>NC_056040.1:29262851-29570543 GCF_004379255.2 Salvia splendens
CGAATCCTCTGGACCTAGGAATTCACCATCAAAAGAATCATACAGTCAGCACATCTCCCGGACCCTTTAAATGGCGCCGTTGCCGGGGATGGATGGCGTTATTTATGTTGTGTTTAGGGACTTTTGGCGTACATAGTTTTAATTTGTTGTTTTTTCGTTTTCTTTTCAGTTTATGAGTAGAGGTTCATGGTTTGGACACTGGAATAGCTCATCTGGTTGGAAAGAAGCTCAAACTAGTTGGCAGATCAAGAAAACAGTCTCCCCTATTACTACCCGCTCTGGGTTGACAATGGGAGATCCGGTCCAGCTGAGTTCGGAAAGTGACGAAGACCTAGTCCCACCCATCAAGGAGGAAGTTGAGTCAACTGCAGACTCAGACGAAGAAGGAACCGTCAGAATGGCGGCTGAACCAGACAACGATCCAGAGATCGGTTAACTCAACGCTCATTTGAAAGGCGACCCGGCACAAGCGATAGTGATCACCCCAACTCAGAGGTTAATAGACATCAAGAACAATGTACTGGCGGTTATGCCACACTTCTATGGCTGTAAGACAGAATGTCCCTACGAGTTCCTACACGAGTTTTGCAAGCTCTGCCACATTCAGAAGAGGCCACCCAACTCAACCGAGGAAGACTATAAGCTAAGTGCTATTCCTTTCGCACTGAAGAGAGAGGCAAATACCTGGTTACTAAGGCTGCCGGCAAACTCTATAAGCTCGTGGGCGGATTTTAGGCTATTATTCTTGGACTATTTTTTCCCGTCGAATAAGACGAATGCAATTAAGAAAGAAATTCTGGCATGTCGATAGGATTATGATGAGTCTCTAAGCCAGTATTGGTCGTGTTTCAAGGGATTGCTTGATTCATGCCCGAACAACCGAATATGCGAAGCAGAGGTTTACAACATCTTTTATGAAGGGGCGAATCCGGAATCCAAGGATTTACTAAACTCTTCGAGCGAGGGAAATTTCACCAAGAAGCACGTCAGCGAGGCCCGAGATATTTTGGGTAGGCTGATCGATGCTAAGAAGGCGTACGACTCACCTCGCACCATCCTTAAAAGGGGGAGTGTAGAGGAAGTGAATGTGCAGAGTGAAGAACGGATAGATGCAAGGTAGATAAGCTGGAGAAAGCAATTCTGATTGCCTTAGGGAAGAACAATCCCTCAGACCTAGGAGAAAAGAACAAGCAAATGCCGGGTCTAGAGGAAGTATTCCAGTGCTATGTTCAGCAAAACGAGGGAGATATCCAAGATCAGGAAAATGCCACGGGGAGCTAGAATCCTAACGGAAGTTGGAACTCAGGCATGCAAAGGGATGCTCCCTGGAGGGACCACCCAAACTTTAGATGGTCCGACAATAATATGAATCTACCACCCCAACAACAGAGCAACAACTATTCAAATCCTCAGGAGCGGCAACCGAACTGGGTGAACAGAAATCAGGAGGGGAATAATTGGGGCAACCGGCACCAAAATGACCATCCCAACTGGGCAAACAGGAATCAAAATAACCCAGCAAGTTCATATGTGCCGCCAAATCAAAGGAATTACCAAAGCAACACTCAAAATTCTCAGCCCAACCACCAAGGCCATCAGGGACAGAATCCTCAATACAACAACCCTCCAGGAAACTTCCGCCCGAATCAGAGGAATAGTCCAAACCACCCTCCAGGGCCGAATACCAGCCATCAGAGTTCTAGACAGCCAAAAAGCATTGACGAATTGGTGAATGATCTGGTGAACTCGCAGCAGCACATTCAGAACAACATGCAATCTAACAATGACGTGGTGCATAAGCTTCAAGATGCGCAAACTGAGCAGAAGGCGGCCATGGACATGTTAGCGAAATAGCTCTCTGAGATCGCGACTTCTTTGAGCGAGATGCGCGGGAACGAAGGAAGGATCCCCGCCTTGATTAAACCACCAGATAGGGAAAACATCAGCCAGATAACCCTAAGATCGGGGCGTGGATATGGCGGACCGAGTGTGAAGAAAGATGAAGGACCCACTCCAACTTCACTTGGGAAGGAAACCGAAACAGAGGAAACTGGAACAGGGGAAGCTGAAACAGGGGAGATTAGAACAGAGGATGATGATCAGGACAAGAACGGTGAAAAACCAGTACCCCGAGAAGCTGACCAACACTTCTCTGGCCCAGGAGTTGAGGTAGAGATAGAAGAGATCCGGAAAGAAATTGGAGAATCTTCCAAGGGAGACGTTCGCAACAATGAAAGGCAAGTGAAACCCTTTCCCTACAAAGGGGAACTTAGGAAGAAAAAGAAGGATCCAACGGACTTCAAGGAAATTTTTGGGAAGATGGAAATTAATCTACTGTTTCTCCAAGCTTTAAGCTGCCAATCTTCAGCAAGTTTATCAAGGAGTTTATCGCTGGAAAGACTAAACCCAACGGGAAAATAGTGATTGGAGAAACCGTGTCGGCAGTGATTCAGAAAAGAAGAATGCCCTCCAAGCGTACTGATCCAGGTATGTTCACTCTCCCCATTTCGATTGGGAACATTAAAGTCTAGCATGCTATGTGTGATCTAGGTGCATCAATAAATGTTTTACCGCTTTCGCTTTATATGAAACTGGAAGGAGTGAGAATGGCTGATACGAAGGTGGTAATTTAATTAGCTGATAGGTCGTGCATCAGTCCCGAGGGCGTGTTAGAAAATGTAATAGTCAAAGTGCATGATTTTTTGTATACTGCTG
The DNA here is from genome assembly GCF_004379255.2 of Salvia splendens. Lineage (NCBI taxonomy): Eukaryota > Viridiplantae > Streptophyta > Magnoliopsida > Lamiales > Lamiaceae > Salvia > Salvia splendens. The sequence goes on from NC_056040.1 coordinate 29,265,567, forward strand.
ATTTTCACGTTATCAGGATGAGTGAGTACCATTCTGCTGAGTCTAGCAGAGTGCTCTTAGGAAGACCATTTTTACGCACCGCTAAGACAATCATTGATGTTTTTGATGGAACTATTTGCTTAGATTATCATGGAGAGAAGTTTACTTTTAACATTGATGAGACTATGAAAAAGCCACTGGATATATAAAATATGCATGTTGTAGATGTGATTAACCCCCTGGTCCAAGAACTTATTGAGACAGAATTGATGCAGGAACAGGTGGAAAATTCAGAATTGAGTCACTCCATGGACAAGGAGGTGGACAATTGGTGCAGTGTAGTAAACACACTGGGAATGACAGATGAAGAGTTAGCCGAAGCAATTCTGGAATTCTGTAAGAGCCCTGAATCTACCGGGTCTAAGGAGTCAGCTTGTGTAGCCAAGGTGGAAAATTTACCTGAGCCTGAAGGATTAATCACCAAGGAGGTAAAGAAGAACCCATTACCCCAGGATACAAGTTCAGCAAAGAAAGAACTGAAGACATTGCCTCCCGGCCTCAAATATGCTTATTTGGAAGAAAACGAGATGTTCCCGGTGATCATCAACAACAACCTGACCAGGAAGCAGGAATTACTTGAAGTGCTCAGGAGGAATAAGACAACAATAGGATGGACTCGGTCAGACCTGGTGGGAATCAGTCCTGACCTCTGCATGCATCACATTCGTTTAGAGGAAGGAGCGAAACCCCACCGAGACCCACAGAAAAAGTTGAACCCGAACATGAGAGAAGAGGTTCTGAAGGAAGTGCTCAAGCTGCTGTCATTGGGGATCATATACTCCATACCCGACAGTAAGTAAGCCCCGTCCATATGGTACCAAAAAAGTCAGGAATCCAAGTGGTGACAAATGAGAAAAATGAGTTGGTGCCTACAAGACTAGTAACCGGTTGGCGGATGTGCATCGATTACCAGAAACTAAATGAGGCCACGCGGAAAGACCATTTTCCGTTACCATTCATAGACCAAATGTTGGAAAGGTTGGCATGCAAGAAGTTTTTCAGTTCCCTAGACGGATACAGTGGATACTTCCAGATTTACGTTAATCCAGAAGATCAGGAAAAGCCAACCTTCACGTGCCCATTCGGGACGTACGCATATAGAAGGATGCCTTTTGGATTGTGTAACGCACCAGACACTTTTCAGAGGTGCATGATGAGTATTTTCTCAGACTTGTTGGAGGAATGTATCGAGATTTTTATGGATGACTTCACGGTCTACGGAAATTCCTTCGAAGCTTGCCTCGCCAATTTGGATCTGGTATTACAAAGATGCAGAGAGAAAAATCTGGTGCTGAACTTTGAGAAATGCCACTTTATGGTACAGGAGGGAATTGTTCTGGGACACGTTGTCTCGGAAAAGGGTATTCAGGTGGATAAGGTAAAGGTAGACGTAATCTCAAGGCTCCCGTATCCTATGAATCAGAAGGAGATTAGGGGATTTCTGGGCCATGCTGGGTTCTACCGATGGTTTATCAAAGACTTTGCAAAGATCGCACAACCACTTACCCGCCTCCTGCAGAATGATGTAGACTTCAACTTTGACGACATGTCATGGGGCCTTCCAACTTCTGAAAGAAAAACTTGTATCAGCCCCCATTATCAGAGCTCCAGACTGGAATTATCCCTTTGAAGTAATGTGTGACGCCAGTGATTATGCAGTCGGAGTAGTCCTAGGTCAAAGAATTGAAGGGAAGAATTATGTGATTTTCTACGCATCGAAAACCCTGAACCAAGCCCAGAAGAATTATGACACCACGGAAAAAGATATGTTGGCTGTCGTGTACTCCTTTGAGAAGTTCCGACCATACTTGTTGGGGTCGAAAGTAATAGTATTCACTGATCACGCAGCGATCAAGTATCTACTGGCAAAGAAGGAGTCCAAGCCACGGCTGATCCGATGGGTGTTATTACTTCAAGAGTTCGACTGGGAAGTGAAAGACAAGAAGGGCGCCGAGAACAGGGCAGCTGACCATCTCAGCAGAATTTTTCAAGGAGATACTGAAAAAGCTATACCAGATGCGTTCCCAGAGGAACATCTATACTTTATAGGGGAGACCTCGAGCCTGATCTGTTGGGATAAGGTGATGGTCGCAACTAGAGCAGGAGTTTCTGACAAAGGGAAGTACCAGCTGAATGCAGAAGCATGGTTCGCTGACTAAGCAAACTATTTAGTCACGGGGGAACTGCCCAGTGCTCCAGAGATTTCCCAGGCCCAAAGGATGAAAATCAGAAGCAAGGCCAAGTACTATTTTTGGGATGATCCGTATCTATGGAGAATGGGATCCAACCAAGTAATCAGGAGATGCATTCCAGAAAGGGAGCAAAGAAACGTACTAGACCACTGCCATGCATTTGCGTGCGGTGGACATTTTGGTCCAAGGAAGACTGCTCGGAAGGTTCTAGATAGCGTATTCTATTGGCCGACATTGAACAAGGATGCTTACGAGTACTGCCAGAATTGTAACCAATGCCAGCAGACCGGGGGAATTTCCACTGGAGACGAGATGCCCCAGATTCTTGTGATCGTCTGTGAGGTGTTCGATGTTTGGGGGATGGACTTCATGGGCTATTCCCATCTTCCTATGGTAACTCTTACATACTGGTGGCAGTAGATTACGTGTCAAAATGGATAGAAGGCAAGGCAACGGCCACGTGTGAGGCGAAGGAGGTCACGAAGTTCCTCAAAGCGAATATTTTCAGTAGATATGGGGTACCAAGGGCGGTCATTTCAGACCAAGGAATGCATTTCTGCAATCGGACGATGGAAGCACTTATGAAGATATATGAGGTACATCACAGACTCTCCACCCCGTATCACCCACAGAGTAACGGTTAAGCAGAAATCTCCAACAGAGAGATCAAGGGGATTTTTAGAAGACTGTTAACCCATCAAGAAAGGATTGGAGCAAAAGGCTAGATGATGAGCTCTGGGCCCATTGAACTGCGTTCAAGACCCCAATCGGTATGTCGCCGTACAGACTCGTATTTGGCAAGATGTGCCACCTTTCGGTTGGAATAGAGCACAAGGCTTATTGGGCAGTCAGAGAGATGAACATGAAACCTCAAGCATGTGAAGAGGAAATGAAGCTGCAACTGCAAGAGCTGGAGGAATTAAGAATCGAATCCTACGATGCTGCAATGTGGTACAAGGAGAAAACCAAGTTGGGGCACGATAAAAACCTCCGGGTGAAGGAACTGCAGGTTGGACAGAAGGTGCTCCTTTTCTAGTCAAGGCTGAAGCTGATGCCCGGGAAACTGAAGTCTAAGTGGACCGGACCTTACACTATTGTGAGCCTCAGAGCTAATGGAGCTGTGGAAATTCAGGGATGTACTCCTAACTCTATCCCTTTTCTCGTTAATGGTCATAGAGTCAAACGGTTCAGGGATAGTTCAGAGTTGTGTGTGGTGGAAGAAGTTCCACTGCGCATGCTTCCCACTATCGCCTAGTTTGTTGAAAGGTTTAAGTATTCTTCGGGAATTCTTGGGTAAAAAAATGGCATGAAGTTTGGAAATTTTAAAGATAAAACCATATTCCAAAGAATATTTAAACAGTTTTTTGTACATATTGAGAATATTTCTTTTAAGTTCTCTAAAGAAAACCCAAACAAAGGAAAAAAAATCATTTAATCCAAAAATATTTTTGAAATATCGAACAACCCTTGAAAGATTAGATGAACTTTGAAATGTTTTTCTATCTAAATTCCTTCGACCTGGGAGTTCGATGTTTCATTCTTTTGTTTAATGTGTTTTCAAGTTTTGTCGTGTGCAGGAACGCAGCAGTTAAGGTTAGGGAGAGCAGAGGAAAAGGCAGGAGTTTTGATTTTGAAATTTAAAATTCAAAAGTGCAAGGGAACGAACGGTCGCTGATGTCATCACGCAACCTTTCGTTTTTCCCTCAATATTTCCTTAATCTTTCTTTCCCCAAAATAAACTCCTTTCAATTTGTTAACCCTCTCCCGTAACCCCAAAAATCTCTCTCATATGCTACGAATATTCTTCGCAGGAAACAAAGAAAACCCTCACCGTAGCTACACACAACTGCGATGAAGAATCAAACTGCCACCAGTCAACCCCGACGGAAGAACTCATACTCACAGGAAACAACGAAGGGGGAGCCGTCACAAAGGGCTGCCCAGGAATTTCGAGAGAAGTCTGGAACTGCCGGACTCGCTACTGCTCAAATTGGGGAAACCGCATCCAATCCAACTTTAGGAAGACCCACCTCTTCAACCACCCTTGTCGCGACTGCGGTAGCCAACAAACTTAATCCAGAGGAGATTATGCGAGAATTCCTCAACAAATTTGGCCAGGGTATAAATGCCAGCTAGCTTTTTGCGCGTATGGCTGCGGCTTGTCAGGAGGAAGTGGCCACCGAAACCCTAACCCCCTTGGAAATCCCACCGAGGCCTCAATCACTTATTGAGACTCCTACAGCCCGAGCATTGAACTCGATAAGAAACAACCCTAGCATTCCAGCCGAAACCTTGCCCCCTCAAGATGTTACCGAAGCCCTTATCAAGTACTCGGGAAGGGGAATCACGGCCATCAACGAACAAGACATGCGGTTGGGAGTAGAAGGTGTGGAGGTCAGAACATAGAGTGTAGGAGTTGCGGAGTCAAGAGATGAAGGCGATATGGAGCCAACTGAGGCCGGTGTGTCGGGGAAAAACAAGTTGGGGACAGAAGATGATGTGCAATTCGATGAGTTACAAGAACTATTGGAGAGGATGCTCCCTGATGAAGCAGAGCCGATAACCACTGATGATGAAATCTGTCCTACTGAGAAAGATAAATGAGAGACAATGATAGAAGCCGAGATCATTGTACTCGATGATGTAACTACGGATAACAACGGAGTTTCAGCAGATGAAAGGCTGGCCAGAAGGAAGTTTCGGCGATTCAGACGTTTGGAAGACATAACTGCAAAAGAGGGGTTGGAGTCGAATGCTACAGAGATGGACTTTTCCCAAAACAGAGAGATGCCTATAGAGGAGGCCCTGGACGAACACTATGCCTACACAGGAGGCCCTGGGCGAACACTATGCCTCAGAGAGGAAGTGAAAGGGGAAACAAGTAGCTGAACCTATTCTCAAGAAACCCCGCCGAACACCCGCTAGCCTGGGAGTCCAAGAGGCTGACCCTGAAACTATAGTGGTCCCCTTCGATCAGCTATCTGATCCAGAGATATCATGGACCGATGATGAGGAAGAGGTGGAGATGGATAAACCCAGGAAGCGGAGGGGGCATTTGAGAGGATAGAAATTCTGGTGACTAAGAGGTTGTTGTATGACATGGCCAAATTTGAGGATCCTAAGCAAAGTGCAGCGTACGCAGGGTGATAGTCCAGCCGGAAGATGGATAAGTCAGGAAAGAAGTTGTGTCTTGAGGACCTAAAGGATTTAGTTGTGGATGAAAAGTTCACCAATTACTTTGTGCAAATTGGATTTCAATGGTTCTTGAGCGACTTTACCGAAGAGGTTCCGGTGACTCTGGCCAGAGAATTCTTTACAACCTTCACATTCAAATCCACCACGGATCCAGATGCAGACTCTGTCTCCTTCCGGCTGTACAACCAGGAATTCATATTGAGTATCAGGGAATTGTCCTTACGGTTGGGTCTCTTTACATCATATGAGGACGAACAAGGTGCTTGGAATGAAAGAGCCATTGGCCCGCCCAAGAAGACAACGTTGACGAAGCCTGGAAGATAGTGGCTCACAGAAGAGGGGGGAAGTTTAAGACAAGCCACTTGAAAGGAGCAGACATCACTGACCCCGACCTCCGATTAGCCCAGGTTTACATTGGATACAACCTTTTGGGGCAAGTTGGGGCCACTCTCACCACACCAGAGCTCTACTTTATGTGGTGCATGGTCAATGGAGTCAAGGTGCATTTGGGATATTGGTTAGCTCACGCTTACCATATGGTTCGGATCCATCCTGATCGCCACCTTTTTACTTGTAACCTGCTGGGAGCGTTCCTCAAGAGAAACATAGTGATGAAAATTGCTGATACGGTCACTAACCTGCCCATGTGTGACACCTCATGGAGTTTTGATCTCCCTTCCTTCTTTAATAAGGGACTCACTATGCTTAAGGATGGTGAAGTCCAATTTTACGAAGGTGAAGGATAGGAAGTGGTGGCTGCACACCAAACCTAAGAAGAAGAGGCATCAACGTCGAAGGAAAGCGAGGACGACTGGAAGAAATGGATAGAGGCAATGCTGGTCAAGCTTGGCAAGGCTGCTGACTCACAGAGGCGAATTAGTGAGATTCAAACTAGGAAAATGACCCAGGCCATCGATGTCATGCTCAAAATGATAGATGTGGTCGAACGACGAATCCCCTCAGCACAGCCTCCCATTGCTACCCCTGTTCAGCAAGTACCAGTGCAACCAGTCGGCCCACCAAAACAAGCCAGGATGGATAACAAGGAAGCCTGGCCCCCGCAGGGACCAGGGAAAGAATTGATCCGACACCCCCCAGTAACCAAATAATTTTAATTTCTGCTTTATTTTTGGTTTTAGTTTAGGTTCCTTTTTAGTATGCATGCTAGGATGTCATTTTTTTTGTGTGCCTTCTTCCACTTAGCCCGTGGCTTGGCCTAAGTGTGAGAAGATTGTTTTGTATATATTTTGTTGTGTTTTGCCTTCTTACACTTAGCCCAATGCTTGGTCTAAGTGTGAGAAATTTATTTTTTGTGTTTTTCTATTTTTCTGTTTGTGTCGCCACTAACTACCCTGCTTTCCACTTCATAAGGATTGCTTGGGGACAAGCATAAATGAAGTGGGAGGGGGGGAAGCAGTTAGTGCAGTTAGTGCCATGTAAATATTTTGTTAGGTCTAAGAGTTAGTAGAAGGTTTTTTTAGGATCTGTGTTTATGCATAACTGGTATAATAAATAGCAAAAGCCATTTAGGGAAAGTAATTGAAGAGATAATACATGCCAATTTGTGAATCCCTTCTTCCTTAATAAATCAAAGTCAGTTGGATGAAGTAAGAACGATAGAAATTGCCTAAATTTTAAGCTTACTGTGAAACCCTCTTAAAGGTAAGTTATAAGCCTAGAGTAGAACACTTTCTACTAAACACTTAAAAATTAAGAGTGGCTGCCATTGATGCTAAAGGAAAAATGACACAGAAAGTAAGGACTAAAGGCAATAGGGATAACCATTTTGAGCTTAATTCTTTCGAACTCGCTGAACCTGCCTCATTGGAAAGGCACCCCTTAGTGAACTCTTTGGGCCTGTACTAAACTGTATCCATTTTTTGGAACCTTTAGCCTTCATGCCATGTGAACAAGGGGGCAGGGATGAAGTAGCTCGATGGCAGAGGATAGAAGAAGAAAATTGGGAATCAAGGGAAGTATGAAAAATAGAAGATGATAAACGGAAAAGGAAAGTTGTAACTTGACCCAAGAAAAAAAGTTAGAATATGGGCAGAAAAAAATATATACATGTTATCAGGCCCAAGAAAAAAGAAGAAGAAAATGGGCAGGAACAGTTGTTACCTGACCCAAGAAAAAAATACAGATATATGTATATAAAAAGAAAAAGAAAAGAAAAGAAGGGGCATAAAAAGTTTTATGACCCAATGGAAATAAAATAAGGCTAAGTAGCCAGGAAACATCTCCATAAGGTTGGGAAAGATAAAATCATACACGGGAGTTTGTTGCTAAGTTTTGTCCCTAAGTTCACATGTCCGCATCATGCCTTTACTTATATTTATTAACTTAGGTCCCTTAGGATTCTCATAGATATACACTATAATCCCCTTAGCTCCATTACAACCCATTGGAAGACCTTAAGGAACTATTTTGTGGTATCAATCTTAAGGCATCAATGGTATGGCAAAATGAAGAGTGAATTATTCCTTACGTCCCTGGTGAGAAATTAGCGATCGAGCGAATCCAACAAGAAGTAAAATTTTAGGCTATCTTGACGAACTGACAGCTCGACTAGATAGAAGAAGAGAGGGGGAAGAATCTGAGGCTGTAAATGCTTGGATTGACCTTAAACTTGTGGGGATGGCTGCTAATAAAAAAAATATACGAGTTTATGCACTTATGTATTTTCTCTTCTTTGTCTTGTGATTTCTGTGTGTTTCGTTTTTTTTTGTCTAGGTCTAGGAATTTACATTTTTTAGGACGGTTAAAAGGGGAGGATGCATCGAAACTTGCCTTATTTCATTTCTTTCTCTTGTCTTTCATACTTGGGGACAAGTATGGTTTAAGTGTGAGTAGTTTGATAAGACTCGTTTCATGCATCTATTTAGATATAATTCTGTGTTTTCTACAGTGCTAACGCGCATTTATAAGTCCAGGTGCGTGAAAAATCTGCTAGACCCAGGAAGGAAGAGCAATGACCAGGAGAGCAATCACAAGGGCAGATGAAATAGAAGAGAAAAAGTGAAGAAAAAGAGTGAAATCCTGATGGGCACAATTGTCAATTCACGAAGTCTGTTGCCCTAGGGATTTGAGCCACGTCTATAAATATAAGGAAGCTTGCGATAAGAAGGAGGCTCTTAGTTAGAAAATTTCCTTGGGTATTTCGGCCCGCTCTCTGAATTTACACACTTAGCTCGCGCACTTGGTTCCATAGGAGATCTGGGGTAGTATAGTGTGGTGTTTTGTTCAGCTTGGAAGTGTAACACCGCTCCGATAAGAAGCGAAGAAACAATTTACTTTTCGCACGTACTCTCTCTCGCCGATTTCCTTGCCGGAAATTCGGCGACTGTTTTGTGACTTGATTTGCAGTTTATGGTTAATCTAGTTTCGTTTTTAGTTTAGTTTTGGATCTGATGCTTACTGTTCTGTTTACTGAGTTGGATGCTTTTCGCAATTGAATTGTTGATCGAAGTTGAGATCGGAGTTGATCTATTGAATTGAGGTTGAATCGGAGTCAGAATGGTATAGAACGTTGTGGATCTAGTTTAGTTGGAGATGAATCTGATAGATCTAGCTTAGATTTTCTTCTGATTGTTCGAATCTGAGTACGTGAGTTTGGATCTACATGGAAATCTCTGTTGTTGCTGATTAACTTGGTCCAGTTGATTAGATCTAATAGTTCTTAGTTTAATCTTAGCGTTCATTGTTTGATTTGAAGTATGCTCTATTTTTATCTTCTGTTTTGTTCATTTCATGCCTGCTTGTTGAAGAAGATGAAGTCGATTAGTAGTTATAGTCGAGTTTGCTTTAGTTTGTTAATTGCAGCTTTCTGTCAGTACCCAGTTAGGGAAATATGTTTTGTCATTACTTTTGCATGTCTTGTGCCTAGCTATTTTAGGAAACTCATTTACTTGACCCAGGAAGTTTGGTGAATATTCTAAGTTGAATTTTGTTCAGAACCATGCATGCATATATATTCTACGTATTTTCAATTCTCCAGATCTGGTAGTTAGAATAGATTAGATTTAATTTCCCAGGCCTAGTAGTTAAAACTCAACTCTCATGTTGCGTGGCAGCATCCCAACCATCCAAAAGTTCCCTCAATGCATTCTAACCCTTTCGTCCTCGTGGATTCGATCCCGACTTCCCTATACTAGCCAATAGTGTAGAGGGTTGAGGTTTTGAAGCGAGGGTTGCTTCGACAACGACTGCATTCTGAAAGTTCATGATCTCCTAGACCCTGTGCTCTATCAAATCCTCTGGACCTAGGAATTTACCATCAAAAGAATCATACAGTCAGCAACACTCCGGACCCTTCAAGAACACATAGACAAAGTAGAACAAAAACTAGATATGCAAAACATACTATGTCAATAAAAACTTCTCACACTTAGACTATGCAATTGGCTAAGTGAGAGAACAACATTCAAGCACATAAATCATGCTCCCATGAAACAAAACATGCAAAAACATACTATATATAAAAAACTTCTCACACTTAGACTATGACATAGGCTAAGTGGGAGAAGGTATAGGACTCACAGACATAAATCACAATACAAAGACAAATTCTAAATATTCTAAACACATATAAACGTTGTAAAGCCCCATCTTCTCACACTTAGACTATGGAATAGGCTAAGTGTTATGAATTGGGTATACGCATGCTAAACACAAAACAATGGAACAACACAACTAAAAATAACTAAGTTTAATGAAAATAAAGAGAAAGCTGACTGGTTAGTTGGTAGGATCGGTCATATTCTCCTCTGGATCCTCCTTGGTCCGGAGCCTTGTGCAGTTTCCTTCTCGGGTTCATTTGTTAGTACATCATCAGGGGTGCCACTCTCCTCTTCTTATGATTCTTGAAAGTCCCCATGATTTTTCTCTTTTCCAAGGCCGCAGATGATGGTTGCAGGGACCCTTGCTCCCGATAAGATTGGGCACTCGTCCCAGCTTCCTGATGATAACGGCCGTTAAGACCACCCTGGGATTTTTGGTCTCCTTCTTTTGCTTTGCTACCCCCTTGCCTTTCCTCTTTCTTTCTTGGTTGTATCTTCTGTCTTTGTCTTGCTTTTCCTGTACGTCGGTTTCTGGTGCTGGTTTCTCTTCCTGGGCAGCAGAGGTGGAAGTAGATTGTCGATGTTAGCCTCCTGTACTGGCTCGGCAAAAGTTGCATCGGGTTCTTCCTCGGTTTTGTAGGAGAACTCCTTTCCTAGCCAGTAGGGGTTGGGGACGGATGTCCAGTAACATTAGGGATTTCTGACTTTGTTACAGCATGTTTTGGATCCTCCCCAAGTTTTGTAGGAGGTCTACTATCTTCATGGCCAACATTAGTGGCCTTGCTCTTCTTTTTGTTGTAAGCAGTCTTGTCTTCCTCGCTTGAGATCTCTACAGGATCAGAAACCTTGTTGGACCCCTTCTTCTTCTCAATCCTGCACCCGATGATTCACCTTGATGCGCGCTTCAGCCCTTGTTTTCTCTCCGCCTTCTTCTCGGCCAGTTGGTGAGCTCTAGTGGAATTTGAATTCTGACAAAACTCCTTGATAGAGTCTTCAAAACACCATCTTGGGTCACTCATCTTGGGTGGTAGCTTCTTCTGGACCGTAGCTGAAGCGTTGCCTTCTATCACAATCTTTTCTTCCTCCCTTGCCTTTCCAACTACGACCTCCTTTATATACTTACCGATTGGAGGTAGCGTTACGGCTTGGAGGCAAGGTATGGTCACTCCAAGCTTCCCAAAGATAGACATGTAGTCTATGGGTTCTTCCTTCTTCTTCTTTTGGAAAAAATGGTAAGGGAATGATTTTTCTCCCATCACACCTTCATTGGGTTCTTCAGTGGTTTCTCTTGAACTCTCCTTTGGGGCCTCATTAATTTGACGATCATTAGTCCATTATGCACAAGCCCAATCCCAATTTGAGTCCATTAGTCTCACACGGACAAAGGTCAAAGACAAGAGAATATGGCTCATGTCACAACAACTACTATACCGGGCCAAGGACCTCCCCACAGCTCAACCAAAAGTCACAAGATGAGCACCGTCAAACTCAAATAGTCAGAAACCCTAGATCTCACCGACTAACACCAGCTCCGGCCAACTCAATACATGGATAACCACCAAACTCACGGATCTTAAACTCAAAACACGGGAGCTCTCAAGAAAACTCCAAACACTGAAAAATTTAACTATAAAGTCAGACCTAACGCCAAATCTCGCAGGAAACCAAAGCGGTTACCTTAGCTCGAGAATATTATCGATTAAATCTCACTAAAGAAAAGAATAATCTGTCAGGAAAAAAGATCGGAGAAGAAGAATGGAGAAATCTCCTAAAGAGATAGTAGAGAGAAGGATGAGCGAAATTGATGGCATATAATTTTGATATTATAGACAGGAAGGAAAATGTTGCTGCACTTGCCCTCCGGCGAGTTCATAACCCTTCATAACTATGATATCCTATGTTATGATGTTACTTTAGTTTCATCTGATCTCTTTCCTAAAATAGTCCAAAGCGGGGATTTGATCTCTTTTTACAAGCCTTAATTACTCAATTGAAAAATGGTCTAGTACCCGATGAGAAATATACTTAGAATAGTGATTAGTTGAGAAGAAAAGGCATGTTGATTGTGGGGAATGAATCTACCACTGCAGTAACACATTATTAAGCTATTTCCTAACACATGTATGTGTGGACATTCTAGAATGATCACAACCGATAACAAGCTAACTTCTCTCTTTTATTGGAAAAAATATAGAAAAAAATTATAGAATATATTAGATGTTATATTATTCAAAGGTTTAAGTATGACCAAATTGCTTATCCTGATATTCTTCAGCAACTTCCAATTCCCACTAAAGCTTGGAAACAAGTCACCATGGATTTTATAGAGGGACTTCCTTTATCTGATGGGACTCGGTTATCTTTGTGGTGGTTGATAAACTCACCAAATATGCATACTTTGTTGGTATTAGGCATCCCTATATTTTTCTATCAGTTACCTAAGGCTTCATGCACTATATCTTCAAGCTGCATGGTTTACATGAGACCATTATCATTGATAATGATAGGAATACGGTTTTCTTAAGTGCTTTTTGACGGGAATTTTTCAAGTTAAAAGGAGTAGAGTTGAATTTATCCGTTGCTTACCATCCTCAATCAGATGGTCCTATTTGAGATGCGTATCTGTCACTCGCCTAAATTTGTGCAAGTAATATTCCGCAAGTATACAGAGCTGTTGTAATATTAAGCAAGCTAGAGTATCGTATTATAAGTTGTATTCTAGGCCTTGGTTACTGGTCAGTATGATGGGCATAATATATATATATATATATATATATATATATATATATATATATATAATAAACTCCTTTATGAATGAGGAAATTACAAATAAACTCCTATAGAAAGAAGGAAATAACAAATGAAGTCAAGAGGGCTCGAAACCTCATACAATAATGTCTAAGCTCCTTGCCGCTAGGACAAAGGCTCTGGACAATATATATTATGAGCAAGGAAGTTGCTGAAGTGTGCAGGAAAATGTTACAAGGCAGGATAAAAGGTGTCGAAGTAATTCAGGAAAAAAGGACGTTAGAAGGGTGCAATAGTGGTCAGGATGCATGCCATAGGGCTCGAGATGGAGAGGGAAGGATTTTCTAGGAAACGACCAACTATTTGAGGGGCAAAGATGACATTACCAACTATTTGAGGGGCAAAGATGACATTACACATAAAGAGGCAGCCCTAGAAACTAGGGCAAGCCACCCTATAAATAGAAGGTCACATGAAGAAAGTAGGGTCTCTCTCTCATTCTTGGAGGTTCTGGTGCCATACACTTGGAGACTAGCTCCACCACTTTTCGTTCCTCGCTCTCAGTCCACATCTGCCTGAAGACTTCGGCATTCTGCCGGAGGAGAGTTTATTGCCGTTCCAGTCGGCCGCTGTAGCTAAAAACAATTTGTTGTTCCATTGCTCCGAGAGCCCAAACAATCTTTACTCTTTTTGTCTTAAGTTTCCATAGCAAAACTCATTTTGTTTGAAGTTTGTTTGTTGATCGAAGTTATTTCCTTTGTTTTGAACAATTCGTGCTTGGATGTAGTGATAATGAAGTCGAAGTTGGTTCCCTTTTTGCATTTCGGTTATGAATAATTTCTTTCTGCCAAGATTAGTTAGATCTAGTAGTTTAGCATCGATTTTGTTATTTACTTGCATGGATTTCCCTTGTTAGATTAGATCTATTTTTTGAGCAATATTTTAAGTGCTCCGATCAATTGAACTCAAGGAAAATGCATGAAATCCATGGTTGTTTAGTTTCCGTCACCTTGCATGTTAGTCAGTTTGCGTAACTTAGGATTAGCATATTTAATCACTTCGGTTTAGGATTTAATTTAAGATCTAAATTGTTAGCAAGAGTAGATTCAAGCTGTTGTTCGTGGGGTTTTCATTTCTCTGCATTTTCACATACTTGTTAAGGAAGATAACATCTCCATCTGATTCGGGACAACTTTATGCTTTTAGCCACCTTTTACCTTTTGTCCTTTCTCTTTTTCAGCTTTTCTGCTGATCTGGCAGGCCGTTAGCTAGTTCAGTCTGATATTCGCTTTTGTCCGTGTTTGTCCATTTATAGTAAATTCTTACTTTCCACATGCACTCAAGCAATCTGGTTCCTATATTCACGCACACAATCACGTTTCGGTATGATAGCATCTCAACTGTCAGGATAGTATAGGTCCCCTTTCAGTTTCGTGTCTAGATAAAACTCAACCCAAGCGTGGTAGCAAACCATCCTTCCAAGATGTCACCTCAATCATATTACGCACACATCCATCTCTGTGGGATTCGACCCTTTACTCCATTATACTAGCCAGTAGAAGTAGGTTGAGGTTTTAATAACAGGTTTTAGGTTTCCGTGCCAATGACACGACTAGATCTGGGTTTCCTTCTGACTAGTTGAATATACGACCCTACTCTTTCAAATGGTGCCGCTGCAGGGGATGGATGGCGTTTTTATATATGATTATTCCATGAAAATTTGGTGTATATATTGTTAATAGTTTTTCTTTTCTTTTATTTTCCAGTTTATGAGAAGGAGCTCAACTTTCGAGCATTGGAGACCAAGGATACTCCCATGCGGAACCATACTTGTCACTACCTGTTCTGGCCTATCGACCGCATTGGCTGACCTAGGCACGAGCAGTGACGAGCACAAAGTTACACCAGAGGAGCATGAACCCGAATCACCGATCAAGTCAGAGGAATGCATAGCTAATATGGATGAACTTGTAGAAGATGACCCTGAAATCTGGTCGTTGAATGCTCATTCTGATGGCGAGCCTCCGCAAGCTATCGTTGTCACGGCCAGGCAAGCTGCATACGATGTAAAACCGCACATAATAGTCGTCTTACCCTCATTCCATTGGAAGAGTTATGAAGGCCCGTATGAGTTTATACATGAATTTTGCAAGATTTGTAAGGCGCAGAAGCGACCAACTGGGTCGAGTGAAGATGATTACCGATTGAAGGACCCCCCATTTGTTTTGAAAGGGGAGACAACACATGGTTTATAAGGCTGCCGCCCAACTCCATCAGAACGTAGGTCGATTTTAAGCTAACATTCTTGGATCAGTTCTTCCCTTCCACAAAGACAAGTGCACTAAAATACGAGATCTTAGGGGTTGCGCAAGATAATGACGAGTCCCTCAGTGAATATTGGGCAAGGTACATGAGTCTTCTAGACGCATGCCCCAACCATCGCATGTCGGAAGCTGAAATGTATAACACTTTCTATAATGGATGAACAGGAGACCAAGGATTTGGCCAATTCGTCAAGCGGAGGGGGATTCCCCCACCTACGAGTTTCCCATCTCTCGAGTGTAGATAAACATATGTGTTATTGATATGACCACAACTTCTGAGCCTCAAGAGTCGCTCGTATGCCATGAGCCATGCATAGATTGGGGTCCAAGAATGATGAAAGGCCATGACGAGGAGCTAAGATGTATCCGGAGTCTGATTCAAACAGTGATCTGGCAATTCAAACGAAGTCCAAATTCTCTTCCAAGGCTATCGATGTCTTCGTCTTTGAAAGAGCTTCGTGTGAGTACCTCACACACCTTAATTGGAGTCCGGTGGAGAGAGTTATGGCTAATTCACGAAAGTCGCGCACTGAAGAGCGGATTACTCCAGAGAGAACGCGCGGCGAGGGTTCTGAGATGCAGAAAACGCCCGGTCGGACGTTTTGGTCCGATTTTTGGAATTCACGCAGAAAGTTCGTACGGACGGGCGATTTTCCATATTCTAAAATATTCGGTCGGGCGTTGTCACTGTTTTGGCCGATTTTATCCATTTTTTAGGTTTTTCTTCGGTTTTCAACCCCAACTATATCTACTTATTTGTGAGACTTTAAACCCTAGTTGATTGATGAATGTTGAATGTTAAAAGGACTCTTATGGAGCATCTCCTTTGTGAGATTTTATCGAATTCCTACTTGTAGGTTGTTGGATTTTATCTTATAGATTATGACAAGTAAAGATATGCATTTATGGTGGCGTATCCATAAATTGCCTAGGGTTGCACTCATTTTCTTGTGGGAGGTCTTAGGTCCCTAGGAAGATTCCTCCCTCTTTACACCTTCTTTCTATTTCTATTATCTCCACCCAAATTCCTTTTTGAGTCTAGTTTTTGGGGCTAGGCCCACCCTATCTTTCATATTTTTATCAAAATTGAGGGTCAAACACGATTTGTGGCATATCTTGGGATTATAGAAGGGTTCAATCATAGGAATCCTTATCATTTGGTATCCAGAGCCTAGTTGCCTAGCAAGTGTTAGATTATTTGTCTCTATGAAATTTCTTTTTCCTTTTTTTTTTCTTGTTTTAGCCTATGTTTGTTTATTGGTATATTGTTGTTGGATTAAGCTAAATTTTGGTGTGTATGAATCTTGATATATGAACTATATACCTGCAAAATCTCAACCTAAAATTCAATCATTTGGTAGGTCAAATTAATGTGTGAAGTTGCTGCCCTGTTTTGTGCCCTAGTTGACAGATTTGGGGAAAACTTAAAACTGAGGGTCTTCTCAAAAACCTGCTATATTGGGAATATTTTTCTCTCATTCTAAACCCTTTAATCTTGTTATCTACCAAGTTTCATCAATTTTGGGGTTGGGTAGCCATATCAAAAAAAATTCTAAAGATCATCCAAGAGTTACATAAATTTTCAACTCAACTAAGTTTGTTTGCTAGCTTCCTTAGGCATTGAACCTTACTTTCACATGCTTGATTGACTTTACTTACTTGCTTATACTGCCTTCATGTATACCTTGATTGATTTTTCTTCGCACTTACATTTGGGAAGTTGGATATTAAGAATGAGTGAACCTAGCCCTCATTATATTCTAAGCTTTGTTCCAAGTGACATTGGTGAGTGATTTGGGGGTGGGAATTATCAATTGGGAAGTGAGCTCTTACTAAAATCTTCTCTTCTTGTGTGGGTGGGTGTGGATTTTACTAACCCCTAGGACTATATCCAAGTTTGTTTTATTTCTTGTTTGTAGGTACCGTTTAGAATGCCTCCTCGTATTAGATCTACGGCGATGGGGGATTCACAATTTGATGGAGATGAACCGGTTGCGAGCACGAGTCACAATATGGTGGGGGATGAGTTGACAATTTTGATGACCAAAATTATGGCGGACTTGAGGGATCTAAAAGAAGGCCAAACGACAATGCATGTCATTCAAGATGCTATGTTCGGGGACTTGAAGGAACTCAAGGAGAATCAAGTATCCCTACATGCCAACAAAAATTTTCTCCATGATGAGCTCAACACTTTGAAGACCGTGCGGCTATTAAGGTCAAACACTCCTAGGAGCAACTCCACACGTCACCATGTTTCTGATGGGAGCTAATGGAGGAATGAAAACTCATTGAGGAGTGAAAGGAGGATATCTTGTGATAAGTGGGGTCGAGGAGAGCAAGAGTTGGAGTATCAAGAAATACCTCATCAAGATTATAGGTGCTATGGAGGATATAGTAGAGAGAGGCATGATAGAGGTGATTATGGGTCAAGGGGCTATGATAATGTATTTCATAGAGGGATTAGAAGGGAACGAGTCTCAAGACTTTATGAGTAGCCTCCTCATAAAAGTAAAAATGGAAAGTATTGTAGAATTCTTGGGCTCGAGAGGGAAATTGAAGGAGAAGTTCCATGTATTGTACGGATGGGTCCTTTTGATCGACATGTGGTGGGGACATGGACCAAACATTCACCTCATCAAGTTGTAAGGGCAAATCCTCTTCTTTCCATACCCCGAAGGTGCCTCTTGGTTTATGTCCAGATGTCTCATCTTCAATGACTTTAGTTCAAAGTGGTAGAAGAAAGAATCAAGAGAGAGAGAGAGAGAGAGAAGGCTTGAGAGTGAAAGTGAGCCTAAAAAGCCAAGAGAGTTTAAAAAAAGACTCGAGTGTGAGGTGAAAAAGTCAAGAGAGAGTGGAGGGGGTGAGAGAAAAGATAAACACTAATTGAGAGAAAAAACATAAGCAAAAGTGAATGAATGGCGCTTGTTAGGTTCTAAGGCAAACCTTGGGTGGGCACTAGATAATCCTACCGACTAACACTTCTTGTATATCTTTTTACGATGATGAATTTGTAGGAAGCAAAAGTGAAGGCAAGGAAATGGAGCACCATGTTGCACTTGGCTTGGAGACTACGTTGCCGGTGATGGATCAAGAGGAACAAGGGCAAGTCGAGGAACTCATTTCCCAAGGTTCAAGGGCACTAACCTTGTCTCCTTTTGATTCCCCTTTGAATGCGGTTGGATTAGAGAAGCTTATTTGTGTTTATAGATTTGTCATTGTTGATGTGTGTGATCTGTGGCATCAAAAGCTTAAATTGTTAAATCATAAATTTATCTTTGCTTCATATGTTGATCCTTTCTTGATAAATCCAAGTATTGATAGACATGAGATTTTTCTTGTGGATTCTATATTGAATGTTGGAATGACTTCCTTTCATACTAAGATGACTAAGCTTTCGTTTGTTGGTAATTTTGTGCTTTATGAGTATGTGAATGAGAATAGTAGAACCCGAGGAGTGAAATTGTTGATGAGTTTAGAACTTGGTGTTTGCTTTGTTTTCATTGCAAAATGGTTAAACCCTTCAACGGGGTTGAAATGTTTTATGGCCGTTTTGTGAAGGATTTTTCCACTCACATGTCTCATGTGGATTGGATTGTGATTAATGGCATAACAATGTATCGTTCTCATATTTGTGCTCATGCTTTGAGATAGTTGGGGCAATTGAGTGAAATCGTTTTTGATAAAATTGGTTTGTTGATTGATATATCTTCTTGCAAGCTCGATTTGAATTGTCACGAACCTACTCTATATGTTGGACAAGAGTTTGTCAATTTGTGGAAGGGTATTCCTTATTTGAGCAAGAATGATGTGTTAATGGTTGTTGATGGTCTTCCCTTATATGATCTTGAGGTTAGAGATTTTGTGCTTAGGCTTTTCTTGGTGATATTCAACCATGCACAATATGAAGTCCCTTTCTTGTCTACCTTTAGCCCTAATGAGAAGGCCAAATCTTTTATAAAGATATTCAAGAATTTGGGCATAGATAGTGTGGGGATGATCGAGCCAAATGGAAACAAAGTGCTGGGGACATGTGTGTTTTGCCCTATTAATTTCTTTTATTGCATCTCAATCAAGCCTTTCAATGCAATTGGTATGTTTTATGGTTGTAGGGATCAGGTCACTCGGGATTCACTAATTATCGGGAACTCTTTTATTGATATTGATCTGAGATGGCTAATCTTAGAAGTACAAGCCAAGCTACAAAGGGAAATGCAAGATTACACGATTACTTTGTACAATCTATTCAAGTCAGAAACCCTAGCTACTAATCAGTCCTTAACTTAGACTAATTCTCAAGCTCTATCTGATTGTAACCTGCACACTAGGTAAAGCTGTTAGTAATCAACACAAGATCCCTTAGGATCTAAAACAAAACAGAAAGAGACTAAGGTAAAGCAAGTCAGAGAATGGCTCAGGTCGCAACAGTGACTACACCAGGCCAAGAACCTCCCCACACGCTACAATCACAAGTCACAAGGTGAGAAACCGTCGAACGCAAAATCCAGAAACCCAAGTCTCACCGACTACCACCAGTTCACAACCACAGTTCTCAAACATCACCAAACTCATAGATCTACCACAATCTACACAAGATCTCACACACCGAACACCCAAACTTGAAGGATCTCAAACCCTAGGTGAAGATCAACTCCAAACTCTTAAAGAAACCGAGAGAGTAACCTAACTCCAAAGCTTCACTGATAGAATCCACTAAAACTTAGATTCATCGGAGGAAAACTGAAGATTAGAGGAGAAAACCGGCTGTAACCGCCATGGGAGTAGTGAGAGAAAGTAGAGAGAAGGAATAGAGAAATCGCACTTCAGAGTGAGAGAGAGAATAGTGAATAGAATGAGAGAGAGATGAGGAGTCAGTTCCTCTATTATCTCACAAACAAACACAACCGCAGATCCAACGATTGTGGCTTGTGATCCGAGTGAGAAGGGACACGTGGCGGCCATCGGTGAGACAGGTATGTGACAGGCAAGAGTAAGCATTGGGCTGCCTACACATAATTGTCGGGCCTCACATTTAATTAAATTTGGATCAACCCAACATAATTAAATATATCAGTCCAAACCAATTAGTCCACAAATAATTCAACAATGGTCTTTTTGTTAAAGACTTTGTTTCTAATGGTCTTGTTTGGGATTTCATTGTTAAAGAATGTATAGGCTTATGTGCACCCACATCTTGTGCCTACTTTTTAAGATTATTTGAATATTGGCATGAAGCATATGTTGATGACTTTGTTTGGTTTTATTATGAGGATAGTAATTTGGAAAAATTCTATGGAAATCTTGTTATAGACTTTTCCCTCTATGGATTGGTTTTGGACATGAAAGAACTGATGAACTTATGCTCTCATACTTCTGGTGACTTGGTCTTAAACTTGATGGAGCATGAATTTGTTGGATTGACTTTTGGTTTTGTGCATGATCACACCCACCTTATTGGTGTGATACCATCTTTTGGAGTTTGTAGTTGTCCTAATCCCCTTCATACTATGATATTTGATTTGATCTTGCTTAATTTTATAGGTATGCGAGATCGGGATTTGAGGACAAATCATTTCCAAGGAGAGGAGGATGATATGACCACGTAGCATCAAGAGTCACTCCGACGACATGAGCCGTGGATTGATTGGGATCCAAGGATGAGAGGTAAGACACGCCCAGGATCCAACAAAGCTCGATGGCCTCCCGAGGATGTTAGGAAAGGAAAATGCTCGGATTTGAGGACAAATCCTTCTCAAGAAGGGGAGGATAATACGACCATAAGTTCTGAGCCTCAAGAGTCACTCGTACGCCATGAGCCATGCATAGATTGGGGTCCAAGAAGGATGAAAGACCATGACAAGGAGCTAAGATGTAGTTGGAGTATAATTCAAACAGTGATCTGACAATTCAAATCACTTCCAAATTCTCTTCCAATGCTACCAATGTCTTCGTCTTCGAAAGAGCTTCGCGTGAGTACCTCATACACCTCAATCGAAGTCTAGTGAGAGAGTTATGGCCAATTCACGAAAGTCTCGCACTGAAGAGTGGATGACTCCATAGAGAACGAGCGGTCGGGCGTTGTGAGATGCAGAAAATGCCTGGTCGGGCGTTTTGGTCCAATTTTTGGAATTCAGGCAGAAAGTTCGCTCGGCCGCGTAATTTTCCGTATTCTAAAATGCCCGGGCGGGCGTTGTAACTGTTTTGGCCGATTTTATCCATTTTTTAGCTTTTTTCTTCGGTTTTCAACCCTAACTTTATATACTTATTTGTGAGACTTTGAACCCTAGTCGATTGATGAATGTTGAATGTTAAAAGACTCCTAAAGAGCATCTCCTTTGTGAGATTTTATCCAATTCCTATTTGTAGGTTGCTTGATTTTATCTTATAGATTAGGTCAAGTAAATGTATGCATTTATGGTGGTGTATCCATAAATTGTGTAGCCAATGCAGTGTTTATTATGGTGAAAGTAGGCTAGGGTTGCCCTCCTTTTCTTTTGGGAGGTCTTAGGTCCGAAGGAGGATTCCTCCCTCTTTACACCTTCTTTCCGTTTCTATTATCTCCACCCAAATTCCTTTTTAAGTCTAATTTTTGTGGCTAGGTTCACCCTATCTTTCATATTTTTATCAAAACAATTGAGGGCCAAACACTATTTGTGGCATATCTTGGGATTATGGAAGGGTTCAATCATAGGAATCCTTATTAGTTGTACTCGTTTCCTTAACCATGTAAAACTAGTTATCTCTCGATTAATCTAGTTAAACTGACATAGTTCTAAAGTTGACCAGGAAAAAGAATAATAAAAGCACAAGATGAAACATAACAATCACAAGAGCTAGGTAAAAAGGTTTAGTTGCATAAATTAAAGCATAAACATGTAGTCTTCACCAAAAACCCTACGAAAGTATTTAGCTACTCGGTAGAAAACATTAAAAACATGAACAACAAGGAGAATGGATGTCATGAAGAAGAGATGGAAGGATGGGAGTCTTCTAATAGTTGATTGAAGTCTACCGGATGTCTTCCTCTTGCTCTAGGACGATTTTTGGGTGTTTTAGGCGTGAATGGTTGCGTTAGGAATCGTATTTGGTTCCCTTTTATAGGTAGAAGTTCAAAGTTGAGTTGAAATCGCCCGTGTAGGTTCCTGCGGGTCGCTGACTCGCCACTCGGTGAGTCGCCGAGATGATTCTGGAAAAACGACACTTTTCGGCGAGTCGATGAAATTGCGTTGGCTCATGCACAATCTTCGTAAAATGGATATAACTTTCTCTACCGAACTCCGATTGACACGTGCAAGGTACCCACGTGAAGATCTTTAGAAGAAGAAGAAAATGATATCCATGTGAGAGAATTTAGAGTTCATATTAGTAGTTAGATTACTATTTTCTTTCACTTGTCCACCTTGCCTTGAGTGATAAATGTGTTTTTGGCTTGTTTCACATGTTTTCTTGCATATCTCACACAAAATGGTCAAAATACTATAATATAGAGAAAGTGATATACTAATGCTCTTTTAACGGCCAAGTATATATAAATATCAATCAATTCATATCTCTAAACATATGCAAATTCCAAACTTATCAGTCTAGAGACGGTCTATTGGAGTGGAGTGAATGGCTGAACCTTGTTTAATGTAGGTGAAACACTAATCACCATTCGGCCATTGATTCTTTACCTTTTGAAGCCTTGTATGGCTATCCACCCCACTCTATATTCTACTATATTATAAAGACGATTCAATAGTGCATTTGGTTGACAACAACCTGCACTACAAAAAAACTCGCTATTTAGTGACGGATTAATCAACAAAATTTCTTCACTCACTAGGGTTAGTGAAGATTAAGTAGCAGCAGATCCGTCATTAAAAAGCTTGTCAATAAAAAAGTTTGCGCGACGAATTTATCTGTCACTAAAGTTACTAACTCACCCAATGACGGAAATCATAAGCTCTATCATGGTAAGTTCGTATTAGCGACGGACTAATCTGTCACTAATTAGTGACTGACACTTTTCAATCATTTATTCGTCACTAGTTCTTAAGCTATCGGCCACCACCACTAATTCTGTCACCAATTAACATTTTTTTGTAGAGCTAGTTGCAATAGAAGAAATGTACAAGTTCTTAATTATCATCTCCTAAGGGCTCAGAGGAGAATGGTACAGTAACACGATTCCCATCGATCTGAACGAGTTTTTTAAATTGGAGATCCTTGAGTGACCATTCAATCCAGAAACTCAGTCCTACCTGTTTTGGTCCCTTCAAGGTTTTGGATAAGAATGGAAAGGTAGGTTTTGGATAAGAATGGAAAGGTAGCATATAGATTGGTACTTCCATCTTCGGCTAAACTTCACCCGGTGTTCCATGTTTCTCAACTAAAGAAGTATGTGGGGATTGACAATCCTTCCCCTAGTTCTCTACCTATGCACTAAGGCACCAAGTGGAATTTCGGATAAATTATTACCTTTAAATAAATTGACATGACATTAAGTTAGCGATTAGATTTATATCTATTCAGACGATGAAGTGTAGCTTAGATGTAAAATGTTTCTCCTTCAACCATTAGGTTAAAAGTTCAAGTCAATAGAGAACCATTATTAATCCTTCTAAAAAAACCATCTCTATTCATCTAACCCTCACCAATAACTAGTTCTACTTACGTAGTTTCACTATATAAAATTAATTCGTCAATTCGTTCACGATCCTACGGACTTGAGGATCGTAGTCTATTTATTTGGACTTGCCATTTAATCCTCAAACGAACTTGGGCATGTCTTTGTCTCTGTTATTGTAGTTTATATCTTATTCTTTGAGAAATCTTTATTTGTTTTCAAACAAGTTATCTATTTCTTAATCTGTATATAATTATACAGAATCAAATAATCAATAGAAATCAAACAATTTAATTTGTAATATTTCAATATATTTCCCTTACCTTGCAATACTTGTATTAAAGTATATAAACCCTAAACTTGGAGCTCTCAGTAGTGTGGCTCAAGGAACCTAGCACCTTATTCTCTCCAGAGCACACTTTCCGTCCAACTTCGACCACCCTCCCTCCTTACTCTTAGCCTCATTTCAGTCACTAGAGATATGAGAATCTAAAACTGAAACGGGCGGTGTGGGACCGGTCGGTGTGTGACGTTGGTAGCACCCTGAAGCTCGCGCTAAGTCTGTCCGGCGAGGTTCACGAGTTCTTCACTGAGTTCGTGGCTGGTCTGTCCGGCGACCGCGTGTGGTGTGGCTGAATATCGCGACTGGTCTAGCCGGTGATACTCCACGATGAACAACAGCTTACGGCAGTGTGCAGTAAATTGAACAACAAACCGCGTCTGGTCTGGCCGTCGATTACATGGAGTTGCAAATAGATTATGCTGAACGGTACTTTTAAGGAATTACTTCCTGTTTTTCCGACTTTGACATGCTTTAAGATGAAACCTTGCTATTTTCATGGAACTTGAATCTGAGTATGTTGTCATAGTCATTTAGTGGTCTTCAAGTAGAATCAAACGTGCTCCTCCTTAGTGTTAAGTTCATCCTTGCATGAAGGAGCGCGTTAGATTTTTCAATTTGAAGTGTTTACATTGAAGTTGTGAGCTTGTTATCTCTTTGTTGTTGGATTTGGGTTGTTGCTGGTCTCTTAGTGTTAGCAGGGTCATTTTTAGACATAAACGGGCATTAGTTCAGTCTTTTTTTAATAATCCGGCGACCTGCTTCTGCACTATTACGGTCACCACCGAAAACGGTCACTTGAAACCTGAGCCTAGTCAACATAGATTAGTTGGGGCTGCAGCTGAGCGGAATTGTCACCATTTGGCGATTGGGATAAAAGTACACTGCACTTTCAAAAGAATCTTGGATACATTGCCAAAAATAGAACCCTCCTGCTGCATGGGTTGGTTAGATCCCTTTTCAAATCTGGCACATGTCACTCCACTTTGTTGGCTTTTGAAATTGCACAACCTGCCAAGCACTGGAGGCCATCCCCTTCCATGTTATCCAAGCACTGGAACCAACTTCGGGGGCTCTAAACCAACTGGAACAACAACTAGCTAGATTCTTCTGGGGCTCATCTATGGATAGAAAGCGCATACATTGGCTCAGCTGGGAGTAGATCTGCCTCCCAACGGCCGAGGGAGGGCTGGGAATTCGAAAACTGGAGGATGTGATTAAGGCATTTAGTCTCAAACTCTGGTGGAGGTTCCGGGAACAATCCTCCCTTTAGGCCACATACACTTTCAAAAAATACTGCAACAAGTCCTCCCCTTTAACCTCACATGTTACCAGAAGAAGCAGCCCCACTTGGAAGCGGCTCTCAAAATCCTGGCCACTGGTTCACCCCCACATTCGTTGGGTTGTGGGGAAAGGCTCCATCCTCTTTTGGGACGATATCTGGCTCGGCAATAGGGCCATCAGAGAGTTCTGCCTTGATGTTAGAGGTCCCCCCTTAGTCGCATTTCAGACTTCTGGTGTAATGGACAATGGGACGCTATTAAACTCCAAATGCTTCATATTCAAGTGGGCCTCCCTCAAGCCATCATCAATGATATCAGGAATGTTCCAATCCTTTCCGGAGAAGAGGATATCCCGAGATGGACCCTCTCTAATAATGGGAACTTCTCTCTGACCTCGGCATGGGAAGTGCAACGGACGCGGAACCAACTCATCCCCAGTCTCGAGGCCATCTGGAACAAAGGGCTTACAAACTCCATGTCGATCTTCATGTGGAGATTACTCTCAAATCGAATCCCAGTTGACGCCAAACTCCAATGGAGACTAATATCGCTGGCCTCCAAGTGTGAATGTTGTCGGACCTCACCGAGGATTGAGTCTCTCCACCATCTTTTTGTAGCGAGTGAGGCAGCCGTGGAGGTTTGGAAAGATTTTGATACCTGGTTCCCGGGGCCGCATAACCCACTTCAACCAGGGGACTCGATCCCGGATAGGATTATCGCCTGGGCCCGCTGAGTTCGACACATTGACAAGAACCACCTCAGCAACATCCTGCCAGGCCTTATCTGTTGGTTCCTTTGGACTGAAAGAAATAGTAGCAGACACAACAAAGGAGGCCTTAACCCTCAGAATGTGAAATGGCGAATCCACATGCATCTTCGGGGATTAGCAGTTAATGGCGCCCTCTAACTGCCACAGTGGATGAGTTGCTCTCCCTTGGATTTGCCTAACGTACAGGAGCAGCAGAGGAAAAAAGAACAGAGGCCAGCTCCCTTCAGATGGAAGCCACCATCAGCCTCGTGGCTAAAAATCAGCGTCTCATGTGTTTTCTCGACCCAGGATGAAAGAGCAGCAGGTGGCGGCGTGATTAGAGACCATCTCGGCAACCTCATCTTTGCATTCGGCATTCCTTACAACAATCTTCCGAGAGCAGTACCCGAAGCAACAGTTATACTTGACGGGGTACGCTCAGCCATGGGGACAGGACAACCGCTTTGGGTAGAGGTTGATGCCAAACAAATCATCTCCAATCTAACCAAAGGAAGCCTCGGAATGGCAGCTAACCGATACACAATGGCAAGCCATAAAATTCACCCATATCCCCCGGGGAGGGAACAAAGCAGCGACCTTCATGGCTCAACGAGCTCTCGACACACAGGAACCCCAATCCTTTGATGGGTTGTCTACGCCCCGACTCCTAAAGGCCTTGACACGGATGGACCAACTTGGTATCCCCAACTTCGATTGTGGAGAAGACGTCCCAGATGTTTCCTAGACTAGTTTGTGCCTCTATTTTGTTTTATTTTTGGGAGAGAGTAGGCTGGAGTCGTATCCACTGTTGGGATTCTGACCCCATGTTACTCTCTTTTTTATTGATTAAGCATGTCACTTTTGAGCATGGCTTTTATTTGTATTGATCCCTTCTTTTGATCTAAAATATAGGGATGAGGGACCCACAAACCCTCCACCGTGAAGGTGTTAAAAAAAACCTGCCAACTAGAGGAAAAAAGAACTCTTTGTCCTTGCCCCTTTAAGCAGAAATAAGTCAACCACTCCTACAGCCACGTGGAGAGAGGAGAGATTAAAAAAAGGGACGTTCCAAAGCCCAATTTGTTTGGGCCAACCCAGTGTCATTGTAAAAGAAAGTCCGTGAGATAAGCTATGTCCAATAAGACCGATGAAGGCCCATGGACACGACAATGGGCAAGAAAAGCAAGAAGCAAGCTAAGGATGAGGCAGCCTTGAAGAGAGCACAAGCCCATATGTCTGGATTCACAAGCAACAATAGAAAAGAAGGGGAGCTAAGCGAGCTTAGTGATAATGAACGCGAGGTGATACCAGACACTCCCACGGTTGACCTAATACAGCCACCAACCTCACAACAAGATTACGGCTCCCCTTGGATGAGAAGATCAAAATTCTTTAAGGAAGCACTAGAGTTTTCAGAAGGGGACCTCGCCCTCAAACGTATACCATCACTAAACTCAAGCAACGCGATCCTTGAACTAGATAAATCCGACCATGTTCCCGTCCACAAGAGTTGGGGAATCTGCATGCTTGGCATTTTTGCAGGAAGATTCCCTGGGAAGCAAGCTGTATATGATCTGATGCAACGTTGGCCGCATTAGGCTAGAGTATCGTTCCATTGGCGAGGTTGGATGGTGTTCCAGTTCGCAAACGAAGAAGATATGGAACTCGCAAGCAAAATGGCCACCATGCCATCTTTGGAATCCCACTAATCTTTGAGCCCATGTCTTCAGATTTCAACCCTAACAGAGACCCAGACATCAACATTCCGATTTGGGTACGATTGGTGGAACTTAGAGCAACATTGTGGAATGAATCGTCCATCAACAAGATTGCCTCATGTATTGGGGTCTCCCTTACGACAGACTACCGTACACTCCAAAGGGAGAATATTAATGGGCCAAGGATTCAAGTGATTGTCAATGCAGCCACCAAACCAAGGGAATCACTCACAATAAGACTTCATACCGGAGAATTCTACGATCTTAAGATGGAGTATGAGTGCTTGCCCAAATACTGCACTAAGTGCCGATCCTTTAGCCATTTAGAGAACAGATGCATGGGGCCTAAGGACACTATTCGCCAGCCACCAAGGCAAGGAACGACTGGGATGAAGAAAAAACCAAATGATCAGAGGAACAATGGGCCTATACCACAACATGATCTGAATAGGAAACCAGCAAAGCAACCCAAGGGAAAACCTCATTGGAAACCAACAGTCAACACTATAGGAGCGGAAAAAGGGCAACACCCTGATTCGGAGCTAGTCGGCACATTACTTGCCTATGCTTTGCCTAACAGATTTGATCCAATTGGGGACGAAGTGGAAGCTAACGAAGAACTGGACAAACAGAACGGACAATGTGGGAAGCCTAAGAAACAGAAGAACAACATTTGTCCCTCTAGCTCAATAGATAACAACATTGAAAAAAAAGTGGCAGACGCAGTGGCGGATGGCACTCTGCATGTAAATGCGGCTAAGAGAGGATCCGAACGTGGAAGGAGTCGTGGACGAAAACAAGGGGCAACCAACTCTTCCAATGTCACTTCACCAGCTCCAAATGGTGCGAATTTACAAAACGCTATTGTGGTTCAGGCCACTGATCAAACCAACAAGCCAAGTGTGGGACAAGCAATGGCCACAAACCGAGGAAGAAGAGCTCCTCTAGAACGCGGTCTAAATCAACATCACGACCCCTACGGATAGTTGGGAGGATGGGTTAGAAGAGAATGTCAATGGAGCGTTATGATTATCACCACTTGGAATATAAGGGGCTTGCAGCAGCCCTCTAAACAAGCTGCAATCGTCGACTTCGTTAAAGCATATGGAATCGACATTTTGGGGATCCTTGAAACAAAGATGGATCCTGACAATCTTAAATATTTCTTGCGGAATTACTTCCCTGATTGGAAATCTGCGAACAACTTCCAAGTTATTAGCAATGGCCGAATGTTGCTCATGTGGAACCCGGCCAAGGCAGACGTGGATCCCATCATGGTGGAAGCACAAACCATCAACGTCAAAATTAGGTGCATGCTTTCCAATAATTATTTCATTTTTTCTCTTGTATACGGGCTATATTCACCCACTGATAGATTGTCTATGTGGGATTCATTGATAGAGTTCATTTCTGAGGACCAACCAGCTCTGGTTAGTGGGAATCTCAACTGTGTAATGTCACCAGATGAAAGAATGGGGGACAGAGTGGCTACAGAATATGAGATGAAAGACTCAATTGACACATGCACTTTATTAGGCCTTGACGACGTGCCTTATTCGGGCTGCAAGTTCACTTGGACTAACGGAACAGGATTCAGCAAGATTGACCGTGTACTTGCAAACGAGGCATGGCATGACAACAGATTCATGGCTTCCACAATATTCAGACCCTCTGGTGCTCTCTCTGACCATTCGTCTGCCATCACAACACTCTTTGGAGACATGTTATCTTTTCCAAAATCCTTCAAGTTCTTCAACTTTTGGACTAACCATCCAGCGTATGATCCTTTGGTCAAGGAAAAGTGGCCTATAAATGTTAGCGGCACTGCTCAATTTGTGTGTGCTGAGAGAGGAAAGGCACTCAAATTCCACCTTAAGGAATTCAACTTTAAGGAAGCAAGCCTAATCTCCAAACGAGCAAAGGAAGCAGCTTTTGAGCTTGAGAAGATGCAGCTCCAATTAGATCCAGACACAGCCAACCTGCGGCTCCGTGAGGAGATCAAAATTTTGAGACAAGAGGCAGATGATTAGGGTCGATGGGAGAGGCAATTCTTCAGCCAGAAAGCCAAGCTCAAGCACCTTTTGTTGAGTGATCGGAACACCTCCTTCTATCACTCACTTGTCAACACGAATAATGCCCACAACTATATTACATTCATTTGTGAATAAAACGGCCAAGTACTCAGGGAACCGCGGGTGATCATTGATAAGTTTGTTGACTACTTCTCGGGCTTGTTGGAAGTGAGGAAAGAGACTAAGCAGATCCGCATGGAGACACTCCAAAATAGATACACTTTGAACAACGACGAAGCATGGGAGCTAATCAAAATCGTCACGGATGACGAAATTAAAGAGGCAGTCTTCTCCATTGGGAACGACAAGGCACCTGGTCCGGACGGTTATACCCCAACCTTCTATAAGAAATCTTGGGACACAGTTGGAAAAGATGTCATCGATGCCGTCAATGAATTCTTCAGAACACGCAAGCTATTGAAGAGGATAAACACTACTGTGGTTTCACTCATTCCAAAGACTTCATCAAACCCAAAAGTGGATGATTACCGACCCATTCTTGCTGCAACGTTATCTATAAAGTGACAACCAAGATAATTTCCAAGAAGATGTCTTCCCTACTTCCGAAAATTGTTAATCAAGCACAATTAGCTTTCATCCCAGGCCGGAGTATCATGGACAACATTTATTTAGCACAAGAGCTGGTCAGAGGCTACACGATTAAGAGGTCTACCCCTCGGTGTGCCTTGAGATCGGTCATGCTCGGACTTAAGTTCCATCCTATCTTCATCGAATGGGTAATGGAATGTGTCACAACACCATCGTTCTCTATTGCAATCAATGGCAGCACACATGGGTTCTTCTCAGGCAAAAGAGGGCTACGACAAGGGGATCCAATGTCACCGTACCTCTTCATCTTATGTATTGAATATCTCTCAAGACTCTTGTCAGAAAGAACAGCCGAGGACTTCAATTATCATGCCAAGTGTGCAGCACTAGGCATCACACACCTTGCCTTTGCGGACGACTTGATGTTATATTGTAGGGGGGATATGGGATCCATGACTATCCTTTACAAGACGCTGTAGGAATTTGCAAGGTGGTCAGGACTCGAGATTAATAAGGAGAAGTCTCATCTTTTCACAGCTAGTGTACACGGAGTCGAGCTCCAACAAATTAAGGAAATCTTGCGTTTTGCTGATGGGCAGTTACCCATTAGGTATCTGGGCGTACCGCTAAACTCAATGCAGCTCAAATCGGCCCATTACCCGCCCCTTGTCAACAAAATTGCTTCGCTGACAAAGAAATGGACGGACAAGAACCTTTCTTATGCTGGGTGAGCCGAACTTATTAGATCAGTTTTGCAAGGAATGGAGTGTTATTGGCTCTAGGTGTTCCCATTACCCGGGACTGTTATTGATAGGATTACCCGTGTGGCGCGTATTTTCCTATGAGGCACAAAACAAGCACCGGTAGCCTGGTGAGACCTTTGCCTACCGAAGGAAGAGGGAGACCTTGGATTCCGAAGCCTTAAATCATGGAATACGACGCTTACCTCGCGTGTCCTTTGGAATATCTTCTCCAAAAAAGATTCTTTTTAGATTAAATGGGTGCACAATGGGTATATTGGAAGCAGGGATTTTTTAGACTGGACCGCAAGGAAGAGAGACCCACCCCTCATCAAAGCTTTACTTGCCAATCGGGATTGTCTACTCCAAAACATGCCTTGAGACGAAGTGGAGAGATTGCTGGGGACTTGGTACTAGTCTACAGGGTCAGCAGAAGCATATAAATGGTTTCGGCCAAAGGGTGAGTGCAGATTTTGGCCCAAACATGTGTGGAAGGGGTATATTCCACCAAAGTACTCCTTTACCACCTGGCAGGCAATCAAGGGAAGACTCCAAACCCGAGACAGACTCACATACCTTGATATTGATCGGGTATGTCCACTATGTAATATGGAACCAGAAACGGCCGACCATCTTTTCTTCTCATGCAACACAAATAGAAGAACTTGGCATGATATTAAGATGTGGCTTGGTATCAGAAGTACCCCTTACAACAATACCATGTGCCATTAAATGGATTGGCGAGAGAATGTAGGATCATCCGTCAAGAAGAAAGCAAAATGGATAGCTCTCGCTGCAATGGTAAGTCTCACGTGGAAAGCCAGAAATGCGCTTATCTTTGATAGCAAGCCATTTGATATGGCACGATTGCTCTTTGAGGTAAAAAAGAGTAACTTACGCTACTCTTTACTCAATGTTTCCTGAAGACTCTGTTGTATTAGCCCTTGGGTGTTAATCTGCTTAAAATAAGATGGGTCCCAAGGTCTTTGCCTTGATTGTGTGTGTAGGCCACTGCCAAAGGAGGATGTACTCCGATAGGATGGTACTAATGTCTTTGAACGGCCTAATTCTTAATTCTGGGCCAGGGTGCAAGCACCACTGCAGTAGGGTTCGAACCCATGGTAGAATGGTCTGATTGACCCATTTCGATGGTTCCCTAAGCACAATTGACACTAGTTTTTCGAAACCATTGGCATAACATTATTTTTGGAACTATAAACTTAAGGCAGGGGATAAGGACTCATGTGCACAATTTTTTTCAACGTCGTCCCCTCCCCCACTCTTTAGGGTAATCTTTTTCCTCTTGGGGATTTTATCCCAATGGGTTTTGCCCCGAGAGGTTTTAACGAGGCCCGCCCTCCATTGCAGGAGGGTTCATGTTTGTGGTTTCGGGGGTAGACCCGGACTACCCCCACATAGGTATGCCTATGTTCCCTTGTAAACTTCTACTTGGCAAGGACGTTTGTCTAAGCCCTAGGCTTTCTAGGGATAAGCTCTTTGTTAGGTCTGTGATGTACACCGGCTTGATATAAGCCCTTGGGTATGCCTAAGTTTCGGTTGTATTGTGTTTTTTCCCCACCCCGGCTCGCTAGCTTGACTAGTTGGCTGTATCCCTCGGGTATACCCGAGTTATTATTGTACTTTCATTTATTTTATTTGATTTATTTAAACATAAAAAATTATATATCAGTTTCAATATTTATTAATAACTTATGTTTCAATGTTTTGATTTTCAGCATTACTTTTTTTGCATTGACAATGTCAACGTTATATATTCATTTGAGACATGAAATATGCCTAGAATCTGATATTTAAACTTTAAACATTTTTCTCGGATATAATGAACTTTGGTTATATGCAAAATTTGCAACCTGGCCAAACTCGAGTATTTTCGAACCATGTTAAGTCGGTGTAGCAGTCAACTTATCTACATGAATATACTGGACTTTAACTAAAATGATGTTGTTTTAAGGTTCTAAATGACATGGTTTTGATAATTAAAATTTTATAAAACCTATTAGTATCTCCCCTTCAAATTTTGCCATCAGTTTTTATTTGGCGATAAACTTATAACGAGGAAAATTAGTACGTAAGCTAAAACTATTATATGTTAGATGAAGTTTAATATTCATGAGAGATATCTTATTTCGATCAAAGTTCATGATTTTTATCACTATTACTTTTTTTACATTTTATTTTCATACGTTTTAAAGTGAAATGTAACTCTCATCTATGTGAGTTTGTGTATCGCTATGAGAATAGTATAAAATTTTATCATTATAGGACTGACATAAAATATACCACATGAAAGTCGGCAGTGTTTATCATCGTTTCCACATTCAATAAAGCTGAGTTCTATCATTTATTTCTCTCGCTTTTTGCACGTGTTATTTATCTCATTCGTTGGAGTTTATTTCTCCTTCGAAAGTCGTCAGCGAGCACCTCTCGTGCTCAACCTTGCCATATCACCTTCATTCTTAACAGAAAACCCTTATTTGTAGAGACAAAGCGAAGAAACGCTCGAAAAAGAGAGATCGAGTGAGAAATGAGTGAATAGTGGAAGTGAGTAATCAACGAGATAGTAAAAATTAGTCGATGAGCTCAAACCACCCAGCAAGTGACACGTGGCTAGGGTTACACAAATTGGGCCAACAATTAGGAAGTGGATATTGGGCCCGAGACATAATGTGATTGGGCTTCCTGAAAAGGGCCACAAATTCTATAGAACTCATTTAAAATATACTCTCTTTCCTAAAAAAAGAGACTAGTTTTATCATTTTGGGTCGTCCCCCGAATTTAGACTAAGTCTAAATATGAAAAGTTTTCAACAAATTATAATCATACTCATCATTTATAAAGTGGACCCCACAATCCACTACATTTTTCATGTATCTCTCTTACTTTTTCTCATCTCTCTTATTTTACCAATCACAAATTAAAACCTAGGTAATTTACAAGTTTGTCTATGTTTTGAAGACGAAGAAAATATAAAAATAAATAAATATATCATTACGCAATCTTGAAAGAAATGGGTTTTCTTGAAACTTAAACAAAAAGAGGTATTCTAACCCACCAAAATGGTGGATTAATTTTTCATGGTAAAACATAGGTTTCTTAGCCGCTAGATACATGATATGGGTCTTTTAAGACTAAAGTCCCAAAATAGTCCATAACATTTGGCATTTTTTTTATTTTGGTCCAAAATATTATCTTTTGAATTATTCGGTCCCTCACATTTGAAATCGGACCACATTTAGTCCTAAATTGACGGAATTTAACAGTCAACGCCATTGTAATCTATTTTGACCGGATTATGATTTATAACTATGTTTTATTAAGGGCTAATACCTAATTAATCTCAAACTTAAAAATGCAAAATGTAAAATAAGTTAAAATATTCAACCTGCAAATAAAAAAAACGTTCGACTCAAATGAGAAGCGACGCAGCCTTCAGCCACACTTTGAACAAACTCTTCATTCCCTAAACTCTTCACAACATTCGAATAGATTAGGGTTCTTTCAGCCCATAAATTCCAATCGACACTTGGTACCCTAGATTTCGCCGGCGATTCAACCCGTTTTTCGCCGGCGATTCCAAAGTAGTTCGCAATGAGTTGGTACGTGTATGACAAAATCACAACACTACGTAATTTCTCTATTGCCCTATTATTCTCCTCGATTGATGACAAAATCAAACCGGAACTCTCACTTTCGGTCTCCGACAGCGGCATTGCAGATGTCAAGGCGTCGTCGATTGGCTCACACCACTTGAAAAAACGGCAATCTTTTCTCTCACAAACAAAGTATAGCTTCCCCCTTGTTGGTTTTCCATGGGTGTTGACGATTCTCAACGAAGCCCGATTCTTGCAATGGCAAAATTCGTACCGGAATCGGAGGTCACGTCCACCGCTACTCTCGCCGGTCTCTCTGCTGTGGTTCGAACGGTCCATGGTTGGGGAGTTGGGGTTACTTGATGTTCTTCCGAGAACTAGGGTTTCTCGCGTTCTCAGACGAAGAAGATGAAAGGAAATGAGAGAGAGATTTAAAATTAGTGTTATATTTATTTTATTAAATCAATTTTGAACCAAATTTGCTTTAATTTCAAAAAGAAAAAAAATCAAATTTTTATAAAACTTAATTTGGTCAAAATAGATTACAATGGCGCTGATTGTTAAATTCCGTCACATTTTAACCCTTCCGTCAATTTAGGACTAAATGTGGTCCGATTTCAAATGTGAGGGACCGAATAATTCAAAAGATAATGTTTTGGACTAAAATAAAAAAAAAACGTCAAATGTTAGGGACCATTTTGGGACTTTAGTCGTCTTTTAAATAACCAAATTACTTATCGAACGTATGATAAACCCATAAAAACTCCTTATGTTGCTGACATAACTACTAAAATATTAATTATTTTAGACATGTTTTATGTAATTTGATTTAATTGGTAGAGACTGGGCTAAATTGGCCAGAATAAAACCAATCTGAAGCCCAATTTACAAGCCCAAAGCATGATTCCTTTTCAACAAATTAAATCAGAAATTTGTAGAGATGTTTATTGGTTCACTTGAACAGTAAAATTGTGAGGTGACTACTTTTCTCTTGATTTCTAACCTCAGACCTCACTTCCCATCTCTCTCTGCAAGAGCTTAACGGCGAGTTTGTGAAACCGGAGCTCTCCTTTGATCAGTCTCCGATCACAAGGTATATCATCTGATTTGTTGTTCTATCTTAATCGTAAATCGACTCGTTAATCGTCTTTATTTTCGTACCAATTCTTCTTCTCTAGGGTTTTAGACGCTCTTCTTAGATCTGCGATTTTTAACTTCTGGTTTAGGGTTTAACACTATGTAAATTTGCAACGATGATATTTTGCTATAATCCATGGTTAGATGTCGCAATTTTGTTTATTTATTTAGGAAGTCTGTGGAATGTGTCCAATGTAGAAACGTAATTCTATCTGCCGATCGATAACTGGAATTGCAGCGCGAGTGGGAACTATCATGATCCTTTCGTTTCCCCTAGAAACCTTTTTTCAACCTGAAAATTAGTCTATGCTCAATAGTAGTATTTCGTATTTTCTCTTGTTGAACAGAAGTTCTAGTTTTGAATCCTTTTAATTTCATCTTCACTGTCGTGAAGGATGTATTATTTTAGGTGGTTTGAGTTATAGGTGGTTTTATTCGCAAGTTACCTTCATTTTGCAAATTTCCAATTTGTGCTGGAAAAAAATGGTGCAAATGATGTAATGTGTTTATCGAATTTAGTGGGGAATTAATGGCCTTGTTATGGATAAGTTGTCCATAACATGCAGCCTGTGGAAAAGAATCATGTGCTACTTGCTGAATTGGTGCTTTGGTTTGTTGTGTTTGATATACTGTGTCATTTGTGTTTTTGGTACTTGTATTTCTTGGAGTAGTTTGACTAGGAAGTGGTCAGCGACTTTTTTGTATCTACTTTCTTCTGTCTATTTCAGTGTTGTTAGGGTCGCGGGGCGCACCGGGTCGATGGGGTGAAAATTCGGGTCGTGGGTCGACGAGTCGACGGGGTCGAGAGACCCACAAAGCTAGGTTAATTTTTTTGCCTTTTAATATTAAATAAAATAAATATATTGCTCTAATGTTTATAATATATCAAATAATATAAATGTTGACGCAATTCATGTGAATAGAGATAAAATGGAAAATAGAAATGATCA
This sequence comes from Salvia splendens, assembly GCF_004379255.2. Classification (NCBI taxonomy): domain Eukaryota; kingdom Viridiplantae; phylum Streptophyta; class Magnoliopsida; order Lamiales; family Lamiaceae; genus Salvia; species Salvia splendens. Next base: position 29,302,380 of record NC_056040.1, read on the forward strand.
AAATATCAAAACAATTCATAAGTCATAACACAATAAATAATTGAAACCATTGTCTGAAAATATCAAAACAAAGGAATATATGAAGGGTGGCAGAAACAGATCTTTGAATTGTTTATTTGTTTAAAAGTGAAAAGGCCGAATTCTAAAGTGTAGAAAGTAGGTTTGAAAAGTTTGATGTGGTGCATGCATATATATAGAGAATTGTGATTAAGAGAGTCAGAAAACATGTGAGAGATTTGAGAAAATCAGAGATAGCATGTGTTTAGGGCGACCCAGGCGACTCACTCGACCCACTCGACCCAGGCGACCCACTCGACCCAGCCGACCCAGCGGCGACCCTGTATCTCGATCGACCCACCCATGTTGGGGCGGTGATGGTCTCGACCCAGGAGACCCGGGCGACCCGAGTGACCCGAACGACATTTTGACAACACTGGTCTATTTTCATCTTATGCTGGCATTCTCAAACAAATTATTGGAAACTGTGTTTTGTTTTTTTGGTTGCATAGTCATCTACCATATATCAGCTGAATAAGGATGAGCATTAGTGCAGTGTTAAGCTATTTGAGGGAACTTTGGATTCTAATTAGCTAGAAAACAGATAAGGATTGAGTGCTACAGTGCTACTTAAAGTATCTTTATACATGTTGATATGCTTGCTTTGTGCCTCTGTTATCTTTTATCTCTGGAAGACCCTCTTATGAAACTTTTATTGTTCTCGGCAACACATTAAAACATGATCATTGGAAATGGCAGCATAAAAATATTGCATTCAAGGATGAAAATGGTTAGTTAAATGCAATCTTGTTGTTGTACAGGATATACTTAGGGTTTAATGGCTGCAAGATTACAGCAATTGCAAAGCACGGCTTGCCAAGCCAAGCAATATGTGACCAAGCATGGAAGTACCTACTATAAGCAGTTATTGGAGCAGAACAAACAATATGTAAAAGAACCTGCAACTGTGGAAACATGTAGTGAATTATCCAAACAGCTGTTTTACACTAATCTTGCCAGGTTACTTTTTTTCTTCCTCTGTTTCTCATAAGTCCTTTTCAGCATTTTGTACAGAATGATTTTATATTGACAGCTAGCCATCTATGCAATTGTTAATATCAGTAATATGAAGCTCTACCCATTGTCAAGCTAAATACTTGAGACGGATCACAAAGCTAAATGATGATGCTCACTGTGTCATGGTTTCACTGGATTGCTTCTATGATTGACACTCTTAACTCTTACCAGGAAACTCATTTGCTTGATTCTTCTTTACTCCTGGTGAAATTCGTTGAATCTTGTGATGTTTTTAGAGTTGTTATAGGAATTTGAAATGCATTTTTTGTTCTCCTTGGTGTAGTTTTGAAGGTTTATTTGTTTATGTGCTATAGCCTGCCTTAACTGTTACTCAGTGAGTTGGATAATGTCAAGCTGCGTCTTTTCATTATGTAATCTCTCCTTGGTACGCAATTGCAGCATTCCCCGTCGCACTGAGACCTTCTGGAAGGAAATTGACTATGTGAAGAATATGTGGAGGCAGAGGCAGGATGTGAAGGTTGAGGATGTTGGAATCGCTGCTCTGTTTGGGCTTGAATGCTTTGCCTGGTTTTGTGCCGGTGAAATTGTGGGAAGGGGATTTACGTTTACTGGCTACTATCCCTGAAAACACAACGGGAAATAATTGTGGAATGATTTGAAGTACTCATGGTCGGGAAGGTTGTCATCACACAAGTTTTTTGATTTAAAAGAGAGTTTCAGATGCTGATAAATCAGTATTAAAATTGAAGTCCTCAATAATCAGTACATCGGTCTTTGAATTTTCCCTGTTTTGAACTTCACATTGCTTCCATTTTACGTTTGTGATACTGCTATGTGATGGATGTAGCTTAGAGCATCCACAGCGGAGAGCACACCGCTGTCCGTCCGTCCGTCCGTGCCGCTGGCAAGGACACCCTGTCCGCCGCTGCGCTTTTGCCATTGGCACGGCGCTGCTCTTAGCTAAGAGCACGTCCGTGCCAGCGAGCAGGGCTGTAACGCCCCACTTTTTGAACCCTAATTTGTGAACCCTAAAGTACTGGTTTTAATGCTATTGTTTTGCGAAGATCCGTGATTTAATTGTGGTGAATTAATTGGTGTTGGACTGAGATTTGTGAAATAAATGGCTGCGCGAATCCAATTAATTCCTGTCCGTGAGGAATATTTATTGGACTCAATTCCGTGTTGGATCCGATAAACTAAATAATTAATATAAAAGTCCAGTCCGTGATTAATAAATTGTGTACTGCACAATTTAAAATAAAATACAATGGGCCGTGAATTAAATTAAACTAATTAAAATAAAATATCTTTAATTAAATATTCTACGCAGATTTTCCTCCTCCGTGAGTAGATATTTCTCCTCCGTAATCTGCAAATAAAATACCAAATAAATTCAAATAAGAAAAAGGGGAATTTCGAAATTTACTCTCCTTTCCCACTACTAAAAAACCGTCCCTCCATCTCTCCCACAAATCTCTCCCGTATCTCAACCTCCTTTCCCCTGTATTAAATCTTCAACCATTACTTTTTTCCTCACCTATCGTCTCTGCAAGCAAGAATCATCCTTCAACTTCTACTCAAGGTAAACTAAATCCTATCGATTTATATCTAAACTTTCTCCTGCTTCAAAATCTAACATCAAATTGTGCTACTGGCAGTAACCAAAATCCTCCAGCTTCAAGAACCATTTTTTTCCTTCCTCAACAACCGTCCGCAATTGAAGGTAAACACCTCTCCCATCCAAATTTCAATTTCATTCTACTGCATCCATACACATTACACCCTACAATTACCACAATCTGCAATATACCTTGAATCGAAGCAAAACAATCTAAAGAAACAAATTTTAATCAAATAAAGAACTTACCTTCGGGGAGGAAATCGGGGCTGCGCGGCATTGATTCGGGTCGATTCGGGGCTGTTCGGAGTTGTTCGGGGTTGTGCGGTGGGGTAAGTAGGGACTGCCCCGATTGAATGACGGCGACGGTGGTTTGCGGCACGGGCGAACGGCGCTGCGCCTCCTGCTGCGGCCTGACCGTGCGACGGCGGCTTCCGGCTGGGAGCACAGCAGCGACGGCAGCAGCAGCGACCTTCCGGCGTCGAGCTTCTGCAATTTTGGGCGAGAGAGAAAGAAGAGAGAAAGAAGAAGAGGGAGAGAGAGAGAACCGAGAGTGTGAATGTGAGGGGGGGAGTACATTTTGATTTTGGGCCTCAGTAATTAGAAATAAATGGTATGGGCCTTTTGTTTTTTTTTTTTGTTTTGGGCATTGTTAATTGATTGAGGAAAAATAAGAATTAGCTTTGGGCCTTTTTAATTTAAATGGTAGGATTTGGTTAGTTGGGCTCCAATTTAATTTGTTGGGGCTTCCTAATTTAATTGGAGACATAAAGTGGGGGAAATAATTAAGTTTTGGGGCTTTTAAATAAATCTTTGGGCCGATAATTAATTGTGTCGAATTATCTAATTAATTTCGGAATATTTCAACGAACGAATAATTATATCCTAAGTCCGAAATAAATATAGTTCGAGGGGAAAATGCTTGCGATAATTTAATTACTTTTATTAATTTTGGGGATTTTAATTCGATATCAAGAGGGAAATTACGAGGAGCCATCGGAGCGATTATTGGCGTAAGCGGCCGAATAAGCGAAAAATTGAGAGAACAAGATAAAAGACTTCAAGTAGAGCGCATGCATTTTATTGATTTAATTGGAAAGTATTGTTGATATATGTATTATTTAAATTCTAAAGGTGAGACTTCGCAAGGGAATCGAGATACCAAAGGGAAGGAAGTGTAGAGAATTATTCAATTGAGGTGGGCTTTCTTTTAAATAAGGACAACGTCCTAAATATTTTGTCGATGGAAATGAAACTGTATTTATCATGCTATGATTTGATTTTTGCGTGTCTATCTGATGTGGCTTTATGCCATTATTATATAAATCGACTTCGTGTCCTTGTAGGGCCGCAAACCCTACTTGGGCTAGTGTACACCTATGGTAGATCGTGTGCTAGAGTACGGGCTGGCCGGTCTAGTGGCTTGGTTTGTGGCCACATTCCAAGTCATGTATTGGCAGATATGGTAAACGTCTATGGGAAAATGACTGATCAGTCGATGTTTGAAATGGAAATGATTTTGAGTGCCTCGGGCATTTCTAAAGCTAAACCCCGATGGTTACTTGTGAATGGCATGATAAATTACTTTTTATGGAAATTGTTTTCGGCATGAGCCCATTGAGTATTCTTATAGTACTCAGCCCTGCATGTGTTTTCCTTATGTGCAGGTTGAGCGGCGACGAGAGTACGGTGGTGTTGAGCAAGTAAATTGGTAAATAAACTGTTGTTTTTGAATTATGAGTGTCGTTGTGTCTTCACACATGACGTCACTCTTACTCTTGGTCGTTTCCGCTGTGACATTTCTTTCACTTATCGTTTATTGGGCTTGCAACCTAAATTATTTGGATATTGAATATTTGGGATTTTACTAATTTATGTCAAATTCTTGGTCGTTTTATTTGAATATTAATTGTTGGTCAAGCTCGTTATTAAAACCCTAGTTCTTTTCGTCTTTTTATTAAATTCTCTTAATCACGATCGCCCATATTTATTAACCCTAAAGGGCGGTCGTGACAAGGGCGATGTGACGCGTTTCTATTGGTCGTTGGCATTTTTTTTTAAAAAATAAAAAATAATACCAAAAATTAAAAAACAAAATTGGATTCCCAAAAATATATAGATTTTATTACCGTTTGTTGAATTTTTTTTTGAAATTTAAAAAAAAAAAATTAATTTCAAAATCATCTATAAATACACACATTCATCATCCATTTGGGTGAAATTCGGTCACGAGTAGTGAGTTTTTTTAATTTTATAAATTTAATTATGTAATTTTTAATTTTTAAGACTTTAATTATGAAAATTTTAATTTTTAGGATTTTAATTATGTAATTTTTAATTTTTTTGTAATTTGTAATATTATTCCGGTTATTTTTAATGCATTTTAATATTGTGAAAATGTTTTTATTTAAATTGAATAATAGAATGGTGAGACCCTTGAGCATGTCCTTGCGGAAGAGCACAGATGTGGGTGTTTTGCTCTTGCATAAGAGCAGAGAGTAAAAGTGGGTCTGGGCTCACATCCGTGCTTATTGGCAAGAGCACGAATGTGGATGCTCTTAGCTCCTTATAATAGTATTGGTGTTACCATAATAATTACCTCTGTTTGCATCCATAATGGCTAAATTAATTAGTATAATTAATATGTTTATGATGTGATTAAAAAAATTGTATGATTTATTCACTTAATTTAATTTCGAATTTAAATTTTATTATCAGTTAAAATATAAATAATAGTAATAATATTTGTAAATAAACAAATAATATTACATAAGGAATAAAAATGTCAAGAAAATAAGTTTTTAAAATAAAACAAGACTTAAAATAAACCAAACAAGACTTAAAACTGAACAAGGATATATTAAGTTTCTACTTCCTCTGTTTCATAATAGTGCAGTCATTTCGGTACGTTCCATACTAGTAGAGTCATTTCCCTTTTTAGTAAAAGTCAACATATTTCTTTTTACTTACTTTACTCTCTCTTACTTTATTATCTCTTAATCTATCTACCATTTACATTTCCTACTTTAATCTTCCTTTACTTAACTCACTTAACACAATTTTTCTTAAATCGCGGGCCGAAAAGAAACATCTTCACTACTATGGAACGAAGAGAATATGATTTTTAAAATAAAACAAACACCAAAACATTGGAAAAGTCTATTTTATTTTACATCCAAACAATCATACCCATACTGTATTTCAAAACTTAGAGAGAATCACTTTGTGGTGTAGCTTCAATTAAAAACTCAAACTCAATCAACAGGTCATAGTGCAGTTGGCAGTGTGGAGGTATAGTGATCTTTAGGTCATGGGTTCAAACCCCGCCACTCGCTGTGAAACTTTTGACCTTAATTCGCAAACTCGTTTGAACAGCATTAGTCGGATTCCGCCAAAGGTGGGTTCGGTACACATGTAGTTAAACTAAAAAAAAAGAACCCATTGGATCTGGAAAAATTTTAGAATCTGAGATTAAATTCGTAATTCGTTGACCTTTCATAATAGCATATGAATTAACCAAATTATCCCACATAAAATTTCTTTCTTAATCAATTTTTTTTCATCTTTTCTAGTTTACAAATGCTAGTCCGATAACTTGAAACACCAATTTGAAATCCTCATCACTTGCATATTTTCATCTGACTCATCTCCGGCACTGAACTGAAGCCTGACGGACTTTTGTCCATGCTGCACCCTCCAACTCGCCTGACTTATGTCCCTGCTGCTATCGAAGCCACAAAGACCGGTCTTATCTTATTGAAGTATGATTTTTCGTGCTTCTAAGCTTATATTTTTTATATATATTTTTTTCAATATATATAACGCTTTTTGGTATGTGTCGAGGATTCGGTATACCAAATATACGGTATATACCAAAAATTCGGTATGTTAACGGTATACCGCGGTATAGGAAAGTTGATACGATTACCCTACCAAAATTGCAATACACGGAAAAATAGATATTTTTGGTATTTTTTCCCCACTCATAGTTGCACGTGCAAATTGTAGAGAAACAGACACTTCTCACATGTTGGGATCATCATTTGTCGTTGTCTCCATTAATAACAAATTTCATAGTCTCGCTTCCCAAAACTAGAGGTGTCAAGCGAGGAGGGACAGCCCGACCTAGGCCCATGTCTAGAGCGGTCCGGGCTGGACCTGGGTTCTGGTATAGATAATGGGCCCAGCCCGAGCCCAAGCCCTGTTGGTAAGTGGGCCGGGCCGGGCCAAGTTTGCTAAATGATGGAAAGAGTGCATGCACAATCAGTTATGGAACTATTAAAATAAAACAACTATGGAACTATTAAAATAATTAGACACATTTTATGTTTAAATCAGTTTTACCCTTCCCATATTATATGATCCCTCGATTCCCACAAAATTAGGAGTTATGATATACTACTATAATTATGGAACTATTTAAAATAGAAATAAATCAATTAATTACTACTATCTATAATTATGTATCAATTAAGGATTAATATCTACAATTATGAAAATCAAATGTAATTGAGTTTTGATTTAGGTTAAGTAATTGAATTAATTGATTATTTTTGCATAATATATTAATAAAATTTATGATTATTTTTTAAATATATAAATATAAAATAACATGTAATCTAATAATAAATTAATAAAAAAAATATGAATATGTAGGAATAATATACACGCAAGAAAATAAAAGGCATAATACATAAGACTAGCCATGGTGAGTTCTCTATGACTTCAGCCTGGGAGAGTACCCGGACGAGATTGCCGAAGCACAAGATTTTTGTATTGATTTGGAATGGAGGGGTGACCCCTACCATGTCGGTATTCATTTGGAGTTTGTTGTTTGGTAGCCTACCGGTGGATGAGAAGTTGCAGACACGAGGTATTGAGTTAGCGTCTAGGTGTCAGTGTTGCCAGTCTCCTTCTGTCGAGTCCTTCAGTCATGTCTTTCTTTCGAGTCGGTCGGTGATTTCTGTATGGGAGTATTTCGATGCCTGGTTCCCTTGCTCGCACAGACAGATTCACATGAGCACTAATATTGCACTTAGATTAGGTCGCTGGCGGAGGTCCTTCACTAGGGCTCCCGCCATGCATATTAGTTTTATAGTCGCTTGTTTGATCGTTTGGTTCCTTTGGACGGAGAGGAACGACTGTAAGCATCGCGGTCGTCCTTTCCGTCACTCTCATGTTATTTGACAGGTCACTCATCATCTGCATACTTTTGTGCTAGCCGGTAGGATCACCCTGGTTCACTAGAAGGGATGTTCGTCGTCAGTTGATTTCATGCCTTCTTCTCCCAGACAGCGTGTTCTGCGTTCTCTCGTGGTCCTTTGCATCCCCCTGATGCCCTTGGGTGAAGCTGAACACTGATGGAGCATTCTTTACATCGACAATGGAGGCGGGAGAGGGAGGATTGGTTCATGGTTCTGATGGAGGTCTTCTGCGGGCCTTCTGTTCTCCGGTTGCTGCATCTTCAAGCTTTGAAGCGGAGCTTAAGGCTCTTATTCTAGGTTTAGAGATGGCTATAGAGTTTTCTACACACATCTGGATAGAGCTGGACTCAGTGGCTCTAGTTATCTTATTTTCATCTGGACAGCTTGGCTCTGCGGATCATAGACATCAGATGGTTTTGATTCGGAGTATGACTTCTCAGCGGCAGTGATGCAGGGACGACACAATCAATTTAATGTGTTTTTAAAATTTTTATTTTATTTTGTGCAATTATGGTATTATTTCCTTTCTATGTCTCCAGGGTTTTGGACCACTTATAAATAGTGGGAAAAGTCATTTTTTGGCGCAATTTCTTGATATTGAATAATTAAGGTTTCTTGAAACTAGGCTTTCTTGAATTCTATCGTGTGTTTGTTCTTTCTCGTGGTCGATTGTCATCAAGTGGTATCGGTGATCCAGGTTGATAATCCATGGCCAAACGTGCTCGTGGACGTGGTCGTGGCGGTCGTGGCGAAAGGGGTCGTGGAGAGGAACCCCAAGCTGATGACGGGAACCGACGACGAGATCTGCGTGACGTCGAGAACGACGATCTGCGACAGCAACTGAGAGCTCTCCAAGAATGCTTGGATAAATTGGCGACCTCGACAGATGCAAATTCGGATACAGATGTATCCATCCATAACGACGGAGAAAACGTCAATCCGTTCGCTCATCTGGACGGCCCCCGCCGTGGCAAATACGGGCTTGATCCGGCACAAGATATCGGCATGAGGGTTAAGATTCCAGAATTTGAAGGTCGAGCCTTGCCTGACTAATTCATCGATTGGCTGAATACAGTTGAATGAGTGCTTGATATTAAAACATCAGTTATAGCAATAAGGTGAAATTGGTCACCATTAAGTTGAAGAAACATACTTCAATATGGTGGGAGCTCACAAAAAAGTAGCGATCAAGGTAGGGAAAAGGGAAAATTCAATCATGGGAAAAGATGAAGAAATTATTGCGTCGAAAATTTCTTCCAGCTCATTTTAGGCAGGAGGCTTTCATTGAATATCATGGTTGTAAGCAAGGAGATCTGTCTGTAGAGGATTTCATGAATGAATTTGATCGTTTGAAGATGCGTTGCGATGTTGATGCGGAGGATGAGCAAACAATTGCTAGATATTTTGGGGCACTCCGACCTGAAATCGCTGATGTTGTACAATTACAACAATATTGGAATTATGAGGACGTGTGCAAGCTCACTTTGAAAGTGGAGAAACAGTTGACCTTGAAAAAGCCAGTTAGTCGTTGGTTAGGGAGAGATGCAACATCTTTCCGTGGCACGGGTCAAACTAAGCCATCAGCTCCGACAGCAAAACAACCTGTGGTTAAACCGATTGAAACGGGGTAGCGGTCAAGAACACCAGTGCGTTGTTTTAAGTGTCAAGGCTTTGGACATGTACAAGCTGATTGCCCTAATCAACAGATGGCAACGTTTGTTGGTGACGATGGTATTCCTCTGTTTGATAACACAGACAACGAGGTGAACTATCAGATGGGAGTGCGGAGTTGGTGTATGCGGACCAGGGGGCTACTTTGGTGGTTAGACATGTGTTGAATGCGACAGCGGCGGAGGACGAGCAATGGTTACGTCACAATATTTTTCAGACCAAGTGTACTGCGAAAGGAAAGGTATGCAACGTAATTATTGATGGAGGTAATTGTGAGAATGTGGTTTCTTCGATCATGGTGGAAAAGTTGGGATTAAAAATAGTTGCTCATCCACAACCTTACAAGTTGTCATGGTTGATCAAAGGTAGTGAATTGAAGGTCAGTAAGAGATTTCTAGTTCAATTTTCTATTGGGAAGCAATATGAAGATGAGGTTTGGTGTGATGTAATTCCTATGGATGCATGTCATATTTTGCTTGGTCGTCCTTGGCAATTTGATCGCAGGGGGGTCAGGGATGATGGGTTTAAGAATACGTACACATTCAGGAAAGACGGTGCTACTATCACCTTGTGCCCTTGTCCGGATAAGAACTGTGATCATGTTGTCAACAAAATAGGCAACGAGAATAGCAACCTGTTGACAAGGTCAACTTTCATGGCAGCAGCAGCAGAGACACCAACTTGCTACGTTTTAGTCGTGATCGAGAGTAACAGCCCGGAGATGAATATCTCCCACCAGTAGTGCAGCCGCTTGTGAAATTGTATGCAGATGTTTTATCGGCAGCAGTTCCGTCTGGTTTACCTCCTATGCGAGAGATACAACACTGTATTGATCTAATTCCAGGTTCCTCTATCCCTAACAAGGTTGTGTACCGTTTGCGGCTAAAGGAACATGAGGAGTTGCAGAAACAGGTGCTAGAGTTGCTGGAGAAAGGTGTTATTCGAGAGAGCATGAGTCCATGTGTTGTTCCGGCTTTAATGGTTCTGAAAGCAGATGGATCAATGAGAATGTGTATGGATTGTAGGGCGATCAACAAGATCACGATCAAATACAGATTTCCCATCCCTCGGTTTGATGATTTATTGGATCAGCTTCATGGTTTGCAAGTATTTTTAGAAATTGATTTGCGCAGTGGTTACCATCAGATTCGTCTCAGACCGGGAGACGAGAGGAAGACAGCCTTCAAGACGCGAGATGAGTTGTATGAGTGGATGGTTATGCCATTCGGGTTGTCGAATGCACCGAGCACATTTATGCGGTTCCCGAACCTGGTTTTTCGACCATTTATTGGCAAGTTCGTTGTAGTTTACTTCGATGACATCCTAGTTTTTAGTCGTTCAGTAGCACAACAACTGGAGCACTGACAGGGCTCGTTACAAGCATGGTTTTGTAGAGTTTATTACACTAACATAATGTGCGAAAAGAATGGTGAATTTGAGTGTGCAGGGGGGCTATACAGTGTAAAAGCGGCAAGTGCAGGATCAACTTGATCAACTCGGGAAAGAAGTGAAAAATAACCAGAAAAGAAGCCAAGTAGATCAGTTACGTACAAAAAGTGAAGCATACCCAACCGACGAGTTGATCAAGTGGAGTTTACCACATGAAGTAATGAGTCACATGAGAGAGATGAAAGGATGTCACCTCAAGGGCTTAAATGTCAAGACAAGATGGGCTTACCTAGGGATTTGGGCACAACATCATCCTATAAATATGGAAAGAGTGCACACAAGAAGGTGTTCGACATCATCATCACCTTCTGTCACCTCACTTTCACCTCACAGCATGGAGTAAGGAGTTAGTAGCAGAAGTCGTCGTTTCCACCTTTGTTTTCATCTCTTCTCCCTCGTCAAGGAAGGAGGGACCTGGATCTGCTTAGAAGTCTTCGTAGTTGCAGTTTTTGTTGCACCCCGAGGGGTTTAAAATAATTTCTATTCTGTTTTTAGTTCATTGTTTCTGTAGCTTAGTTGTTTTTAATATTTTTCTTCCAGTTGCTACCCTAGTTTCCTCTCCATTGTTAATCATTCTTTAAATCCTGGTTTGGAATTCAGTTTTAGTTACGTTTACCGAAGATCGTTTATGAAATGGAGTTTTTATTTCAAGTTGTGTTGGATCTGATGTTCTCTGTTTTTTATTGCTTTCGTTCACTTTAGTTCTACCTTGTTTATGCTTTCTCGTAGGTAGATTTGTATTTTAGTTCGTCAACTTGCATGAGAATAGGTTAGATATTTTAGATCTGCTTTTCTTTACGTTGATTTCATATGGATCTGTGTTAGTTTTATTTGATTTTTGTTTTTATGTTTGTTGCTCTTTCTGGATCTACTTTCGTTGTTTTATTTAGCTGCTTAGCGAAGAAGAATGTAGTAGTTTGTTAGTATCGCAGTCTTTGTCACCTTTTCAATGTTTACAGCTTTTTAGTAGTCCGCTTATTTTGTGTCCGTGGTCCCAAGTTGCTTTTACCTTTCCGTCGTTAGCTTAATTGATCAATTTACCTTTCTTTAGTTATGATGTCTCTAGTCTAGCTTGATCAGTTTAGTTTAGTTAGTTGATCAGTTCCCTTTTCCGTAGTTTAAACTTAACCCACTAAAAAGCATGGCCGGAGCCGAACCTCCCTGAATGTCTCAATCCCAACTCCACTCGCATCTGTCCCTGAGGGATTCGACCCTTACTTTCCTTTACTAGTTTATAGTATTGTGGGTTAAGGTCTTGAAAGCCCCGAGTCTCTCGTTCACACACCCAGCGGCCAGTAGTCATCAACTAGCTTGAAACGTCTATTGTCTGACCTAATCAAGTTGCGCATGCTCTACGTGTTTTTAATTACATGTGAACTCTGAGTACTTCAGTTTAGAAATCAGCAACTTTCAAATGGCGCCGTTGCCGGGGATGGATGGCGTTATATGTGCTTGTGTTTTAGATACTTGGCGTACATATTGCTAATCCTTTTATTTTCTTTTTCAGTTTATGAACCGAGGCCTGAACTTTAGGCACTGGAATAATACAACCAATTGGAGAGATACGGAATCCAACTGGAGGATCAGAGAAGCAACCAACCCGGTCGTCACAAGATCTGGATTGAACACAGGATGTCCATCTAATACGAGCTTAGAAGGGGAAGAAGATCAGAACCCGTTTGCTCAGTTGAAAGAGGAGACCATTATAGAAGAAGGACTGTTATAGATAACGATCCCGAGATTGGGTCTCTCAACGCTCACTTGCTTGGAGAACCAGCTCAGGCAATAGTGGTGCCCCAGAGCAGGCGAATATAGATGTGAAGAACAACATACTGGCCGTCATGCCACAATATTATTGGAGACTAACCGAGAGCCCATATGAATTCTTACATGACTTCTGCAAGATTTGTGGGATTAAAAAACGTCCAGTTGGATCGACCGAGGATGACTACAGGCTTAGGGTGATCCCTTTTGCTTTAAAAGCAGAAGCCGATACGTGGTTCATGAGGCTACCGCCCAACTCTATCAGAACGTGGGCCGATTTTAGATCTCAGTTCATGGAGTACTTCTTCCCTTCCACAAAGACTAATGCGCTGAAGAAGGAGATCCAAAGAACCCATCAAGATTGCAATGAGCCTTTGACTCAGTATTGGAATAGGTTCAAGGGAATGTTGGACGCCTGCCCAAACATCCATATGATGGAGGCAGAAATCTTCAATAATTTCTTTGAAGGGATGACACCCGAGAGCAAGGATCTGATGAATTCTTCTAATGGGGGTGATTTCTCGAAACTAAGGGTAAGTGAAGCCTAGAGGGTATTGGATAGGCTGGTAAATGCTAAGAAAGCGTATGACTCTCCCAGAGCCCTGATAATGAGACGGACGGCAGCAAACACCACTGTGGACATAAAAGAGGATAGGATGGAGGCACAAATGGATCGCTTGGAAAAGGTTATACCGTCTGCCATGGAGAAAAATACACAACCTGCTCCTGTGGAGAAGGTGAAGGTTGCGTCCAATCAAGAGGAGGTGTATCCTAGTTATGGGCATTCAGGAGAACAAGATTTCCGAGCGCAGGAGAATGTAGCTGGGAATTGGAATCAGAACCCTAATTAGAATCCGTAGAATATCAAGAATGCCCCATGGAGGGATCACCCCAATTTCAGGTGGTCAGATCCGAACACAGCTCAACAACCACCAGCAATGTGTTATCAGCAGCCACCAACTATCAGCTATCCACCACAGTCAGAAGAGCAACCTCATTGGCAGAACCAAACCAAGATGGCCAGAACAATTGGAACAACAACAGGGGACAAGGGAACCAATCTAATTGGCCGAACCGGAATCAAAACAATCAAATGGTTTCCTATGTTCCACCACATCAGAGAGGATACCAGAACAACAACCAGAACACTCAGTCACAACAGCATGACAATCAAGGGCCACACGAGAATTTCCATCAAGGACAGGGGTCTTTTTCGAATCACCCGTCAGGAATGAATGCGAGCCAACCAAATTCTAAATTACCGAGGCAAATTGATGATGTAGTAGGGGATTTGTTGAATTCTCAACAACACATTCAAGGAAACATGCAAGCCAATAATGACTTGGTGCATAAGATACAGGATGCCCAGTAAGAGCAGAAAGCGGCTATGGATATGCTGACTAAACAACTATCCCAGATGGCCACGACGTTGAATGAAATACGTGGATATGATGGTAAGATACCCGCGACTATCAAGATGCCGGACAAGGCTAACGTTAGCAAATTCACTCTAGGGTCGGGTAAAGATTATGATGAGCCTCTGGGCAGAACAAAGGAGGAAGATGGAGAAGAGAACAATGAGGATACCCCCTAAAAGGAGGCAAGAGAGCCATTTCCTCAGTTTGCCAAACCACAACCTCTTGACCTGGAACCAGAGGAGTTGATCAAGGAATTTAAGAAACATGAGAGGGATGACCCGGGTGAAGGAACGAGCAATGCAGTCAAGCGCCTGAAACCTTACACATACAGGGGAGAGACCAAAAGGCAGAAGGAGGATCCGACCGATTTCATGGAGATTTTTGGCAAGCTTGAGATCAACCTGCCATTTCTACAAGCATTGAAACTACCCCCTTTTAGCAGGTTTATCAAGGACTTTATAGCTGGAAAAGCTAAGGTCGATGAGAAGATTGCGATTGGGGAAAGTGTGTCTGCTGTAATCCAGAAGAAGAGACTTCTTTCTAAGAGGACTAATCCTGGGATGTTTACTCTACCCATCATTATTGGGGATGTTAAAATTGAGCATGCTATGTGTGATCTGGGAGCGTCTATTAATGTGCTGCCTTTCTCAGTTTACAAGAGATTGAGGGAGACAACCTAGTGGACACAAAGGAGGTTATCCAACTTGCAGATAGATCATGCATTAATCCTGAAGGAGTACTGGAAAATGTGATTGTGAGGGTACATGACTTCCTATACTCTGCAGATTTTCACGTGATCGTATGAATGAGTCTGAAGCTGGTGAATCTAGTGGAGTATTGTTGGGGAGGTCATTCTTGCGAACGGCCAAAACTATAATTGATGTGAGTGACGATACGATTTGCTTGGATTATCGTGTGGAGAAATTCACTTTCAGTATTGATGAAACAATGAAAAAACCTTTGGATACTGAAAATCTACATTCGTTAGATGGGATTTACCCTAGTCCAAGAATGTCTTGAGACTAAACTCTTGCAAGAGCAGCTGCTTGAGACTGAACTCTTGCAAGAGTAGCTTGCAGCTACTGAATTGAACGACTCTATTGAGGAAGAGGTTTCCGGATGGTGTGAGACACTTTTGACACTGAATATGACCGATGAAGAGATCAATGTTGAATCATGGGATTCTGCCAGAAGCCAACTTCAACTGGATCAACTGGTCTTGCTCAACTAAGCAGTTTGGAAAAGGTGCCCGATTTTGGGGAGTTAGCAGCGAAGAATATGGAGAAAAACCCATTACCCCAAGAGGCGGTCACGCCTAAGAAGGAGTTGAAGACTTTACTCTCAGGATTAAAGTATGCCTACCTCGGGGATGAGGAAACCTTTCCAGTCATCATCAACAGCCAGTTGATAGAAAAGCAAGTGGAAGAGTTATTGGGAGTGCTGAGGAGAAACCAGAAGGCCAATGGATGGACTTTGTCGGACTAGGTTGGGATCAGCCCTGACCTCTACATGCATCACATACGCCTCAAAGATGGTGCGAAAGCTCACAGAGAGCAACAAAGGAAGCTGAACCCCAACATGAGAGAAGAGGTTCTGAAAGAAGTGCTAAAGCTACTAGCATTGGGGATCATTTACTCCATTACTGACAGCAAATGGGTCAGTCCAGTACACATGGTACCAAAGAAGTCTGGAATTCAAGTGGTTAAAAGCGACAAGAATGGGATGGTGCCTACGAGGTTGGTTACATGATGGAGGATGTGTATTGATTATCGGAAATTAAATGATGCTACTAGGAAATATCATTTTCCACTACCTTTCATTGACCAGATGCTGGAGAGATTTGCCGGTAAGCAGTATTTTTGCTTTCTAGATGGCTACAGTGTGTATTTTCAAATTTATGTGGACCCCGAAGATCAAGAAAAGACAACTTTCACATGCCCTTTTGGGACGTATGCATATAGGAGAATTTCCTTTGGTCTCTGTGATGCACAAGGGACGTTCCAGAGGTGCATGATGAGTATCTTCTCCGACTTGCTCGAAGATTGTATTGAGATCTTCATAGATGATTTCACAGTATATGGGAATTCTTTTGAGTCGTGCCTTGGTAATCTGGATCGAGTGTTAAGAAGATGTCAAGAGAAGAATCTAGCATTGAATTTCGAGAAGTGTCATTTCATGGTCCCTGAAGGAATTGTTCTGGGGCATATTGTGTCAGAGAAGGGGATACAAGTTGATAAAGCAAAGGTGGAGATGATAAACAAATTGTCGTTCCCTACCAATCAGAAAGAGATAAGGGCATTTCTGGGACATGCTGGGTTTTATAGGAGGTTCATCAGAGATATGCAAAGATCGCTCAGCCATTAACCCACCTTCTAAAAAATGATATGGAGTTTGTTTTTGATGAACCATGTCAGAAGGCATTCCAGCTCTTGAAAGATCGACTTGTTTCAGCCCCAATCACCAGAGTTCCTGATTGGAATCATCCATTTGAGGTGATGTGCGACGCCAACGACTTTGCAGTGGGAGCAGTCCTTGAATAGAAGATTGATGGGAAATGTTATGTCATATTCTATGCTTCTAAAACTCTCAACCAGGCTCAGAAGAATTATGATACAACGGAGAAGGAGATACTGGCTATAGTGTACTCTTTTGAAAAGTTTCGTCCTTACTTACTTGGGTCCAAAGTTATTGTTTATACTGACCATGCAGCAATCAAATACCTCTTGGCGAAAAAAGAGTCGAAGCCCAGATTGATCCGTTGGGTGTTACTACTGCAAGAATTTCATTGGGAGGCGAAGGACAAAGCTGGAACAGAGAATAGAATGGTTGATTAGGCTCATTTCATGCATTGGTTTAAGGGTGAAATACATGCTACTTGATCGGTTTATCGCGCAAAACAAGTGTTAAATGTGCAGAAATACCACTTAACCAAGGCAGCAAGGCCGAACTGATCAAGCAAGTACAAAAGGCGATAAAAGGCCAAGAATCGGGAGAGTTGATCAAGGGGGAGCGATCAAGCAGTTAGGTGGGGACCGCTGGCTTTTAGAAGAAGAACACGTGAGGAAATGAGCTGGATATAGCGCACCATTCTGTTATCAAGGACGACGTTCTAGAAGGGGACACGTGCTGGAATATGAGACGCAAGGACGTAGCTGAGTCACGAATCTGTTACCAAAAAGTGTCGTCATTCTAGAAGAACAGCACGTAGCAATCAATGAGTCCATCACTCTCAGAATGAGCGAATATTCCCTGTCAAGATCGTTATCCAGCTGGCAGCCGAATCGAGCTTATAAATAGAGGGTGTGCCACCACAAGAAGGCATCCGAGACTTTACTTTCCGTCTAGTTTAGCTTAACTTAGTTATTTAGTTTAGTTCAGCTCTCTAGCTTAGTTTAGTTCAGTTCTCTAGCTTAGTTAGATAGCTTAGTTTAAAGGACGACCGAAAGGGAGCGCTGCAGAATACTCATTTCTGTTAGCGTTATCTTAAGTTTCCCGCTGAGATTTTTCTCAGTTTTTACCGCTTTCTTAGATTCCAAAGTGTTAGCTTAGTTTAAATTTCACGTTGTACTCAGCTTTTAGTTTAATCAAAGTTATTTTCACTTTTAATCCCCGCATTTACTCTTCTGTTATTACCTGCAATTCACTTGATCCAGTAGTTAAATTTCCATTGATCAAGCTAGCTAGTTTAATTCTTTCTAGATTAAAACCAGTAGTTAAAAACTCCCAAGTTAAAGCGTGGCCGCAGCTAACCCCCTGTTCACTACTCACACACTCGACACACCAACTTCTCTGTGGGATCGACCCCGAACTTGCTATTTTACTGTTAAAGTTGTGCAAAAAGCTAGATTGCATTGATTAAGTGGCAACTAGGGGTGAGCAAAAAAACCGGAAACTGAATATCCGAACCAAACCAAACCGAAATTTTGAAATTCGGTTCGGTTTTTCGGTTTATCGGTTCGGTTCGGTTTTAAAAATAAAAAAATTTCAGTTTTTCGGTTCGGTTCGGTTCGGGCGAAGAAAAAAATCGAAAAACCAAAAAACTGAATTATATATATATTCTATTAATTTAATATATTATATTATATATAATATATTCTACTATGTAATATATATTATATGTATTATTAATTTTATATTATATATAAATATTCTATTAGTATATATAAAATAAAATAAAATACACATATATAAATATATATTTATATTATATTTATTTTTTTCAGGTTTTTCGGTTTTTTTCTAGTTTTTCGGTTTTGTTCGGGTTTTTCGGTTTTTTAAGTTCAGTTTTCAGTTTTTCGGTTTCGGTTTTTCGGGTTCGGTTCGGTTTGGATTTTGAACTAAATTCGGTTTTTCGATTTTGGTTCGGTTTTGGCAAAAAATCGAACCGAAACCCGAATGCACACCCCTAGTGGCAACGACATTTGCTAACTGATCCAATCGGTTCGGTTATCATTCCATATAACTTGATCCGCATTCTATTCGTGTTTTCGACCTCTTTCCAAGCCCCTCCAAAATGGCGTCGTTGCCTGGGAAGCATGGTGTTACTTTATGTTTGTGCGTAGTGCGTAGGTGTATATAATTTTGTTTCTCATTTTTTTTTGTTTTTCCCGCTGTTGATGAGAAGGAACCACCAAGGCGATTACTGGAATCATCCCTTGATATACAGAAGAACTAACACTCAGTGGAGAGTCCAGGAAGCCGGCGTTGTCATCACTCGTCGCAGAGCCACATTAGAAGCAGCAGCAGCCACCGAGCAGAAAAAACAACCACCACTACTAGAACGAACGGAAGCAGAGATGGTCGTTGTCGCTGACGACTCGGGAATCAGCTTTCTACACGCTCATGATGAGAGAAAGCCCACACATGCCATCGCCGCTACTCTTGGAATGCGGACCATCGCAATCAAATCAGGAGTACTGGCCGTTTTGTCCCATTTCTATGGCCTTTCGAAGGAATGTCCGTATGCTTTCCTGGAAGAATTCTGCAGATACTGTGATATTCAGCCCGTGCCAGCTAGATCCACGTCTGAAGATTACAGGCTTAAGGCTATTCCCTTCATTTTCAAGGGCGATGCGGGTGTCTGGCTGTTAAGGCTGCCGGAAGGATCCATCAGGACGTGGGCTGAGTTCCGTATGATATTCCTCGATCGTTTCTTTCCAACATCAAAAACAAGTGCCCTAAAAAGGGAAATTACAGAAGCCAGACAGGAGTATGACGAGCCCCTTGGCCAGTACTGGGATAGGTTCCAAGGGCTACTTCAAGCATGCCCTAACCACAAGCTGGGAGAGAAGGAGATCTACTCAATCTTCTATGGCGGACTCACGGTGGACAGCAAGAACGACCTCAACCTCGCAGCACAAGGGGATTTCTCAAAAACCCTTATTAGCCAAGCTAAGAATATTTTGGAGAGGCTGATTGAGGCTAAGCGGTCATACGAAACATCTCGAGGGCAGTACAGAAGAGGAGCAGTGCACGCAGCTGAGGCGTGCAACGAAGAAAAGCTGGAGGCTCGATTTGAGCAGATGGAGAAGAAACTGCTGGAAGCAGTAGAAAAAGCGAGACCGCCGCCACCGCCTGCACCGAAGGAGACACAGTATGTGCCGCAGCCGCCACCGCCAGAAGAGCATCATTACTATTACTGCGAGTTTCCCCCTAAGGTAGAGCAAGTAAACGCCGTAGGCCACTGGAACACAAATGGCAACTGGATCCAGGGGAAGCAGAGAGATGCTCCGTGGAGGGACCACCCCAACTTCAGATGGACTGATCAGAATCAAAGCCAACCACAACAGGTACAGCCCTCTGACGGGCAGTCTAACTGGCCAGCTCGAATCTTGGATAGACCAAACACTGGAGGGAATAGAATGCAAGGAGGTCAGGCAGGTTGGTCAAGTGGACCTCAAGGGAACTGGTCAAGTGGAGGACAGCCTAACTGGTCAAGCCGACAACAGGAAGGAGAATGGGGGTACCAACACCAAGACACTCAGTTTATCAACCAGGGAAGGCAGCCGAACAACCAGATGGTCATGTACATCCCACCACACCTACGGGGAAATCAGCACCCGGGAAATCGACAGTACAACTAGCCGCGGTATCAGCAAGAACACTACGGGCAATCTGACCTGCAGCCCAACTATATTGGAGGACCGCCGAATCAAAGATACAACAGACACCCCAACGAAAGCCACGTATACATATCGGTACCACACCATCCAAATGATGCAATGCGGGAAAACCAGGAGGCTCAAAAAGAGCAACGGGCGGCGTTAGAACTGCTGACGAAACAACTCTCTCAAGTTGCAGTATCGTTGGGAAAGTTAAAGGGAAATGAAGCCACTATGCAACCACCTGGTCATGAGAATATTAGTGAAGTATCCCTGCGGCCAGGGAAGGTCTACCAAGGCCCCAGCCATCCTGCGATATCTCCACCAACTGATTCTGGACCACGCCGTGAGGAAGAGAGAGAATCCAGTAGAGGTGGTCAAGTGGAAGAAAGAGGCAAGGAAAAGGTGGTAGGAGAGGCCTCGGAAGGAGGTCAGAAGGAAGAAACTGAAAGGGTTAAGCCTTATCCGTACCGTGGAATGGTGACAAGAAAAAAAGATGTCACAATCGATGTGGCAAGCATGTTCAAGGACGTGGATGTAAAGGTACCGCTCTTAATGGCGTTAAAAATGCCCCTGATCAGTAAGTTCATTAAAAACTACCTGGCAGGAAAGGTCAATGAGGAAGGGAGACTGATTACAGATGAGAACGTCTCTGCCGTAATCTAGAGAAGTGACCTCCCCTCCAGGAAAACTGATCCAGGAATGTTCACACTCCCAATTTCAATCGGAGACATTCAGGTAGAGCACGCCATGTGCGACTAGGGGGCATCTATCAACGTTCTGCCATACTCCATATATAGGAAGCTGGGAGAGGCCAAGCTAGTCGACACGGATATAATGATACAGTTGGCCGACAGATCATGTATTCACCCCGAAGGAATTCTGGAAGATGTTATTGTAAAGGTGAATAACTTTCTATACCCAGCTGATTTTTTCGTAATCAAGAAGACAGAACCCACGGCAAAAGAGTCGAGTGGAGTCCTACTGGGACGACCATTCTTGTCCACAGCCAGCACTATCATAGACGTCTGCAATGGGACTATAAGTCTGGACTTCAAGGGAGAGCAGTATACATTCAATATCGATGAGGCCATGAAAAGGCCTGCCAACAGAGAGAACGTGTATTCCATGGATGTAACTGAGCCCTTGGTACAAGAGTTTTTGGAAGAAGAATTTTTAAATAGGTAGTTCACGGACTCCGCTGTAGATGAAGAGGTCGAAAAGGAAGTAGAAGAGTGATTTGAGACAAATAAGGTTGGAGAAATGAACGACCAAGCCGCCGCAGAAGCAATAACAGAATTTTGCGAACGTCCAAGGCCAACTGGGTCGGGTAAGACAACTCAAGTATCCAGCCTAGCAAAGCAGCTTGATCAAGGAAAGCCACTGGGTGATGAAGCTGCAGAAAACCCTCTGCCCACCGAAGAGCCAAAACCCGCGAAGGAGTTAAAACCCCTTCCAGCGCATCTAAAGTACGCCTTCCTGGGAGAAGACAAAACTATGCCCGTCATTATAAACAGTCGATTGAACCAAGGGCAAGAAGACAAGTTACTGGAAGTATTACGAAGGAATCAGAAGGCTATCAGCTGGAAGCTGATAGACTTGGTGGGACTTAGCCCGGATTTGTGTATGCATCACATCCGGCTGGAGGAAGGAGCCAAGCCACACCGCGACCAACAACGGAAACTTAACCCCAACATGAGGGAAGAGGTGCTGAAAGAAATTGTCAAGCTGGTTTCAATCGGAATTATCTATTCTATTCCCGAAAGTAATTGGGTCAGCCCAGTACACATGGTGCCTAAGAAAGGAGGGATTGAAGTGGTGAAAAATGAGAAAAATGAATTAATCCCGACTAGGCCAGTTACTGGGTGGAGAATGTGCATAGACTATAGGAAGCTGAACCAAGCCACAAAGAAAGATCACTTTCCTCTGCCGTTCATTGATCAAATGCTGGAGAAGTTGGCAAGGAAACAGTACTTCAGTTTCCTGGATAGTTATAGTGGTTATTTCCAGATCGCTGTAAACCCAGATGACCAAGAAAAGACGACGTTCACCTGCCCCTTTGGCACTTACGCTTACAGGAGGATGCCATTTGGCCTCTGCAATGCTCCGGGCACTTTCTAAAGATGTATGATGAGCATTTTCTCGGATCTGTTGGAAGATTATATTGAGATCTTCATGGACGATTTCACTGTCTATGGGGATGATTTTGATCAAGGGCTGCATAGTCTGAACAGGGTATTGGAAAGATGCCGCCGGAAGGATTTAGTTCTGAACTTCGAGAAATGCCATTTTATGGTTACTGAAGGAATAGTTCTGGGCCACGTAGTATCAAGCAGGGGAATAGAGGTCGACCCAGCAAATGTAGCAGTCATTGCAAAACTCCCATATCCTACCAAACAGAAGGAGATCCGAGCCTTTTTAGGGCACGCTGGGTTCTACAGGAGATTCATCAAAGATTTCGCAAAGATAGCCCAGCCTTTAATAAGACTTCTCCAAAACGATGTAGAATTTGAATTCTCAGATGCCTGCAAGGCCGCATTCCAGTTTCTGAAGGACCGATTAATAAGCTCTCCAATAATACGCGCTCTCGACTGGAATCACCCCTTTGAGGTGATGTGCGATGCTAGTGACTATGCTGTGGGGGCGGTATTAGGCCAAAAAATCGAAGGGAAAAGTTACATCATTTTTTACGCCTCCAAAACTCTAAATCAGGCACAAAAGAACTATGATGTGACCGAAAAGGAGATGCTATCAGCAGTCTTCGCATTTGAGAAGTTCAGGCCTTACGTGCTTGGGTCTAAGGTGATTGTCTATACAGATCATGTGGCCATCAAATACCTCTTGGCAAAGAAAGAGTCAAAGCCGTGGTTGATCAGATGGATACTCCTTCTACAGGAGTTTGATTGGGAAGTAGTGGATAAGAAAGGATGTGAGAACAAGGTGGTAGATCACCTAAGTCGAATTCTGCAAGAAGATAATGGTGAAGCCATTCCAGAGGCTTTCCCTGAAGAGCATCTCTGCCTGATCAAGTCAATACCTGAGCGCCAGTGGATCAACCAAGCGGAAGAAATTGCTCAAGCCAACCAAGGAAGCAAAGGACAGAACACGAGGAAGGAGCCATGGTTTGAGGACATGGCTAATTACTTGGTAACGGGGGGGGGGGGGTTACCTAGAAGTGACGAAATTTCAAGAGTACAGAAGTTAAAGCTTAAAACCGATTCCCGATACTTCTATTGGGATGATCCTTACCTATGGAAAATGGGGGCAGATCAAGTAATCCGACGCTGTATACCAGAATGGGAGCAGGAAGACGTAATGATCCACTGTCACACACTAGCTTGTGGGGGTCATTTTGGGCCAAAGAAAAGAACAAGGATAATACTTGATAGTGGGTTTTATTGGCCATCTATCCATAGAGATGCTTATGAATTCTGCAAGAAGTGCCCTCGATGTCAACTTACTGGAGGAATATCTACTAGAGACGAGATGCCTCAGATCCTCATTATTGTCTGTGAAATATTCAATGTATGGGGAATGGACTTCATGGGACCCTTTCCCGCATCTGAAGGTAATCTCTACATACTGGTGACAGTGGACTATGTGTCCAAATGGATCGAGGCGAAGGCAACTAGGACGTGTGAGTCTAGAGAAGTGGCAAAGTTTTTGAAATCTAACATATTTACCCGATATGGAGTGCCACGGGCTATTATCTCTGGCCAAGGGACTCATTTCGTCAACAGAACTATCGAAGCTCTGATGCAAAAATATGGAGTCCACCACCGCCTATCCACACCTTATCACCCACAATCCAATGGCCAGGCTGAAATCTCTAATAGAGAAATCAAGGTGATTCTAGAGAAGACGGTCAATCCCACGAGGAAAGGCTGGAGCCGTTGACTGGAGGACGCACTCTGGGCCTACAGGACAACGTTCAAAATGCCTATTGGAATGTCCCCATACCGAATGGTATTTGGGAAGATGTGCCATCTGCCGGTGGGGGTTGAGCATCAAGCATACTGGGCGATCAAGGAAATGAATATGAATACCGAGGTTGGAGCTGCAGAAAGGAGAAAGCAGTTACAGGAGCTGGAATAGCTTCGCCTGGACGCCTATGACTCTGCCATGTGGTACAAAGAAAAGACGAAAATGTGGCATGATAAGAACCTTCGCAAGAAGGAACTAAAGACAGGCCAGAAAGTTTTGCTGTTTCAATCCAGACTGAAATTGATGCCACGAAAGCTCAGATCTAGGTGGATAGGTCCTTATACCATTATCGTCATCCGAGCGAATGGAGCAATCGAACTCCAAGGAGGCGATCCTGATTCACTTTCTTTCATAGCGAATGGACATAGGATTAAACCATACAGAGAAGGAATTGAGGCATTTGTAGTGGACAACATTCCACTACTAATGCCTAACTTTCTCCAGTAGACATGTAAAAAGGGTTGACAGGGCACTTATGGGAAGTCTGCTTGATCAGGCTACAAAGACTTAATCAAGTGACATCCTGAGAGAGCCTGGTCAACTTCTTACGTAGCTAGTGTGTCACGACCGCCCATACCAGGGGTATCACAAACGCGGCGATCGTGACCGACATGCATGGACAACAGTTTAAAAGAACAACTTAAGACTTAAAGAAGAAAAACAACTTAGTTTAAAGAAGTTTAAGGTCATTTTTTTTAAAAGACGTAAAGAAATATACTTTTATAAAGGGCACCGGAAAAAATTGACTTAAGAAATACAACTATATATATAAAAAAACTAAGGTAAAACGAACATTTAACTTAAATCTCGGAAAACACCATTTTCAGAAAGACAACGTAAACACTCGTTTAAACCTAACACCGCCATACATGTTCAAACACAACACGAAAAGATTAAGGTCTTAAGATATAATTTAAAACATAGCAGCGGATAAATAAGGTTCAGGGAGAGTCAAGGATCACGCCTATGTATGACGACACAACGTATCCTAGGGTCTTTAGCCAGCTCAATATCCACCGCAACATCCCGCTCAACCTGCACATAAGAAAAAGAATATGCAGGGCTGAGTACTTGTTGTACTCAATGGGCTCATGCCGAAAATATTTTAATAAGTTATGACATCCATACCAGTGATCTCGAGTTTTATATAGTAAGAAATATCACGAGAACACAAAAAATCCAAGTCTTGCCAGACAATTTATCTCCTCATTTTCCACATCAATCAATCAATCACATCCTCTTACCATAGTGCGACGAAAGTGTGGCCACACTATTCGCCCACGAGACCGGCCGACTAGCAAGGACGGCTCACGATCCCCTCTGTGTACACAGCCTGATAGGGTTTGCGGCCCTACTCAGACCCGAATTCGTTTATCATAGCCCTATAGCCTAATGGAGCGAACTCACAAACTAGGCATCAAGCACAATCTCAACATAGCCCTATAGCCTAACGGAGCAAGCTCAAACGAACTAGGCATCAGGCAAAAATCTCAACATCAAAACAATCACGGCATGACATAACACTTTAAACCACCCTTATAACACCACATCATATTTTCGGAAAAATAAAGAGGTTTGAAAAGAAAGCCCACCTCGATCGCTTAACAAATTCACAACCTAACTTATACCAACTCTCGATCCTCGAGTTCACAAGTACACAACACCCTTGTCAATGACAACACAAGTCAGCCTTCCACAACAACATTTTACTATGCATGTCCTATCGTTTTCTCTCTCATCGTTTTTCTCAAATTCCCCAACCCAACATACGTCACAAAGGTGTAAAGACACACGTAACACATTCCAACTTATCACAAGTGATTTCAACATTTAAACACGTTCCTTGGACATACATGCATCATATAATACTTTTAAACTTGAAACTAGGTGTCATTTTAACAAGGCAGAAAACTGGCAGAACTGCGCGACCGTGTTGTAAAAATCACTAAAAATTCACCCGACCTCATATGAAGCTAAATTTTGGTCACAATACAGAGGGCACATTCAAGTTCATCCATGCAGATTTTCACACCGAAATCACGTCATTTAGTCAGTCATATCACATATTAAACTCTCTGGTCGGAACATACAATTTTTGACAGCACTGTGCAGTTCATTTGAAAATTTTACCATAAATTCATCCAATGCCCAAAAAGGCTGAAAATTTAACACGACTCAGAAGACACTTCAAATTTTCATCTAGTTCAAAATCACATCAATCGGAGGTCATTTGGTCAGTCAAACAGAAAACGAAACATTCTTGGCGAGAACACGAGTTTCTGGCATATTTACGCAGTCAACTTCAAAAATTTATTAAAAATTCATTTTTTGATAAAAAGGGCTGACATTCACACGAGACACAGGTAACACCTTGAAGTTTACTCAGTAAAATTTTCATATCAAAATTCGGCCGTTTGATAGGTCAATTACTCATCAGAAGCTACTGGTCGAACATCACAGATAACAGATACACAATTTCTAAATTAGGGTTTCCTTCTCAATCATCCAAACACCAATTCTCATGCTTATAACACACAATCATGCTTGATAAGACTCTCTTAATCATGTTTGCACATAAACTTACATCATTCACCAAAGATTCCAATCAAACTTCACACAATTCAATTGAAACGCATATTTATCAAGGTTTTCAAGCAAACTCACTTTCCCTCCCCGATTAAACTTGCGATCTGCGATTTCTACACCCACTACATGCATGTAGGATTCAAGAACGTGGTTCAAATGAAAAGAATGAGGAAAAGTGAAGCCAATATACCTTCTTTGACAAAACGAATCGGTAGAACCAAGAAACGAGGTGATTCGTCGGAGATTCTTGAAAATAAACTTCAATGGATGCAAGAAACAATGGTGGAAGAAGTTTTTTTGGAGAGAATGTGGAGAGGGAGGAGGGAGGCATGAAAATTGAGGGAGAATGGGGGCTAGGGTTTAGTTTAGGTGTTTTTATAGGATTAGGGTTAGGTTTAAAATCAATTAATTAATTAATTGTGGGGAAAAATATAATTAAATAAATCCCACAATTAAAAGAATAAAATAAGGATGTGGGAAGGGGAGGAAATTTTTGAAAATTACATGTAGGAATAGCAAGGAATTTATTTGGTATTTACTTGGAGAGAATATATTCACAACTTAGGAAATAAAATTGAATATTTCATAAACAAGGGAACAAAATAAATTAAATCTCAAAGTATGAAAATAATGGTGGGGGCCGAAAATTTCCATAAGGAATTGCACAAGGAAATTATTTAAATCCCCAATTAAAAGAATAGGATTTAAATTAGGCAATTTATTTATAGAAAAAAGGCTCCCATAAAATAGGCAACAATTAATTAAATTCCCACAAGGAAAATATTGCATAGGGGCCGTGTGATATGGAAGAAAAGTAGGAGAAAAATATTCACATCCCCAATTAATTAGACATATGAATTTATTTGAATAGAAAGGGATTCCGCAAATTAGGAAACAAATAAAATATCCTCCAAAATTTAGTGGAGGGGCCGAAAATTCCAATGAATTGGCTCGAAAAAAATAAATGCATGATCCTATTAATTATTTCCCCACATTGGAAAACATAAAACATCAAGCTCATCATTCCACATTAACCACGAAAATTTATTTCACGCAAAACACTTAATCACATAGAAACGAAAGTTTCATAATTCCAAGAATCCAAAATTCGAATAACATATAAGAAGAGTCACAAAATTTTGGGATGTTACATAGTGTAAATAGTTTTTATCATGTTAATTTATTTTCTTAATTTAAAATTAAAAGTCGGAAGTAAGGAAAGAAACTGATCAAGCGAAACTATTGGAGTTTTTCATAAAAAAATTATTGTCTACTTGATCAGTACAATTCGAACTTAATTGGTGGTACAGTGATTGAGTTGATCATGGTAGGTGATGAAAGGGAGTGCGCAGTCACTTAAGAGGTGCCAGGAAGCGCCAACTACTGCATTAAAAGGACGAAACGTATCAGAAAAGCTTTACCAGCTGGCACTCTGAAAAGGCGTGCCCGTACGTGAAGAGTCGCAAAGATCTGAACAGCCGATAGGATCTCAACAGTAGAAGATCCCAACAGCCGCGATTTCATTATAAAAAGCAGATTTCAGATTCGTATATCACTTTTACCCAAGCCGCCTACATATCAGTCCTTTTGTTCTCATCAAGAATTCTCCCCAATTTTAAAATCCCTTTTTCAAGAACATCATCTTCTCTACCAAGACCTACCCACATTACCAGTGACAATGTTACTTAAACAACTCTCGACTTCATCCTCCTCTTCTAGTACCCGTGCTGATAGTGATAACCAATAAACCTCCTCACAAGCCCATATAGAAAACCCTAGCCCACCTACACCAACCACCGCTCCACCCCCAACAAGCGACGCCACTCCACTACCCGAGGTGGACGAAGAAGCTCAACGGGGCTTGACAAGAATCCTCCGGAGTTTCCCCTCCGACGTGGATGTTGCGACGGTTTACGCCGCTGTAAAAGCCCAAATGGGAGTGATCCTGTCAATGGACAAGGTCGTTGCCTCCATATCCCGAAACCCCACATCCACCACCCAAACACAAGCCCCACTTCGCACCACAGAACCTACACCCGTCGCTCCCTTAGTACAATACAGTGAGGATGGGACTCCATACCGAGGCCCAGGTAGCCAGTGGAGAGTGGTTTGGGCGCGACATTGGCCTTCCTCAGAGGGGGCCGGATTTTGATCAGCAGGCAGCCTGGCAAAGCCTGTGCAACGGACGTGCCCCCAAGTTTAAAGCTTCTGAGTCCAGAGGGGACCATATTGCTGATCCGGCCCTCCGCCTTGCCCAAGCCTACCTAGCCTGCAATCTCCTTGGCCAAGCCAATACATTGGCAATCCTTACTCTAGCCGAGCTCTACTTTATGTGGTGCATGAAGGAGCAAAGGAGGGTGCACCTGGGGTATTGGATTTCCTACTCGATAAGTCAGATTACCAGTCACCCTGCCCGCCGCCTCAACGTCTGCCACCTTCTCGGAGCATATCTAAGGCGAAACTGGACCCTGTAATTCCAGGAGGGTGTGGAGCTTCCCAGTCGCTGCCCAAAACCTGAACTGTTTAACATTGATTTCTTTGTAAGAATTCAGGTGCTTGAACGACTGCGTGATGGGAGACTTCGCTTCATCTCGAAGGCTCGGAAGGAGAAGCAGGCAGAGCAATAAGAGATCAGGCAGGCGGAGACAGAGGAGGCCGGACGTGGGAACTGGAGGATTACGACAGACCAACCGGCAAGCCCCAACAGACAACCACGGCAGAGGTTGGAGCTAACAACCATAGCAGAACCAGAGGCGACTGCACGCGCTATCAACGAATGGAGGCTCCGTATGGAGCAGTTGCTAATGCAGCTGGTGGAGAATTCGAATGCCCAGCTGGTCGCTCAATCCAGGGTCTTGCAAGCTATTCGCCAACTGACCCTTGCTATGCAACCACCTCCCTCTACAAGCTCTCCTCCACCTCGGCGCCCGATGTCCTCCAGGCCACCTTCAGCGTCTGCGAGTCGACCCCCCAGGGAACTTTGAAGTAAACCCCCCCCCATATCTCTGCTCGTTTTAAGTTTACAAACAATTTTTTTTGTTGGTCTGTATATACTCTTGCTCTTTTGTTCTTACACTTAGCCCAATGTCTGGTCTAAGTGTGAGAACTATGCATGATATTTTTGCTATCTCTGTTTGACTGCGTTTACGTATTTAAGTTCTATTTTTCTATTTTGATTAGCATGTTTTGATTGCTGGCACTGCCTCACACTTAGCCCAGTGTCTGGTCTAAGTGTGAGAAGTTCCCTTGATTGTTGTTATGCCATCGCCTGTGCCTAACCCTTTCTTTCCACTACATCCAGTCCCTCGAGGACGAGTTCATATGCAGTGGGGAGGGGGAACGGGTTAGTTACAATAAAATCATACATGCTAAAATTTTTTCTCAAAAATAACAAATTCCAGGTAGTAATAAATAGACAATATGCATGAAATTGGATAAATGGAAGACTTGATTACTTTTTGGGAGAGTTAGAAAAAGGATTCAGTATGCTCACATGTAAAACTTGATTGAAAAAACTTGATTGCAAAAACTTGATCAATTTGAATTACGCAAGTATGATGGAAACGCTCATTTCTAAACCAATTGTGAAACCTCTCTATATGTGAGTTATAAGCCAAAAGTAGAACACTTTCAACTATTTTTACAAAAGAAAAAAATTACGAGAGGCTGACTTTTAATATTGAGATGAAAATTGCACAAGTAGTAATGACTAAAGGCATTAGGACTTAACCATTTGAGCCGTGTTCTTCTTTCGTTCCACAAACCCGCCTCATTAGTCAAGGCACCCCCTAGTAGCCAATTCGAGCCCATACACTCTTTCCTTTTCTTTGAAGCCTTAAAACCAAATTCAAAGTTTCATATCACATGAGGAAAGATGGTCAAAGAAATGAAATTTGTCAAGGGAAACAAAAGGGGGATGGCAATAAGAATGGTCGGAATAAAGGGTAGCTGGGTTGATCAAGTTAGACAATCAGGTTGATCATATGAAAAGAATGAAAAGGTTTGAAAAAAAATTGGGGGAGGGGGGCAGGAAATAGTTGTAACCTGACCCATGAAATCAAAAGTAAAAATAATAATAAGCCGAAGGTTATAAGACTAAAGGTCGAAATCTGACCCAGAGGGAGCGCCAAGAAATAAATATCCCAATTCTAATCCAGCGAGTTTAGTCAAATCTTTGGCCTTTCGACTCATGTGATTTTTCTTTAAAAATTTTATATTTAAACTTAGAACCCCTAGGACCCTAACCTAACACGTTACTACCCTTGAGCCCCGTTACAACCCAAAACAAAGACCTTAAGGAACTATCTTGTGTAGTCCGATTCAAAGTATTAAATTTGTGGCAACACCGAGTGAACAATCCTAACATCTCTGGAGAGAAAGAAGTGACTGAGTGAATCCAACAGTGGTTTTTAAATTGAGCAATCTTGACAAACTGACACCTTGATCAAGCAAAGGCAAAAGAGAAGGAACACAAGCTACTGACAAATGGATTGACCTCGACCTCAGGTATGATTGTTGGAAAATTATTCGGTCTAATGCATACATGCGAATACGTGTTTTTATCTTAAAGTTTTGTTTTTCTTTTCGTTTTCCTTTACTAGTGAAATAAGTAAACCATGCATGAAATCTGCCTTACCTTTTTCTTTTATTTTTCTTTGTACTTGAGGACAAGTATGTTTTAAGTGTGAGCAGTTTGATAAGGCTCATTTCATGCATTGGTTTAAGGGTGAAATACATGCTACTTGATCGGTTTATCGCGCAAAATAAGTGTTAAATGTGCAGAAATACCACTTAACCAAGGCAGCAAGGCCGAACTGATCAAGCAAGTACAAAATGCGATAAAAGGCCAAGAATCGGGAGATTTGATCAAGGGGGAGCGATCAAGCAATTAGGTGGGGACCGCTGGCTTCTAGAAGAAGAACACGTGAGGAAATGAGCTGGATATAGCGCACCATTCTGTTATCAAGTACGACGTTCTAGAAGGGGACACGTGCTGGAATATGAGACGCAAGGACGGAGCTGAGTCACGAATCTGTTACCAAAAAGCGTCGTCATTCTAGAAGAACAGCACGTAGCAGTCAATGAGTCGCTCACTCTCAGAATGAGCGAATATTCCCTGTCAATATCGTTATCCAGCTGGCGGCCGAATCGAGCTTATAAATAGAGGTGTGCCACCACAAGAAGGCATCCGAGACTTTACTTTCCGTCTAGTTTAGCTTAGCTTAGTTATTTAGTTTAGTTCAGCTCTCTAGCTTAGTTTAGTTCAGTTCTCTAGCTTAGTTAGATAGCTTAGTTTAAAGGGCGACCGAAAGGGAGCGCTGCAGAATACTCATTTCTGTTAGCGTTATCTTAAGTTTCCCGCTGAGATTTTTCTCAGTTTTTACCGCTTTCTTAGATTCCAAAGTGTTAGCTTAGTTTAAATTTCACGTTGTACTCAGCTTTTAGTTTAATCAAAGTTATTTTCGCTTTTAATTCACGCATTTACTTTTCTGTTATTACCTGCAATTCACTTGATCCAGTTGTTAAATTTCCATTAATCAAGCTAGCTAGTTTAATTCTGTCTAGATTAAAACCAGTAGTTAAAAACTCCCAAGTTAAAGCGTGGCCGCAGCAAACCCCTTGTTCACTACTCACACACTCGACACACCAACTTCTCTGTGGGATCGACCCCAAACTTGCCGCTTTACTGTTAAAGTTGTGCAAAATTGGGAATTATAAATTACTTTGGCAAGGCGGAAAGGGCGAGAGCTAGATTGCATTGATTAAGTGGCAACGACATTTGCTAACTGATCCAATCGGTTCGGTTATCATTCCATATAACTTGATCCGCATTCTATTCGTGTTTTCGACCTCTTTCCAAGCCCCTCCAATGGCTGACCACTTAAGCAGGATAAATCAAGGAGATGATAAAGAAGATGTCCCCGGCGCTTTCCCAGATGAGCACCTGTATTTTACCCAAGGATCGAATGTCTTGATCAGCTGGAAGGATGTGCTCGACGCAACTGATCCAGTAGTCTTTTTAAATAAATTAAACAGAAGGCAAGTTGAGCTTTAGTTCGTTGATATAGCGAATTATTTGGTAACTGGAGAATTTCCTTCTACACCCGAAGTGACTAGTGCCAAGAGA
Organism: Salvia splendens; assembly: GCF_004379255.2. Taxonomy (NCBI): domain Eukaryota; kingdom Viridiplantae; phylum Streptophyta; class Magnoliopsida; order Lamiales; family Lamiaceae; genus Salvia; species Salvia splendens. The sequence continues at coordinate 29,335,337 of NC_056040.1, forward strand.
TTAAAGATCAAAAGTAAAGCAAAATACTACTTCTGGCATGACCCTTACCTATGGAAAATGGGAGTTGATCAAGTCATTAGAAGGTGCATCCCTGAGTGGGGTCAAGAAGATATATTGGTTCATTGTCACTCTCTCACCGGTGGTGGTCACTTCGGCCCAAAAAAGACAGTCAGGAAAGTTCTGGATAGTGGTTCTATTGGCCAGACTTGCACAAAGATGCCTATGAGTTTTGCAGGAGGTGTAGTCGTTGTCAGCTGACCGGGGGGATTTCTGCTAGAGATAAGATGCCGCAAGTACCCATCGTGGTTTGCAAGATATTTGATGTTTGGGGAATGGATGTCATGCGCCCCTTCCCACCGTCATACGTGAACACTTATATATTGGTTGCGGTAGATTATGTGTCCAAATGGATAGAGGCTAAAGCTACAAGCTCATGTAAGTCAAAAGAAGTCGTGAAATTCATGAAGGCCAATATTTTCAACTGATATGGTGTACCCCGAGCTATTATATCTGATCAGGGGACCCATTTCTGCAACTGGACTATCGAAGCATTGATGAGGAAGTATGAGGCTCATCACATGCTATCTACTCCTTACCACCCTCAAGCAAATAGGCAAGCAGAGATCTCAAACAGGGAGATCAAGGCTATTCTGGAAAAAACAGTAAACCCTTCTATGAAAGATTGGAGCAACATACTCGACGATGCTTTATGGGTGCTTATCGAACTGCTTTCAATTACCATTGGAATGTCACCCTATAGGCTTGTATTTGGCAAGATGTGCCATCTCCCTGTCGGGATTGAACATAAGGCTTATTGGGTGGTAAAGGAGATGAATATGAAGCCCCAAGTATGTGAGCAGGAAATGAAGTTTCAGCTGCAAGAACTGGAGGAACTTATTGGGCGGTAAAGGAGATGAATATGAAGCCCCAAAATGTGGCATGACAAAAACCTCCGGGTCAAGGAATTGCAGGTGGGACAAAAAGTTATTTTGTTTCAATCAAGACTCAAGCTGATGCCAGGAAAGTTAAAATCTAAGTGGACGGGACCATATACCATCGTCACCCTGAGAGCGAATGGGGCTATGGAACTTCAAATGAGTGATCCTAACTCTACTCCTTTTGTGGTTAATGGTCACCGGGTTAAACCCTTTGGGACAACTCAGAAGTGCGTATAGTGGAAGAAATTCCACTGTGCACAACTGATGTTCTCCCCTGAGTCAATCAGCTTGCAACTGTTCTAGGTGATTCATTTGATCAGTTGGACGAAGCACGTCGAATAGAACAGTTGCAAGGTTTGTACATAGTTGTGAATAGTGTCTTTTTAAGTTTTAAAATGAAAATCCAAACAAAGTAAAATGTTCAAAAATAGAAAAACAAAAATATTTTCGGGATTCAAATCGGGTGGATCAAGATGCACTCGTTGAAAAAATATTTAAATCTAACTTGATCCTTCTGGTCCGAATTCCCAAGTTTTAGATAAAATTTTCTATTTTTCGCTAAGTGTTAAAAATAGGGGATGACCGGCACGTGTAGGGAAAAAATGGGGGAAAGCGGAGATTTTAGGAGGGAAACTGAAGAGTCGCGACTAGGATAGTGATATTTGATACCTTCATACTCCACTCCCCCAACTACTCCCTAAATTTCTCACCACGATTTCTCTCTGCAGATTCCGGTGAAGGCAAACTCTAGCTCTTAAATCCACCAAAATCCACCGAGGTAAATGGAAGGAAAGTCGCAAAACGCTTCAGGAAGTGCCTCCGCACCCAAATCTGCCGGAAGTTCGAAACCCCTACAGCAAGGAGTTGGAGGGTCGGGAATGATTCCGACCAACACAGCACCTCAAGTCTCTGGAGGCAGTAGTCAAGCCACCGTTACATTTTCACTGGAGGTATTGAAGATGTTTGTCCAGACAATGAAGCCCTACACTGATGCTAATCTTTTGCTGGCTCAAATGGGAGTCATACTTACCCCAGCACGTAGCCCAAGGAGCAGGTAGCAGACATCCGGCTGGACAAGACGATTCCCACCCCAGAACAGCTGACTCCAGAATGAATCATCCAAGGAGATGAACCCCCCCCATTGACCAAGTAATTTTAGTTTTGTTTTTAATTCTTGTATACATGTGTCTGTCTTGCCTTCATCGCACTTAGCCTGGTGCTCAGGCTAAGTGTGAGAAGTTTGTGTCTTGTTTGTATGTTTTCTGTGTTTGGTTTGCTGATTTCTCCCACTTAGCCCAATGCTCGATCTAAGTGTGAGATGTTTTTATCTGATAATAGGTTTTCTAGGTTTTTAGAGTGTTTGTTATTGCAACACTTACTATTCTTTTCCACTTTATCATGCTTGCTTGAGGGCAAGCTGTGATAAAGTGAGAGGGGTGAGTAGTGTGGAGTATTTGGACATAAGCATGACTTGACTTATCTATGTTTAACTTTTCTATCTATTAAATCATCTGAATTACCTGAGCGAAGCATGTCGAATTATAACCTGCTCAGTTGATAGGTCCGTTGGTAGGATAGTGAGTCATTTGAGCGAAGCATGTCGAATCAGTCCTTATGTGCTTGTCCAAGTTGTCTTATGAAAACATGAATAAGCTGGCAAAAACAGATGGCATAAAACCCTTAGTGAGAGTGAATGAAGAAGAAAAATGCATGTTTAACTTTGAGACCCCTCTTTCTAAAAGTAAGTCGAAGTCAGTCTGGACGAAGTAAGAACGATGGAAGAGCCCAGATTTTTTGCCAACTGAGAAGCCCTCTAAAAGTGAGTTATAATCCAGAGTAGAACACTTTCTACTAAATCAAAAAAATAGAGCGGCTGCCACTTGATGATGAGAGGGAAATGACATAGGCTAGTGAGTACTAAAGGCAATAGGAAATAACCAGTTGGGCCTCTTTCTTTTCGAACCAGAAGAACCCGTCTCATTGTAAGGGCACCCCCTAGTACCTAATTTGAGCCTACATTATGAATTCACCTTCTGTTGAAACCATGAACCTCCATGCCATGTGAGTAAGGGGATAGAATGGAGCAGCCAACCAATTGGGGGGTAGAAGGGATAGGAAAGAAAGAGTTATAGTCAAGATGGTAGGAAGAGAAAAGGGCAGACAATTATAACATGACCCAGAAAAAAAGAGAGAAATAGTTGAGTAAAGGGCAGGAGAAAATGTAACCTGACCTTGAAAAAAAAAGTTATTTACAGGGCAGGAAATGATGTAACCTGACCCTGTAGTAGAAAAAGTTAGATAAATAAGGCCAAAATGGCCAAGGGACGTTGTCCAATTTTGGGAAGTTTGAAGATGTAATAGAGAGGTTGCTCCACTTTTGTTCCTGAACTCACTTGTCCTTAGTCGTTTTTCAAGATCTTTATGAACTTAGGACCTATAGGACCCTACCTATTTACATCTAACCCCTGGCCATGTTACAAACTTAATAACAGACCTTAAGGAACTAGTTTGTGCCTATGGAACTCAAGCATCAGTGGTATGACAAAATGAATGAGAGAATGGTCCTAACATCTCTGGTGAGAAATGAGTGACCGAGTAAATCCAACAGTTGGCTAGAGTAGGGGCTATCTTGATGAACTGATAGGCTGATCAGACTGAACAAAAGGAGAGGGAGGAATTTGAGACTGCAAAATATTTGGAATGACCTTAAACTTGTGGGGAATATTGCCAGAAGTCGAGCCAGTTTCAAACATGGAGTTGTAAATATTTGTTTAAGTGTTGTTTTTTGGAGTCAGTCATATGAATATATGTGAGTCTGTTTAGTTTTTAGGAGTCGGTCAGGGACCCATGCATGTAACTTGCCCCTTTTCTTGTTGTTCTTTCATACTTGAGGACAAGCATGGTTTAAGTGTAAGCAGTTTGATAGGGCTCGTTACAAGCATGGTTTTGTAGGGTTTATTACACTAACATGGCTGATAATGTGCGAAAAGAATTGTGAATTTGAGTGTGCAAGGGGGCTATAAAGTGTAAAAACGGCAAATAGAGGATCAACTTGATCAACTCAGGAAAGAAGTGAAAAATGACCAGAAAAGAAGCCACGTAGATCAGTTACGTGCAAATAGTGAAGCCTACCCAGCCGACGAGTTGATCAAGTGGAGTTTACCACATGAAGTAATGAGTCACATGAGAGAGATGAAAGGATGCCACCTCAAGGGCATAAATGTCAAGACAGGATGGGCTTACCTTAGGGATTTGGGCACAACATCATCCTATAAATATGGAAAGAGTGCACACAAGAAGGTGTTTGACACCATCATCACCTTCAGACACCTCACTTTCACCTCACAGCATGGACTAAGGACTTAGCAGCAGAAGTCATCATTTCCACCTCTGTTTTCATCTCTTCTTCCTCGTCAAGGAAGGAGGGACCTGGATTGATGAGCATACAGGATTGCAGGTGTCGTGTTAAGCAAGGATGTATCCCACTGATCTAGATAGAAACCCCGGCTATGCCTGAACCTGGTATCAAAGAAATTCCTCAACCCACTTCTACTAATTAGTATAGTGGAGGTAAGTGTCGAATCCCACAGAGATGGATGCGCTTTGGTAATTGTGGTGATAATCTGGAGAGGTTTGGTTAGCTACCACGCTTGGGTTGAGATTCTACCTAGACAGGAATTAAATGTGGTACTCTACTGACTGGGGGGTGTGAAGGTGATTGACATGTGGCTGTGTACGTGAGAGTGGGGGACAAGGTGTTTTGGAAACATGTGGAAAGTTAACGGTTGCTAAAAATGGAAAAAAATGGAATAACAGAGAATATGTGGTGGTTGGTTAGGATTTCTGACAGGTCTGTAGGGTACCAGGGCAAAAGCAAAGGACAAAACCAAAAGGTAACTAAAAAGTAAAAGTGGTCCCAAACTTAGATGTTGATGTTATCTTCTCCAACAACTATGCACCCCAAATCAAACAAACTCAGATTCCATGGACTGGAATTCAGATTAACAACTTCACGATTCGGATCCACAAATTAAAACAATAAGATTCGAAGATTAACACACGATACTAGACGACATGCAAGGTGACAGAACTTACATAAACTCAAATTTCGCACTTAAACACTTCAGGAATTAGATCTAAACAACAAACTTAACTACAAACTCAGATCGAACAACTCCAAATGAAATCATGCTTCCAACACTTAGAAATTACTGCAACACTAGATCTGAGCTACCTAGGTAGAATGAAACAGATTCAAACAGAAAGAGATGCATAAAAACAACTTCATTGCATAAAACGTTTGGATCTCAACAAAACACTTCATAAGATGATACGTACTGAAAATGCAGCAGATCCAACGAAAGAAAATAAGTAAAGGTTAACTAAGAATGCGAATAAAGATTGTTTTGCCACTCCGGGCGATAAAACTGCTACGACTACGAAATAGACTGGCTGGAACGATAGAAGGCGAATCTCCGACGAACTGATGGAACTTCAGGTGACCATGGTTGTGGCGAGGAACGAGAAGATGTAAGACATTGCTGAAGAAAACTGATCTACCGAGAGAAAATATTCTAACTAAGAGTGGAGTGTGTTGATGATCCTCATTTTCTCTCTCCAAGTGGCTTCCCTTTATAGGGAGGCTTGCCCTTGATTTTTAGGGTAGACTCTTTTCATGAAATGACTCTTTTGCCCTCGCTTGTGGTTGATCCTTCCCAGCAATCCTTCTTCTCCATCTCGAGCCTTTTTTGGCATGCATCCTGATCAGTATTGCACCCTTCTGGCGCTCTTTTCACCTGAGTTATCTGAAACCCTTCCTACTGACTGGAACCGTTTCCCTGCATACTTTAGCAACTGTTTTGCAGATATAATCCATTATGCACGTATACTGAGCAGTAACCAAGGCCTAGAATGAGACTTATCAAACTGCTCACACTTACCACATGCTTGTCCTCAAGCGTGAAGAACAAACAAAAACAAATAAGTCAAATTCTAGCCTGGTTACACCCCTGACCGACTCTATCCTAAACTAGACTCTAAACTTTGACGCAAAGAAAAAACACATAAGCGACGGACAAAAACATATAAACAGACACACAAAACACTTAAACACATTGATCGGACTATATTTTCAACCATCCCTCCCCTTGGGATCAGGTGCAATCCTGCCTTAGACAGTCTTGAACTTCTGCCGCCCCCCCTTTTCTTTCCCAGTCAGTATATGTGCTCGTCAAGATCACCCACACTCTCGGCCAAACACCAGATTCGCTCAGTCGCTCATTCCTCACCAGGGATGTTAGGACTATTTTCTCTCAAAATGCTGAACCACAGATGCTTCGGACTCAGATCTCACGTGCGGCTCCTGATGAGCTTTAAGGCTTGTAATGGGGCTATTGGTTTGTAGTGTTTGGGGTGGATGTTCCTAAGGCTCTAAGGTTACAAAAACTACTACTTTATTTTGATGTGGGGGAACTGTGTGTATTTGGGCTCTTAGCTGTTGCTTCTTTTCGGCTGGACGTTTCCTGATATTGGACTCCAACTGGTCAACAGCTACTTTGTGGCTTCGCCACCCTTATTCCTTCTTCCTTCTTTTGTGGTCAAGTGTTTTCGACCATTTTCTTCAACATTTCTTCATGTGGCTTCGCCACCCTTATTCCTTCTTTTTTTATTTTTTTATTTTTTTGGGCCTGAGATTTTTCATAGTCGATTTTCTCATTTCCTCTCGATTTCTTTCTCCAATTGGTTTTCCTTGTATGTCCTCCTGGCCAGTCGCCTTCGTGCCTTATGCCTCGCGCACACACAGTCCCAGTGGCTAGTGGGTTATATTTGGATAGAGATTTGGCTAGAAAGAGAGGTTCTAAGGGATGGTTTTTTTTTGTGTTTCGGATGGGGGTTTCCTACTGCCTTCAGGACTTGCTACACGCGGTCACCTTACCCTAGGCATCATGTGGCAACCATTCTTTTCTTTTCTAAATTGGTGGAAAGTGGTTCCACTTAGGCTTATAACTCACCATTTAAGAGGGCTTTTGTATCTGGCTCTAAGGATGAGTTTTTCTCTCATACTTGCATCATCTATACTGACTAGGAGATACTAAGGGGGGTGGTTTCCATTGTCCAGCATGCCTTATCTCCCTCAATTCCCCTCACCGTCGTTCGAGGTAGTTGAGTTTTAAGCCCAATCAACACGTATATACAAACCTAGACCTAGACAACACTGATACATACAAAAAAACACAGACCATGAATATATACATGTCATACTGGCCATTGTATCCCCCTCCCACTTCACAAGTGTCTGCCCTCGGATACGACTGTGAAGTAGAAAATTGGAATGGCTAGTATGGGCGACATACAGACACAAAAACAAACAAGGACAAAACAAACTTAGGCTAAAAACTTCTCACACTTAGACTATGCAATAGGCTAAGTGGGAGAGTTGAAAACCTAAACATAATTAAACAAACACAAACACATACATACCCAAACTCCTCACACTTAGACTATGCAATAGGCTAAGTGTGAGTTAACATGCATACGAAAAGAAAACGAACACATACACAAGCACAAAAGTTGCAAACCATGTACTTCTCACACTTAGACTATTGAATAGGCTAAGTGCTGTGAATGGGGCAGGGCTGGGTGCAAGTGGTTCTTCTGGTTCATCTTCCTCGGTATCGGACTGATTCTCCTCAAATTCTTCCGGTTCATTTACACCTTCCTCTTCTGGCTCTTCTGCTTCCTTCTCGGTTACCTGTGGTTCATCATTCCGGCCTCAATGGCCGCTTGTTCCAGCTCCCTTAACTGTCTTCCCTTTCGCTAACTCTTTCAGAATACTCTTCATCACATTTGTCAAACGGGTCAACTCAGCTCTGGCTTGCCTGTTCTCCTCTGCTAGCTCTGCCACTGCCCTCTCCAGGTTCGCTTGCCTCTGAGCTTGAACCTGCGTGCCCTGGCAAGCTGCAACTCGTCCAGCCGGAATAGCCTCTTCACCCATGGCGTAAAAACACGGGGCTCCTTCTCTGATGTAGACAGTGTTTGTGCGGACGAAGAAGGGCGTATCAAACGGGCCAGGAGGGTCCACCATGTATAAGGGAGATAAACCTTAGGCCTCCAAGATATTTATGTTGTTTCTCACGAAGGCTCCCAAGATGTGGCAGAGGAAAAGATTTCTTGCGGGATGGGTGGCAATGAGGTGGTATTGATAAGCGGTCCAGAAACCCAGATGGAATCTCCTCCCGCGCTTGGCGCACCAAAGGAGGTAAAGTTCTGTCATTGACGTCCGGACGGCTGAATTTGACTGCCCTAGTAGGTTGAAGTCTAGGTAGAGTTGGACCAGGAGCAAGATGGTGTTGTTGAAATGAATGGAGCGGGATATAGTAGATGAAAACTGCCCAGTAGCTGGGTGAGTGAGTTCCTCCCATGCCTCCTGGGGTTCAATGTCAATGTGCCTGCGGGGAATCCCCCTTTCCCTACCTCTCCATTCCGGCCCTATGGCCTCCTCTAAACTACACATCCCCAATCTGACCGTCCACTCAATCAAGCTCATGCGCACCTCTCTCCCGAATACCCTAAAGGTTATGCACTCTTCGTCCAAGTCCGTGGTGACCCTGAATCTAAAGGTCGTGAAAAACTCATTTGCCAACCTTATAGGTATAATCGGATCCTTGTTCTCTAACATCCAATCAAAACCCAACGCACACAAATGCAACAAGAAAAGCTCACGGGCATTCAATTCATCAAGGGAAGGGAAATAAAGTACCTTCCCGCTCTTGATTTGCTTGATGCCGTCGTCCTTGTCATCAAACGCATCCTGTAGCTTTTTCGTGCTAAAGTGCTTCATGTCCTCAATTAGCTAGTCAGTGAGCTCCACCTTCCAACGTCGGTACTTCAATCTCTCCACCGGAGGATGTATCAGCTCCCGATGGTTGTGTGGAAGCTATTGTTCACCATACTCTTCATCCTCTAGGGAGACGTTGCTGTCGGATCCTGACTCTTCACTGGCAGTATATTCGTTGTCGCTCGGCTCCCTTCAGCGCGGTGGGGCTCTCTGATCTGGTTCCGTAATGATGACGCATGTATTGACTGTGCGTTGCTTCTTGCGGCTTGGCTTCTTTGTAACAGGGGCTTTCCCATTCTGTTTTATCTCCTCGCGGTACCTGTCCTTATCTCCATCTTCATATTCTTCCGGTCTCTTCTCTGTTTGTGTTGAAGGCTTTTCCTGGGCAGTAGGCTGGGTCTCCACGTGGATATGGGTATTGTCATCTCTTGGCTAGTCGTGACCTACTGACTCAAATTCGAGGTCCAGACCTTCAGCCATCTTATCAGTCTCCTCTCTCTGGTCACTCGGCGTGGGGTGACCACTTCGGTTGGCGTCGAAGCATCTTCCAAGTTAGTAGCTGATAAGGATTCCTCCCCAGGTTTTGTAGGAGTAGTCCTTTCTTCTTCACTTGAAATCTCCACTGCATCTACTGCTGTGTTTACTTTCGCCTTGCTGGATGTCCATTTCCCTAGGCATCTTTGCGACACTCTCTTCGGCTTCGACCGTTCTGCCTTAGGATCGCTCTTCAACACCAATTTCCTTTTAACTGCCTTCGGTTTCGACACTGGAGGTGCCACTGGCTCTGGCTCCTCTGTTCGTACTACGATCTCATCCTTCTCGATGTGTGTATCACTCTCCTCTGCTTCTGGCTGGGGAGTCACTGACTTTGGCTCTTCTTCTCTGGTCTACCTCTCTTCCACCTCGTCTACTGGCTGGTGGCCTAGGCCTTCTGGGTCGTTCCTTGTACCAGCTTCTTCACCCTCTCCTACTGCCTCCGATGCGAGGTCTAGACCCTCAGCCATCTTGGCAGTGCCATCTTCCATCCTGGTCACCTCGTTCAAAAGTGCCTCAAACTCCTCATCAGTCATAAGGCCCTGCTTTCAGGCCGTTTCGTTCAAATCTATCTCATCCCTTTCCATTTCTTGGGGAACGGGTTCCGCTACCGGTGTTCTCTCCGATTCATCTTCTTCATCCCGGCTCTTCTGCTCCTCGCTTGCTTTCCCTTCGCCTTCCCCTAGGTCAGAGTCATAATAGGCAGAAAGAGGGTCAACATCCATTGGTTCGATTTGTTGGCGAGTCGGTGAGGGTTTTGAGGATTCTGATGGCTAAAACCCGCCAACGCAGCCGCCCAATCTTTATTCAGGTCCTGCTGTCTGAGGAACGCCGCTAGTGCGTTCAAGGAAACCATCGCCGGAGCATGAGGAATCGGCTCTTGTGGTTGCGGGTTCGGCGGCCGCTCCTCCGTTGGCGGTTGTAATTCTGGGGTTTCATCCCGGCGGGTTGAAGGGGGTTTCTCTGTTGTTTGTTTTCTTGCCATTTTCTTTTTCCCCATGGTTTGAATCGGTGATTTTGGTGGTATTGTGGGTGTTGAATTCGAGAGAAACGGTGGGTATTTTGGATGAGAGAATGCAGGTAAGGGTTTGTGAGGCGAAGTGGGATGTGCGGTTGGCTTTTTAGAGTGAATGGAGCAGTTGGGGGTTTTTTTAACCGGCAATAGGCGGTTTCCAGTTCATGCCGCTTCGTGTGGGAGGCGGTTGGGAGCGCTGCCTCCTGATTGGAAGTCGCCTGTCCTTTGTGCAAAAGCTGCGCCAAACACAAATTTAAATTTCACCCTATCCTTTTCAACTCTCCCTCTTAACAATTTCCCCCCCTATTTTCACAGTATGGAAACAAAGTAAAAAGGACACTTAAATACAATTGGGAGTTTCACCGAATTGGTATTCTTGTGGTCAGTACTTACTCCAAATTAATATTTAAGATCCGTAAAATATTTTTGGATTTTAATTTTTAATTACACGCAGAAATTTAACTATTAACCATCACGTATTTACAATATTTACATTTTACTCTAGGTAATTTGGAATTCTACTTGGCCAGCATATGCAAACTTCGCTTAAAGAAAACTAGCCCAGTGGAACTCCAAATTCCTATCCTACTGGTCAGTACGCAACCTTAGTATGTTGTTGTAGTGGAATCTCTTCCACTACACCCACATCACTATTATCCCTAAACACCTTCCGTCTATGTCCATTTACGATAAAGGGTTCAGAGTTAGGAATACTCCATGAAATCTCCACTGCTCTATTAGAGCGGAGTGCGGTTATGACATAGGGTCCCTGTCCACTTCGACTTGAGCTTCCCAGGCATTAGCTTCAATCTTGTCTGGAAGAGTAGTACTTTCTGGCCATCATAGAGGTCTTTGGTTCTTAGATTTCTGTTGTGCCATAATTTAGTTCTCGCTTTATACCACATATCGGAATCAAACGACTCCAATCTAAGTTCCTCTAACTCCTGTAGCTGCAGCTTCCTTTCCTCCTCACAGGCTTTAGCATCCATATTAACTTGCTGTACTGCCCAGTATGCTCGATGTTCGATCCCCACTGGTAAGTGGCACATCTTCCCAAAAACGATTCGGTATGGGGACATTCCTATGGGAGTTTTGTAGGTTGTCCGATATGCCCACAGAGCATCCTTTAATCTCACACTCCAGTCCTTCCTAGAAGGGTTGACAGTTTTCTCCAGAATATTCTTTATCTCTCGGTTAGAGATCTCCGCTTGACCATTCGCTTGTGGGTGGTAGGGGCTAGATAATATGCGGTGAACACCGTACTTCTTCATCAAGGCTTCGATAGTGCGGTTACAGAAGTGGGTTCCCTGATCGGATACGATGTCTCTTGGTACTCCGAACCGACTGAAAATATTACTTGATAAGTTTCATTCTAGGTCGTGGTTACTGGTCAGTATACGTACATAATTGGATTATATCTGCAAAACAGTTGCTAAAGTGTGCAGGGAAAGGGTTCCGGTCAGAAGGAAGGGTTTTGGATAACTCAGGTGAAAAGAGCGCCAGAATGGTGCAATACTGATCAGGATGCATGCCAGAAAAGGCTTGAGATAGAGAAGAAGGATTGCTGGGAAGGATTAACCACAAATAAGGGCAAAAGAGTCATTTCACGAAGAGAGTCTACCATAAAAATCAAGGGCAGGCCTCCCAATAAAAGCAAGCCACTTAGAGAGAGATAAAAAAAAAAGAAAAGGAACACACTCCACTCTTAGTTAGAATATTTTCTCTTGGTATATCAGTTTTCTTCAGCATTGTCCTACATCTTCTCATTCCTCGCCACAGTCATGATCACCTGAAGTTTCCAGAAGTCCGCCGGAGATTCGCCTTCCACCGTTCCAGCCAGTTTATTCCGTAGTCGTAGCAGTTTCATCGCCCGGAGTGGCAAAACAATCTTTATTCGCTTTCTTAGTTAACCTTTACTTGTTTTCCTTTCGTTGGATCTGTTGCATTTTCAGTACTTGTGATCTTTTGAAGTGTTTCGTTCAGATCCAAACGTTTTATGCAATGAAGTTGTTTTTATGCATCTCTTTCTGTTGAATCTGTTTCATTCTGCCTAGGTAGCTTAGATCTTGTTGTTGCAGTTGTTTCTAAGTGTTGAAGGCATGATTTCATTTGGAGTTGTTCGATCTGAGTTTGTAGTTAAGTTTGTTCTTTAGATCTAATTCCCAAAGTATTTAAGTGCGAAATTTAAGTTTACATAAGTTCAGCCACCTTGCATGTCATCCAGTATGAGTAGTTCTTGATTTCGTTCGTTTGATTCTTCGAGTTTTAGTGAGTTAATTTATGGATCTGAATTGTGAAGTTGTTAATCTTAAAAATGTTATTCACGGAATCTGAGTTTGTTTGATTTTCTGCATTCTTGTTGAAGAAGATAACATCCACATCCAAGGTTGGGACCACCTTGCTTTTAGTTACTTTTTGCTTTTGTCTTTTGCTTTTTTGTGTTGGTACCCTACAGATCTGACAGAGTATCCACCTAACTGCCTCTTATTCTCTGATATTCCGTTTAGCCTTTTATAGTAATCATCTACTTTCCACATGACCCTGAAACACCTTGTCCCACACTCTCACGTACACAGCCACATGTCGTTCACTTTCGCACCACCCAGTCAGTAGAGTACAACCCTTTAATTCCTGTCTAAGTAGAATCTCAACCCAAGCGTGGTAGCTAACCAAACCCTTCCAGAATATCACCACAATTACTCAAACGCATCATCTCTGTGGGATTCGACCCTTACCTCCACTATACTAATCAGTAGAAGTGGGTTGAGGAATTTCTTTGATAGCCAAGTTCAGACTAAGCTGAGGTTTTTATCCTGATCAGTAGGATACACCCTTGCTTTACACGACATCTGCACACCTGCATAAGAGCTCATTAAAATGGCGTCGTTGCCGGGGATGGATGGCGTTATTAACTGTTATTGTGTGTGATATTTTGGTGTATATATTGTGTATAATTTTAAGTGCTTGTGTTTAAGTGCTTGTTTATCTATTTATATGTGTTTGTCCGTCGTGAATGTGTTTTTCTTTGCGTCATAGTTTAGAGTCTAGTTTAGGATAGAGTCGGTCAGGGGTGTAAACAGGACAGAATTCGACTTATTTCTTTTTGTTTGTTCTTCACGCTTGAGGACAAGCATGTGGTAAGTGTGAGCAGTTTGATAAGTCGCATTCTAGGTTACTGGTCAGTATACGTGCATAATTAGATTATATCTGCAAAACAGTTGCTAAAGTGTACAGAGAAACGGTTCTAGTCAGAAGGAAGGGTTTCGGATAACTCAAGTGAAAAGAGCACCAGAATGGTGCAATACTGATCAGGATGCATGCCAGACAAAGCTCGAGATGGAGAAGAAGGATTGCTGGGAAGGATCAACCACAAACAAGGGCAAAAGAGTCATTTCACGAAGAGAGTCTACCCTAAAAATCAAGGGCAGACCTCCCTATAAAAGCAAGGCCCTTGGAGAGAGATAAAAAAAGGAACACACTCCACTCTTATTTATAATATTTTCTCTCGGTAGATCAGTTTCCTTCAGCATTGTCCTACATCTTCTCATTCCTCGCCACAGCCATGATCAGTAGGATACACCCTTGCTTTACACGACATCTGAACAACTGCATAAGCGCTATCATTACTCTTGAGAAACTTGGCCACCTCTTTCGCATCACAAGTGCTCGTGGCCTTGGCTTCTACCCACTTAGAGACGTAGTCAACTGTGACTAAAATGTACAGGTTTCCATAGGACGAGGGAAAAGGACCCATGAAGTCCATCCCCCATATGTCGAATAGCTCACAAACAATAACTAGTACTTGTGGCATTTCATCTCGTGCAGAGATCCCACCGGTCAGTTGGCAATGTTCACAACTTCTACAGAATTCATAGGCATCTTTGTTGAGGGTTGGCCAATAAAATCCGCTATCCAGAATCTTTCTTGCCATTTTCTTGGGACCGAAGTGTCCTCCACATGCCAAGGAATGGCACTGTGTAAGTCTGTCCCTTTTCTCCCAGTCAGGAACGCATCATCTTATCACTTGATCTGCTCCTACCTTCCACAGGTATGGGTCGTCCCAAAAGTAGTATTTCGCCTCACTTTTGATCTTCATTCTTTGAGCCTTGGTGACGTTGGGCACTTCTGGAAGCTCTCCCGAAACTAGGTAGTTGGCTAGGTCCGCATACCATGGCTCTTGCCCTACTTTTTCTTTCCCTTTTGTTGTTGTATCCTGGCCAATGAGTTTCATTACCTCTTCCCAATCAATTTTTCTGACGGCAAAAATCACTTCACACAAATGTTCCTCCGGGAACCGGTCGTGCACTCCTCGTTGCTCCCATCTTGCACTATCCTACTCAAATGATCCGCTACCTTATTCTCGACTCTTTTTTGTCTTCCACTTCCCAATCGAATTCTTGTAACAGGAGTACCCATTGGATCAATCGGGGTTTTGATTCTTTCTTGGCAATCAGGTACTTAATGGTCGCATGGTCAGTATAGACGATGATCTTGGATCCTAACAAGTACTGCCGAAATTTCTCGAATGAATACACCACGACCAGCATCTCCTTCTCAGTGGTGTCATAATTCCTTTGAGCTTGATTCAATGTTTTAGATGCATAGAAGATCACATATCTTTTTCCTTCGATCTTCTGACCCAGAACAACTCCCACTGTATAGTCGATGGCATCACACATCACTTCGAAAGGATGATCCCAGTTAGGAGCCCGGATGATTGGTGCGGATATCAGCTTTTCTTTGAGAAGGTTGAAAGTGGCTTTGCACTGTTCATCAAAGATGAACTCCACCTCGTTTTGAAGGAGTCTGGTAAGGGGTTGGGCGATTTTGGCGAAGTCCTTAATAAATCGTCGATAAAATCCTGCATGCCCCAGAAAACCCCGTATTTCCTTCTGGTCAGTAGAGAATGGCAGCTTGGATATGACGTCCACTTTGGCTTGATCCACCTGGATACCTCTCTCTGACACCACGTGCCCTAGGACGATCCCTTCTGTGACCATGAAATGGCACTTCTTGAAATTTAAGACTAGGCTCTTGGTTTGACACCTCTCCATAACTACGTCCAAGTGATGAAGGCACGAGTCGAAAGAGTCTCCGTAGACTGTAAAATCATCCATGAATATCTCTATGCACTCCTCGATCAGATCGGAAAATATGCTCATCATACATCGTTGAAATGTACCCGGAGCATTGCACAGACCGAATGGCATGCGTCTGTACGCGTAGGTTCCAAATGGGCAGGTTAAGGTGATTTTGTCCTAGTCTTCAGGGTCCATGTAGATTTGAAAATAGCTGCTGTACCCATCTAAAAAACAGAAGTACTTCTTCCCAGCCAGTTGTTCCAACATCGGTTCGATGAACGGCAAGGGAAAGTGATCCTTCCTGGTTGCGGCATTCAGTTTGCGATAGTCAATTCACATCCGCCAACCAGTGACTAGCCTTGTTGGTATCAGCTCATTTCTCTCATTTTGAACCACTTGGATCCCCGACTTCTTGGGGACCATGTGAATGGGGCTGACCCACTCACTGTCGGGCCCCGAATAGATAATTCCCAATGATAGCAATTTCAAAATTTCCTTCAATATCTCATCCCGCATGTTAGGGTTCACCTTCCTTTGCGAGTCTCGATGTGCTTTTGCTCCTTCCTCTAGCCTGATGTGGTGCATACAGACATCGGAGCTTATTCCCACCAAATCTGTAAGGCTCCATCCAATCGTTTTTTTGTTCTTGCTCAGCAGAGTCAGTAGTCTTGCCTCTTGCTCTTCCATAAGGCTGCTGCTGATAATCACAGGATATGAGTCTTCTTCCCCGAGGAAGGCATACTTCAGGTTTGCTGGCAGTTTCTTTAAATCAACTTGTGGGGGAAGTGTGTCTGCGGGTAGAAGGATCCTTGCAACATTCCCATTTTTTTCCAATTCATCATCTGAGAGTCCCTCCGTACTAGCTAATAGCTGAGCCCCTGCGGCTCCAACAAATTCTGATTTCTAACAAAAGTCCTTAATCGCTCCTTCGATCTCTTCATCAGTCAACCCTTGGCTACTGATCAGGTCGCACCATGCAGCTACTTCTACATCAGCCTGTCCATATACATCCAATGCTTGGAGTTTTTCCTGCAATAATTCGGTCTCAAGAAAATCTTGGACTAGGGGGTCAATTACATCAACATAGCATAGATTTTCAGAATCGATAGGCTTCTGCATGGCCTCATTGATGTCAAAGGTGAATTTCTCTCCATGAAAATCAATGCAAATTGTCCCCTCAGCCATGTCCACGATTGTCTTAGCTGTTCTAAAAAATGGTCTCCCTAACAATATACCGCTAGACTCCCTAGCTTCAGACTCACTCATCTTGATCACATAAAAGTCAGCAGGGTAAGTAAAATTATGCACTCTCACCAACACATTTTCCAACACACCCTCAGGATTTATCCATGACCTATCAGCCAGTTGGATTAACACCCTGGTGTTTGACAACTTTACTCCCTTCAATCGATTATAGACTGTTAATGGCATAACATTTATAGATGCTCCCAGATCACACATCGCATGCTCGATTTTTACATCTCCAATAGTTATAGGTAAAGTGAACATACCTAGGTCGGCTCTCTTGGGCGGTAGCTTCTCCTGCATAATTGCTGACGCTATCCCTTCCACCATGATCTTTCCATCCTCCTGGGCTTTCCCGGCTATGAACTCCTTGATAAATTTTCCAAGCGAGGGTAACTTCACGGCTTGGAGGAACGGTATGGTGACTTTCTCCTAGTCACGTAACGGTAAGGGAATGGTTTTTTTCTCTTCGCCTCATCAACCGGTTCCTCAACAGCCTTTCCGGAGTCTCTCTTGGGCACATTTTGGGCTGGAGTCTCCTTCGTAGGTTCCGTTTCTTTAGGAGGGTCTTCCCTGGGCAGTACGCCTTTGGTATCCTCTTTTTCCAATGGTGCCTCATCCAAGAAAAATGGATTCTGCATCTGAGGCAGAGGTCTGTTGAGCTCATCTTTCGAGATGATGTCTCTCAGTAACTTGGTCCCACTAGGCTCTCTACAAGGTTTCTTCGGTTGGGGTCCATCATAGGCAGTGCCGGACAGCAATGTGACCTTGCTCACGTTTGCCTTTTTAGGTACATGGACTGTAGACGGGAGTTTCCCTAAATTCCCTTTCAATTCACCCATCGAATTTGCCAACTGGGCTAATTGCCTATTCATCATATCTATGTTTGCCTTATGCTCCTTCTGGGCATTCTGCATCCCCTGCACTACTTCATTATTGGACTGCAACTCACCATTGATACTCTGCTGCGAAGCGAGCAGTTCTCCCATCATGTCCTCCATAGATCTCCTTGACCTGTTAGGATATTGGGACTGATTCGGTCCTTGGTGCTGGCTGTACTGGGGGTTTAGGTTGTGCTGGTAATTCTGGAAGTTTTGCTGGTTTTGGTTCTGTGGGTATTGGTTATATTGATATTGATTCTGGTTTTAACTCTGGAACTGGTTCTGATTCGACTGGTGTTGGGGACCTTGATTATGCTGATTCTGGTAATTTTGGAAGTTCCTCTGGTGGGGTGGTACATAAACAGGGTTTGAGTTTTAGTTCTGTGGGTTTTGGTTGTGGGGTTGTTGGTTTCTTCCTGACCAGTTAGATTGGTGGTCGGGGTTTGCTGGGCCACGGTTGGGATTTTGGTTTGGGTGGGGGTTGTATTGGTTCTGACCTTGACCTTGGTTTAGGTTCTGGTTCCCATCTCCCCATCGAAAATTTGGATGGTCCCTCCATGGTGCGTCCCGCTGTCTTCCCGGGATCCAATTCCCACTAGAGTTATAGTACCCTGCAGCATTGACTTGCTCCATATTGACGAAGTCATTTGGCTGATCGTAGGTTGGCCCTTGATTTCCCTGCTCTGCACCCTTGTAGCTCTCAGTTGGGGAAGGCGGTGGTGTGTTCTTCTCAATCGCGCTTAGGAGCATCTTTTTCAGCTCTTCCATCTTCAAGTCCATCTCCTGCTCTATCTTCTGCTCCTGGTCAGTAGACGAAGCACTCGCAATCCTTTCTCTGCTATAACCATCCCTTAAGTTGTCGTACTCCTTCTTCGCGCTCAAAAGCTTCCCTAAGACCTTTTTCGCTTCACTAACCCTCAGTTGCGTGAAGCTTCCTCCAGACGACGAGTTTGTCAGATCCTTTGTTACCTTATTCATCCCCTCATAAAAGGTGTGGTGTATCTCTATGTCTGTCATTCAATGGTTTGGACACGCATCCAAAAGGCTCATATATTTCACCCAATAATCACTCAGGGGTTCGTCGTATCCTTACTTCACACTGGTAATCTCTCTCTTCAGCGCACTTGTCTTTGATGATGGAAAAAATTCACCTAAGAAGGCTGACTTGAAATCGGCCCAACTCTCAATCGAGTCGGGTAGCAGGCGCATGAACCATGTGTTGGCCTTTCCCTTTAGGACGAACGGCAAGGCCTTCAATCTGTAGTCATCCCCGGTCACCCCCGGTGGCCTTCTCTGTGCCTTACAAATCTTACAGAACTCATAAAGGAACTCGTAGGGCCCTTCATAGCTCTTTCCATAGTACGTGGGTAGAATTGCGATAACATGGGGCTTCACATCGCAGGCTGTCTGTCCCGGAGTGACAACTATGGCTTGCGGCGGTTCTCCGTCGGCATGCGCGTTCAGCGATCCAATCTCAGGATCATCGTCTACTTAGGCAGCCATCCTTCTTGGGTTACCTTCCAATTGTAGTACCACTTCTGGTATTCCTCCTTCTATGGTGTCTTGCTCTTCGTCACTACTCGTGCCTAGGTCAGACAGGGCTGTCGACAGGCCAGAACGAGTAGTCACAAGTATAGTCCCTCGTTGGAGTATCTTCGGTCTCCAATGGTCAGGAGCCGAGCTGCTTCTCATAAACTGAAATAAAAAAGAAAGAGAAAAATTATACACAATATATACGCCAAAATATCACACACAATAACAGTTAATAACGCCATACATCCCCGGCAACGGCGCCATTTGATGAGCATACAGGATTGCAGGTGTCGTGTTAAGCAAGGATGTATCCCACTGATCAGGATAGAAACCCCGGCTATGCCTGAACCTGGTATCAAAGAAATTCCTCAACCCACTTCTACTGATTAGTATAGTGGAGGTAAGGGTCGAATCCCACAGAGATGGATGCGCTTTGGTAATTGTGGTGATAATCTAGAGAGGTTTGGTTAGCTACCACGTTTGGGTTGAGATTCAACCTAGACAGGAATTAAAGGTGGTACTCTACTGAGTGCGGGTGTGAAGGTGATTGACATATGGTTGTGTACGTGAGAGTGAGGGACAAGGTGTTTTGGAGACATGTGGAAAGTTAACGGTTGCTAAAAATGGGAAAAAATGGAATAACAGAGAATATGTGGTGGTTGGTTAGGATTTCTGACAGATCTGTAGGGTACCAGGGCAAAAGCAAAGGACAAAACCAAAAGGTAACTAAAAATTAAAAGTGGTCCCAAACTTAGATGTTGATGTTATCTTCTCCAACAAGTATGCACCCCAAATCAAACAAACTCAGATTCCATGAACTGCAATTCAGATTAACAACTTCACGATTCAGCTCCACAAATTAAAATAACAAGATTCGAAGATTAACACACGAAATCAAGAATTACGCATACTGGACGACATGCAAGGTGACAGAACTTACGTAAACTCAAATTTCGCACTTAAACACTTCGGGAATTAGATCTAAACAACAAACTTAACTACAAACTCAGATCGAACAACTCCAAATGAAATCATGCTTCCAACACTTAGAAATTACTGCAACACTAGATCTGAGCTACCTAGGCAGAATGAAACAGATTCAAACAGAAAGAGATGCATAAAAATAACTTCATTGCATAAAACGTTTGGATCTCAACAAAACACTTCATAAGATGATAAGTACTGAAAATGCAGCAGATCCAACGAAAGAAAACAAGTAAAGGTTAACTAAGAAAGCGAATAAAGATTGTTTTGCCACTCCGGACGATGAAACTACTACGACTACGAAATAGACTGGCTGGAACGATGGATGGCGAATCTCTGGCGAACTGATGGAACTTCAGGTGACCATGGCTGTGGCGAGGAATGAGAAGATGTAAGACAATGCTGAAGGAAACTGATCTACCAAGAGAAAATATTCTAACTAAGAGTGGAGTGTGTTGATGATCCTCCCTTTCTCTCTCCAAGTGGCTTCCCTTTATAGGGAGGTCTGCCCTTGATTTTTAGGGTAGACTCTCTTCGTGAAATGACTCTTTTGCCCTCGCTTGTGGTTGATCCTTCCCAGCAATCCTTCTTCTCCATCTCGAGCCTTTTTTGGCATGCATCCTGATCAGTATTGCACCCTTCTGGCGCTCTTTTCACCCGAGTTATCCGAAACCCTTCCTACTGTCCAGAACCCAATCCCTGCACACTTTAGCAACTGTTTTGCAAATATAATCCAATTATGCACGTATACTGACCAGTAACCAAGGCCTAGAATGCGACTTATCATGGATCTGCATAGAAGTCTTCGTAGTTGGAGTTTTTGTTGAACCCCGAGGGGTTTAAAACAATTTCTATTCTATTTTTAGTTCATCGTTTTCGAAGCTTAGTTGTTTTTAATGTTTTACTTCCAGTTGTTACTCTAGTTTCCTATCCATTGTTAATCGTTCTTTAAATCCTGGTTTGGAATTCTATTTTAGTTACGTTTACCGAAGATCATTAATGAAATGGAGGTTTTATTTCAAGTTGTGTTGGATCTGATGTTCTATGTTTTGATTGCTTTCATTTGCTTTAGTTCCGCCTTGTTTATGCTTTCTCGTAGGTAGATTTGCATTTTAGTTCGTCAACTTGCATGAGATCAGGTTAGATACCTTAGATCTGCTTTTGTTTACGTTGATTTCATATGGATCTGTGTTCGTTTTATTTGATTTCTATTTTTATGTTTGTTGCTCTGTCTAGATCTGCTTTCATTGTGGTATTTAGCTGCTTAGCGAAGAAGAAGGTAGTAGTTTGTTAGTATCGCAGTCTCTGTCACCTTTTCAATGTTTACAACTTTTTAGTAGTGTGCTTATTTTTTATCAGTGGTCCCAAGTTGCTTTTACCTTTCCATCCTTAGCTTAGTTGATCAATTTACCTTTCTTTAGTTATGATGTCTCTAGTTTAGCTTGATCAGTTTAGTTTAGTTAGTTGATCATGTTAGGGTTTTGTATACTAGAAATCACCTTTCGAGTGATTGGATACTGTAAAACTCTAATTGTTATTTTCCAATAAATGCAACAGATTATTTTTGTCATAATGTTGTTATGATTTACATTTAATGGTTGTTTATTGCATATTTAAATGTATAAGCAAACGTAACAAAGTCTAAGTCTTTATTTTAGTAGACCGGTTGTGGGCGTCGTCTAATTTAAGGTAACACGGTCAGTTCTAAACAAAGAAAAATAAGAATTTTACAACCTAGATAGGCCTAGACTACCTATCGTGAAAGGTTGCAATGTCAGTCGACTCAGTCCGATTATTTCAAAGCCTTATTGAAATAAGATGACGTTGGTGTGGTATAACACTGAATGGATCTAACAGCAAGACGAGTCTTTATGCTATCTACTGAAAGACGAGGTCTTGATAATTAATTTCTTAATCAATGTACGTTAGCATTGAGCATACGATATTGAGTATCTACTACTTTGACTTACCAAAGGTGCAGGTTTTTCGTCACCCAACGATCCAGGTATATTGGGTAGTGGCGATCATTATCTAGCGGTGCTAGGATTACTATTATGTTGAATCGTGCACGAGGGGAGTCTCGTTTAATAACATCCACAAGAGGAGCTCGAAACAAGGTTTTATTATTCGGAACCTAGCTAGTTGGAGTTTAATTACTCCATGAATAATAAATAAGAGTTTCTTGCTAAGTCCACTCTTGGAGATTAAAATATGTTAATTAATTAAGTCCATAGCAGACAATAATTAATTAATGGATGTTTCTATCTTAAGCGTGGGAAATAAATTAAATGCAATTAAAGGAAACTCGGAATACTTGTAATTTCAGATTTGGAAGGCAGTGAAATATTATTTCTGCAGTGGCTGCTTGTAATATTCCAATATAAGCTTATATTAAATTGTGGGTTCAATTTAATTGGTAAAAAGCTAATTGGGTGAGGCTTGTTCCAAATTCTTCCTTAGATCCCTGACTGGGCCCAATATGTGAGTTAATATAAATAGGAGAATAAATGAGACCGAAAATACACATTATTACTCTATCAAAATTTCGTCCCCCTTTAAGAAAGAGAGAGCTGGAAATTTTGCCTCCTCCGAGAGCTGAGTTCTGTCTTCGTTATTTAAGTCCTAGTACGTTGGTGAGATTTGCTCACACAAATATCAGTGTATAGTCCGGGACACCAGTCAGAAGATCCAAGGTGGAGTATTGAAGATCTTCACGTGGAGACGGAGCAAGCCATCATCGATTCTTGATTGAATCAACGAGGTAAATTGGCTAATTCCGTAGTAAGCATGTTTTAGGGATTTTATATGCTAAAGCATGTTTTAATTCAAGTTATGAGCATGATACATGTGATAATTACGCAAATAGAATTTGTCTAAATAATCTTCTAAATAGATCAAATTTATGTGATCATTAGATGTTGCACGCTTCCGCTGCCAACCCATTCAATTGGTATCAGAGCCAGTCTTTGGCTCTTATTATTTAGATTTAAATTTCACGAAATTCATGTATGCTGTCCAATTTGATTGCGAAGAATGTTCTTGTGTTTTGTTTAATTTTTATGCATATTGAACTCAAGAACTATCGAATCAAAGAACTTGAATTGCTCGAACGTACTATGTGCGATTGAGGTAGGGACGTCGAGACAGTGGGAGCCGGGGACTCGCGATCACGGGGCGACGCGCAGGCGAGCTAGGGCTCGTGCGTGCCGCAGGCCGAGACCGCATGACACAGACGC
Organism: Salvia splendens; assembly: GCF_004379255.2. NCBI lineage: Eukaryota > Viridiplantae > Streptophyta > Magnoliopsida > Lamiales > Lamiaceae > Salvia > Salvia splendens. Next base: position 29,358,621 of record NC_056040.1, read on the forward strand.
ACCCGAGTCAAGGTCGACACGGTGGAAGGCATGGCGCGGCAGTTCGAACGAGAACGTGTCGAGGCGCCGAGCCGCCAGACCGACAACCCTAGGAGGAAGGGTCGAGAGGGCTGGCGGCGCTGGCCGGGAGCAGCCGCGCTGTCGCGCGAGCTGCTGGCTGAGAGCGCGCGCCACCCAAACAATCGGATAGGCCGAGACAGAGGTGCGAGCTGGCTGAGAGCAGGCGCGACACCGTGCGCTCTGCTGGCGGAGAGCTCGAGCCGCCCGACAGAACGCTGGCCGAGACTCGTCGGCACCCGACGGTCGACACATCCGAGACGGACATCGAGACGCTGGCCGAGAGGTGCGCCCTTTCGCGTGCGCGTCTGGCTGAGAAGCGTCGGCACCCGATGAGCCGAGACGCCGAGACGAGGACTCGCCGCTGGCCGAGAGGAGCCGCGCCTCAGCGCACACTCCTGGCCGAGACGCTGGCGATACCCGACGAGCCACTGGCCGAGACACTGGCGCGCCACCTGCGCGCCAGTGGCCGAGACGCTGCATGCGTCGTGATTCGATGACAAACTCGTCGGATCTTCATCGTTCATCGTTCGTGCAAACCTCGTACGATGAGATAACGACGAAGGATTATTTTAATGACTATTTAATTATTTTATTAAAAAGATATCATTAAAATATTATTATTTAATGGAAATAAAATCTTTTTGGAAGATTTGTTTAAATTTTAGGAATATTTTTATTATTTTCTATATCTATGGAAATAAATAATATTATTTTTTTCCTAGATGATATAGATGAGAATAATTTAATAGTTTCCTAATATTTATCTAGACTTTAGGAATATTTTTATTATTTTCTATATCTATGGAAATAAATAATATTATTTTGATTCCTAGATGATATAGATGAGAATAATTTATAGTTTCCTAATTTGTATATCTAAGATCCTAAAAAGGATAGATATGTATGAATACATTAAATAATAAAATATCTCTTCCTAATCTTGAACAATGGAATTAATTTGAATTTAATTTTTCATGTCTTATTAAGAATTAAATAATTTATTTTAGACATATGTTATAGTAGACATGAATAAGAATTATATTCTAGAACAATAATTTCCTAAAGGAAGATACCAATTAATAAAAGATTTAATTATCTAGCAAATTAAATACCAACAGAATTTAATCAAGCCTTTCTCTGCCCTAAGGCTGAGGATAATTAAAGAAAAACCATAACCCAAATATCTAAGCTATAATTACGAACTCAACGTTTGTATATGGTCTCCACCAATTGGTCTGCAATTTATGAAGCCTTTTTTCTAATATTATCGCCACCTGCACTGTGAGGACAATAATCCTAAGAAATAGCAAGTTCATATGGCGGACTTCTCAAATTTAAACTAGAATGTGGTTTCCAATATTATCGCCACCTGCTCTGTGGGGACAATAATCCTAAGAAACTACGAGATTCAGAAGTTCACACAGGATTTATGAGATGACTTGATCTTGTTAGCAGCACATAAGCATTGCTATGGGAGTGTGTTGGAGAAATGAGATTCTGTAATGCTAAATTCGGTGGTCTTGCTTAGGCAACATTAGGCGGCCATGCCACTCTGTGGTCTCTGGACTATTCGTCGGTGTTGTGACCAGTAATATTTTAAGATTTTAATGCGTATTGACTTCCTCTGGAGGGTACAAAATTTTAATTTTACAGTTGTAAGATTTTGAACAATTTTAAGGTTAATCTAATCAAATTTCTTACATAAGTTTATGACAAATAGTAAAATACTCTGTTTTGCAGTGCAATTCAAATCGTCACAATGTCGTTCAATCCTCTTTCTGCAATTCTCAAAGAAAACAAACTCGAGTGCCAAAATTACATAGAATGGAAACAAAATTTGGACATCGTTCTTACAGCTGAAGAGTACAACTTTGTGCTCACAACCCCGCGACCTCCAGTACCGGCGGCTAACACTGCGGTAGGACTCAGAGATGCACATAGAAAGTGGCATAAGGCAAATGAGATGGCTAAGCGCTACATGTTGGCATCTATGTCTTCAGTACTCAAGCATCAGCATTCTGCCATGGAAACTGCCACTGAAATTATGCAGAATCTCAAGAATCTTTTTGGTACTCAGAATCGAACGGCTAAGTCTTAAGCCTTTCGGAGTATCATGTCGAAGACAATGAAGGAAGGCTCGCCTGTGAGGGACCATGTCCTTGAGATGATGGGCCACCTCAACCAGATTGAGGTGTTGGGAGGGACGATCGATCACGAGTCCCAGGTAACAATCATCCTTCAAAGTCTTCCCCCTAGCTTCCAGCAGTTCAAGCTCAACTTTGAGATGAACAAAAGGAATTACACCTTGGCAGAACTATTGACTGAACTTTAGTCAGCAGAGGACCTTATGGTCCAGGCTAAGGCTGCCATGATGACTTCGGCACCTCGTTTCTCTGGCTTCAAGCCTAGCAAAAGAAGACACCGAACTCAGAATCGGGCAAAGTGGCTAAGGGAAAGAAGAAAAAAAGGGCAAATAAGAAGTCCTCAGGGAAGTGTTTCAAGTGCGGAGAAAAGGGGCATTGGAAGCCAGACTGTCCTAAAAGGGACAAGGCTACAGGTATGCACCAAGCTTTAGTAGTTGAGTCATGTTTGACTTTGACATCTACTTGCACTTGGGTTATTGACACATGAGCCACTGATCATATTTGTTTTGATCCTGACTTAATGCAGGTGACAAGACGGCTACATGATCGTGAGATCGAAGTTCAGCTGGGCAACGCTACCAAAGTGGCAGCCGTTGCAGTGGGAGACATTTATTTGCGTTTTAGTAGTGATAGATTTTTTATTTTGAAAAATGTTTTTTTGATACCTTCTTTTAGAAGAAATTTAATTTCAGTTTCTAAATTGGTTTTTGTTGGATATTCGATTTCTTTTAATGACTACTGCATTATTAAGAAAGATGGTTCTTATATCTGTCGTGGTATCATGGAAAACAATCTGTACACAATCACTTCTACACAATTTAATAATCACAAATCAGAACTCAATACAATATCAAAAATTTCAAAGAAACGAAAGGAACCTTCAAGTTCAATGAACGAAACGTACTTATGGCACCTTAGACTTGGTCATGGAAATGAAAGGAGGATCCATTCTCTTGTTCAACAAGATCTTATTAAAGGTCTAGAGGAGGAACCTTTTCATAAGTGTGAGTCATGCTTAGAAGGCAAGATGACCAAGAGGCCTTTTAAGGCTAAGGGCAATAGGGTCAAGAAAGTACTTGAGCTCATTCATTCCGATGTATGTGGATCAATGTCTACGGAGGCAAGAGGTGGTTTTCGATACTTCATCACATTTATTGATGACTTCTCGAAAATTGGATATGTCTATTTGATGCGTCACAAGTCAGAGTCTTTTGACAAGTTTAAAGACTTTAAGACTCTTGTGGAGAAGTATCATGGAAAGAATATCAAAAGCCTACGATATGATCGTGGAGGCGAATACCTCAGTGCCGAATATTTGGACTACTTATCGGAGTCGGTATTGAATCCCAACTGACTGCGCCGGGCACCCCAGCAGAACGGCGTGGCTGAAAGAAGGAACATGACCTTGTTAAATATGGTTCGATCGATGATGAGTTATTCACGTCTGCCTATTTCGTTTTGTGGACATGTCTTGCTTTCTGCAAGCCATATTTTAGATAATTTACCATCAAAATCCGTACCTACTACTCCTTATGAGTTGTGGACTGGGCGCAAGCCCAATATAGCACATCTCAAGATTTGGGGTTGCCTGGCTCATGTATTGGAAAAGGATCCAACTAAGCTAGGATCAAGGACGGAGGTATGTTTGTTTATAGGATACCCCAAAGGGACGAAAGGTTATGAATTCTTTAGTCGCCAAGACAAGAAAGTCATTGTGAGTACTCACGCGACATTCTTAGAGGAAGACTATGTAATGAATCATAAACCCAGCAGTGAAGTGGCTCTTGATGAGCTAACTTCTGTCACAAGTTCCATTAACCAAGAACAAGTACCAAGTGCACAAATAATTCCCGAAACTTCAACTTCTACTCAAAATATTGTAGTGCCGCGCCGCAGTGGGAGGGTCTCGCATGAGCCCGACAGATACATTGGTTTGGGAGAATCTATGGATCACTCCTCGGACAGCAATGTATTAGATCCCTGGAACTTTGCGAAGGCGCAGGCAGATGTCGATCATTACGAATGGGTGAAAGCAATGGATTCGGAACTACAATCTATGATAGACAAAGACATCTACGATTTGTCCGTCCTACCCGAAGGCTGTACTGCCATTGGGAGCAAGTGGATATATAAGCATAAACGTAGACCCGATGGGCGAGTTAAAGTCTTTAAGGCAAGACTAGTGGCCAAGGGGTATACCCAAAAGGAAGGCGTCGATTATGATGAGACCTTCTCCCCAGTGGCCATGCTCAAATCGATTCGGATACTATTGTCTATTGCAGCTTATATGGATTGGATGTATGGCAGATGGACGTTAAGAATGCGTTTCTAAACGGCGGTCTTGAGGAGACCATCTACATGGAACAACCCGAAGGATATGCCATAAAGGGCAAAGAACACATGGTTTGGAAGCTTAAGAAGTCCATTTATGGCCTCAAGTAAGCATCTAGATCGTGGAACCAATGTTTCGATCAAACTGTTCGCAAGTTTGGATTCGAAAAGTGCCCAAGTGAAAGTTGCGTGTATAAGAAAGTTGATAAGGGGAATGTGGTGTTCTTAGTTTTATATGTAGATGACATTCTTCTAATTGGAAACAATAAAAAGATGTTGTCATCAGTACGAACATGGTTGTCGAACCAGTTCGAGATAAAGGATATGGGAGACGCGGGACACATCCTCGGGATCAAGGTTCTTCGGAATCGAGAAAAGAAAATGTTGTGCTTATCTCAAGAACCTTACATCAACACAGTACTTAGTCGTTTTAGTATGCAGGATGCCAAGAAAGGTTTCTTACCTTTTAGACACGGTATCCATTTAGATGTGCCCTAAAACACCGCCTGAGATACAAGCAATGAGAAGGATTACATACCCTTCGGCAGTTGGAAGTCTCATGTATGCTATGCTTTGTACTAGACCTGATATTTGGTTTGCTGTTGGCATGGTGGCAAGATATCAGTCGAATCCGGGCCAAGGACATTGGACTGCCGTAAAGAACATACTCAAGTACCTTAAACGGACTAAGGACTATGCTCTAGTTTACAATGCACTAGAGCTCTGTCCTTTGGGATATACTGACTCAGACTTTCAAGCTGATCATGACTCGAGAAAATCTACTTCAGGATATGTGTTCACCTTAGGAGGTGGAGCCGTAATTTGGAAGAGTGTGAAGCAGAAATGCATCGCGGACTCGACCATGGAAGCCGAGTATGTGGCCGCTTCGGAGGCTGCAAAAGAGGTTGTATGGTTCAAGAACTTCCTTATGGATTTAGGTGTGGTTTCGAATCTCCCCAAGAGCATCACCATTTATTGTGACAATTCTGGTGCTGTGGCAAACTCGAAAGAACCAAGAGCTCACAAAGTGAGCAAACACATAGAGCGGAAGTATCATATCATCAGGGATATAGTGCAGAGAGGAGACATACAAGTGGTCAAGATTGCGTCAGAGAACAACCTGGCAGATCCTTTTACAAAGGCTTTGGCGGTGAAACCGTTCGAGTGCCACGTTGAAGGGATGGGCGTTCGACTCATTCAAGACCTCAACTCGCTTTCAGTATAAGTGGGAGAAATTGAGACGTGTGCACTACCATTTTGTATACTCGAAAGTTGTTTTGAGTGTAAGTGGGAGATTGTTAAGGTTTTGTATACTAGAAATCACCTTTCGAGTGATTGGATACTGTAAAACTCTATTTGTTATTTTCCAATAAATGCAACAGATTATTTTTTGTCATAATGTTGTTATGTTTTACATTTAATTGTTGTTTATTGCATATTTAAATGTATAAGCAAACGTAACAAAGTCTAAGTCTTTGTTTTAGTAGACCGGTTGTGGGCGTCGTCCAATTTAAGGTACTACGGTCAGTTGTAAACAAAGAAAAGTAAGAATTTCACAACCTAGATAGGCCTAAACTACCTATCGTGAAAGGTTGCAATGTCAGTCCGATTATTTCTAAGCTTTATTGAAATAAGATGACATTGGTGTGGTATAGCACTGAATGGATCTAACTGCAAGACGAGTCTTTATGCTATCTACTGAAAGACGAGGTCTTGATAATTAATTTGTTAATCAATGTATGTCAGCATTGAGCATACGATATTGAGTATCTACTACTTTGACTTACCAAAGGTGCGGGTTTTTTGTCACCCAACGATCCAGGTATATTGGGTAGTGGCGATCATTATCTAGCGGTGCTAGGATTGCTATTACGTTGAATCGTGCATGAGGGGAGTCTCGTTTGATAACATCCATAAGAGGAGCTCGAAACAAGGTTTTATTATTCGGAACCTAGCTAGTTGGAGTTTAATTACTCCATGAATAATAAATAAGAGTTTCTTGCTAAGTCCACTCTTGGAGATTAAAATATGTCAATTAATTAAGTCCATAGCAGACAATAATTAATTAATGGATGTTTCTATCTTAAGCGCGGGAAATAAATTAAAAGCAATTAAAGGAAACCCGGAATACTTGTAATTTCGGATTTGGAAGGCAGTGCAATATTACTTCTATAGTGGCTGCTTGTAATATTCCAATATAAGCTTATATTAAATTGTGGGTTCAATTTAATCGGTAAAAAGCTAATTGGGTTAGGCCTGTTCCAAATTCTTCCTTAGATCCCTGACTGGGCCCAATATGTGACTTAATATAAATAGGAGAATAAAGGAGACCGAAAATACACATTATTACTCTATCAAATTTTCGTCCCCCTCTAAGAAAGAGAGAGCTGGAAATTTTGCCTCCTCCGTGAGCTGAGTTCTGTCTTCGTTATTCAAGTCCTAGTACATTGGTGAGATTTGCCCACACAAATATCAGCGTATAGTCCGGAATACCAGTCAGAAGATCCAAGGTCGAGTATTGAAGATCTTCACGTGGAGACGGAGCAAGCCATCATCGATTCTTGATTTAATCAATGAGGTAAATTGGCTAATTCCGTAATAAGCATGTTTTAGGGATTTTATATGCTAAAGCATGTTTTAATTCAAGTTATGAGCATGATACATGTGATAATTACGCGAATAGAATTTGTCTAAATAATCTGCTAAATAGATCAAATTTATGTGATCATTAGATGTTGCACGCTTCCGCTGCCAACCCCTACGGATCAGTTCCATTTTCCATAGTTTAAACTTAACCCACTAAAAAGCGTGGTTGCAGTCGAACTTCCCAAATGTCTCAATCCCAACTTCACTCGCATCTGTCCCTGATGGATTCGACCTTTACTTCCCTTTACTAGTCTATAGTATTGTGGGTTAAGGTCTTGAAAGCCCTGAGTCTCTCCATTCACACACCCAGCGACCAGTCAGCCAGCTTGAACCGTCTATTGTTTGACCTGATCAAGTTGCGCATGCTCTACATGTTTTTAATTTACATGTGAACTCTGAGTACTTCAGTTTAGAAATCAGCAGCTTTCAAGCACCTGAGGCAGATTTTTGTCGAGCTGCGTGAGCAACAGCTGTATGCTAACGCGAAGAAGTGCCATTTTCTAACAGAGGAGGTAACATTTTTGGGATATGTGATCACCAAGGAGGGAATACGGATGGAGGTGAGCAAGATAGATGCTATTACTAGTTGGCCGACACCAACTAGCATTCATGATGTTCGGAGTTTCCACGGGTTAGCTTCATTTTACCGCCGTTTCATTCGGGATTTCAGTAGCATTATTTCTCCCATCATCGAGTGTCTGAAAGGGGTTAAGTTCGGGTGGAGTAGTGAGTGATGCACTTTTTATTAGCACTATAAATACCTACAAGTATACAGAGTAGGAATAGTGTAGCTAAAGGTTAGTACCGAATATCGATCACGGGAAAAACAATCACAGGCTGTCTACCTTCTACTAAGCATGTTCACTATTTGGAATACCGAAAGTTTTGGAGTTTTTGAAAACTAAAAACAATTTTAAAGCAAATAAACAACTAATTACAAATAATTAAAGAGGTAAAATATGAGAGATAAGAGAATTCCAGGGATGTGCGTTCACAGTTATGGTTATACAAATTCCAACTACAATACCCTAGCACAGTTTATACTTCGATAGAACGAGTCACATAAGTTTTGCCCATGCGGCACAAGCGTAGATTACTAACACTAGGGTTGTCAATCCTAGATCCGTAACTCCTAAAAGCTCCTAAGACCCTTATAAAGTCCCCACTCTCAATTAACAGTGTCATTTTAAGAGAAGCTAATTGTAGTGTCTACTAAGTGGATCTAACTCGCCAGCCTCCTCTCACGATTATGTAGCAAGTTATATTAAATCTTCATCGAATGTGTCACTCAAACGTGAAGTATTATGGAACAACTTAGGGAAGAAACGAAGTAAAAACAAAACGGATATTAAATAGAAAACGGAATTGTATAACCAAAGTCGTTACTAACACATCCCTAGAATCCTATGAATTTAGTTACACATAAATGAATAAGCTAAAAACATAGAATGAAGGGAAAACAAAGTGAACATAAGAACTAAAGTAATAAAACTCAAAGGTTGAATCCTTGTAGCCGTTTTTTTCTCTTGATTCCTTCTTCAACCTCTTGCACAATGAAGAACTCTCTCAAATTTATGCTCTAGAATTATAAGGCAAAAAGAAGATGATTTGTTAAAGAGGTTTGAGGGGTTATATATAGGTTTGAAAAAGGTTTAAACATGGTAAAAGGTATCCTCCAAGTAATAGGAAAGATGGAATTTTCGTGTCCCATAGTAGAAGGAAAAGATTTGGCTTCACAAGGTAATGTCTTATTTCATTCTTTAAATTTCCGCCTAAACTGCATTTGACAGCATTGCGCTACTTTGGTAGAATGGCCATAAATTTCTCCACAGAACTTCGATTGAGATGATCAAGGTACAAACGCGAAGCTCTTTCAAAGAAGAAGAGAATGCCATATAGAATGCCCTGATCGGACCTCAGGATCGCCAGAAAATTGAGTTTGAACACAGGATGTCGTGTGCGACCATGCGCTGGGCAGATCCAGAACTCTCTGGACTCGTTGCAGCGACCGTTGGCATGGGTCCAGTGGGCCGTTGGGCTGCGCTTCAGTTCCAACTTCCAGATTTGACATTTTTATGCCATTTTTCGGCTCTACTATGCACATTTCTCATAAAACACGTCAAAAATACCAAAATAGATAAATTATGCAAATAATTGACATATAATGCAACTTTGACACTCAAAACAGACCAAAAATGGCCTTAAAATAGTGCAAAATCGGAGCTTATCAGTGAGGCGGACGCCGCTTTCCAACGGTTGAAATTAAAGGTCACTCAAGCCCCTGTCTTAGTTTTACCCAATTTTGATGATGAGTTTGAGGTTCATTGTGATGCTTCTAACGTAGGAATTGGTGGGGTGTTGAGTCAGAATCAGGGCCGACTGCATTTTTTAGTGAGAAGTTATGTGAGACACGACGAAGGTACTCTACATATGACAAAGAACTTTATGCTATTATCCGTAGGTTGAATCACTGGCAACATTATCTCTTGTCCAAGGAATTTGTGTTATTTTCTGACCACGAAGCATTGAAGTACATACAAGGTCAGCATAAGTTGAATTTTCGACCTGCCAAATGGGTTGAATTCATTCAATTGTTCAATTTTGTGATCAAGCACAAGGCGGGAACACAGAATAGGGTAGCTGATGTTTTGAGCTGCCGACACTCTCTATTGTCAACGATGCAAACTCGAGTCGTGGGATTTGACACTTTTAGTGACTTGTATTGTGACGATCCAGATTTTCGTGATCATTGGGTAAAATGTACTGACGGGAGTTTCCAGCAGTTCATGATACATGACAAGTTCTTATTAAGGGACACAGGTTATGTATTCCGCAATGCTCACTGAGAGCAGCTATCATTTCTGAGGCGCATGGGGGCGGCCTTGCTGGCCATTTTGGCAAGGACAAGACAATGGCCTTACTCACTCTTACTTTCTATTGGCCAAGAATGGAGCAGGATGTGGCTCGATTTGTGGAGAGATGTCGGACATGCCACATCGCTAAAACCCACCACAACAATGCGGGTTTGTACGCACCTCTTCCTGTCTCAACTGCACCGTGGGAGGATGTCAGCCTGGATTTTGTGTTGGGGTTGCCACGTACGTAGAGGCAGAAGGACCCAAATATGGTTGTTGTGGATAGATTCTCAAAGATGGTGCATTTTGTTCCTTGCAACAAAACATTTGACGTGAGTCAGGTTGCACAATTATATTTTCGAGAGATTGTGAAGCTCCATAGAGTCCCCAAGTCTCTGACTTCTGACCAAGATGTGAAGTTTCTGAGTCACTTCTGGTGCACGTTATGGAGACGAGTGGGTTCGCAGCTTAAGTTCAGTAGCTCCCACCACCCGCAGACTGATGTCCAGACAGAAGTTGTTAATCGAAGTTTGGGGAATCTGCTTCGTAGTTTGATTGGAGATAATCCTCGACAGTGGGACTTGGTGTTAGCACATGCATAATTTGCCTATAATCAATAAAAGAACAGAACCACATGGAGGAGTCCGTTTCAAATTGTTTATGGACGTAATCCGATTACTCCATTGGATTTAGTACCCCTACCGACAATGACACAGTTTAGTGGTGATGTCGAGGAGCAGGTGCAGTAGATTAAGGAGTTGCATGAGCAGGTACGGCGTCGCATTATCCAACAGAATGATAGCTATAAGTTGCGAGCTGATAGGAGGCGGAAAAATGTGGTTTTTGAGGAATGCGATCTAGTGTGGATTCATCTAAGGAAGGAACGTTTTCCTAGATGGCGTTGGGGAAAGTTGCAGCCACGGGCAGATGGTCCTTTTCGAATTGTGAAGCGCATCAATGACAATGCTTACAAAGTGGATCTACGGGGTAAGTATAATGTGTCGGCTACATTTAATGTGGCAGATTTGTCACCTTATCAAGACGATAGTGCCGACGAAACAACTGACGGGAACGAGGCAGACTCGAGGTCGTGTCTTCTTCAAGAGGGGGAGTATGATGCAGGGACGACACAATCAATTTAATGTGTTTTTAAAAATTTTATATTATTTTGTGCAATTTTGGTATTATTTCCTTTCCATGTCTCTAGGGTTTTGGACCACTTATAAATAGAGGGAATAGTCTTTTTTGGCACAGTTTTTTATATTGAATAATTAAGGTTTCTTGAAACTAGGGTTTCTTGAATTCTATTGTGTGTTTGTTCTTTCTCGTGGTAGATTGTCATCAGACAGCTTCGATTCTCACACAACTGCAGAGAAGGAAACCGTGCTACCGACTTTCTTGCAGGGAGGGGGATCCAGACCCCTGCCCTAACCTACTATGATTCAGTTTTTGTGCATCGGTACCTGAAGGCGCTTGTTATGATGGACCAGCTGGGATATCCTAATTTTCGCTTCCAACTCAGAGATGTGAACTGATTTTGGTTTTATGGTAGTTCTCATTATTTTGCGCTTATCTCTTCCACTTGTTCATTTAGATTCTAGTTTAGTTTTGATAGCATGAAGGACCCCGACTTGTGGCTTTCGTTTTGTCTTTTCATGTTCTTGCCTTGGATTCTAGTCACTTTTAGGCTGGGATCATGTTTTGTAAGTTATATTTTGATTTTATTCACGAGTTGGGGTCTGCCTAAACCCCCTGCCCATACTGGGTGTCGTTGATTAAAAAAAACACTAATCAATCACTTTATTTATGTAACTATATTTGATAGAGATAAATCATTAATAACTAATCTTTACAATTATGCAAACCAAAGTAATTAATTCTAAGATACACTACTTTTAAAAGGGAAAAGTATTTAATCATTAATATTATAGATATCAAATTTTATAATATAAGTTTTGATTTAGATTGATTAATTCAATTCATCTAACAATAAATAAATAAAAAAGATTATTTATATATAATACTCTCTTTGTCCCACGTTACTTGAGACATTTTTTTTACACGAGATTTAAGAAATTTGTGTTTAGTAAGTTAAATAAATTAGATTAGAGAATAAAGTAAGAGAAGGAAGAAAGAGTAAAGTAAAAAAAAGAAATAAAGTAGGTTAGATTAGATGTTTTGTTTTTAACAAAAAAAAGAAATTGTTCAAATAACTTGAGATAATCCAAAATGGAATACAACTCAAGTAACTTGGATGGAGGGAGTATGCAAAATAATATATTCAAAGAATTAAGAAGATACGGGGAGTATAAAACTGAGATACTGCCGGTCCTGGGTTGTAAAAAGTTCCAATTGGAGTCCGTTTAACCTGCTAAGCCCAACCCAAGCACGCTCCATTTTGGCTGGCCAGGCCTTCCGATCTAGACCGGATTAGTCCGGGTCGACCCGGCCCGTTTGACATCTGTACCCAAACCCTCTCTATTCTCTTCTTCTCTCATCCTCGCGTACACAAATTCCCCTCACCGATCGCCCACATCCCTTTACAAGTATGTTCAGGACGGCTTCATCTCGACTCAGGGCTCTCAAGGTCTGCATTTTCTTATTTTCTCCCCTTTTAACACATTCAACCCCGCATTCACCCATTGTTTTTTCTTCGTATGTGTTATTTACTGCCTCCTTATTTTCATCACTGCGTGAATGATTCTATTGTTTAGATCTGACGGCTGCTCAGTGATGAATTGCAGATTTCAATTACGAGCCTTCTCTAAATTTGAAAAGTTCTATCTTTTGATAGACAAAATTCGATCTTTTAATTAGATTCCTGTTTGTTCCTGTTGATTTTGGATTTTGTGAAAAAAGGATGTTGCTTCTAAATTCTAATAGACATGTTACGATAAATCAGTTGATTTTGTTATTGGGTAGTGATTAAAAGGTTATGCGATAGAAAGGAGTAGAATTTATCTAATTTTTGCCAATTACTCAAATATAGTTCAATTCTTCAGGTGATCCTGGAAATTTGTTGTTCTGGGCTTTACGGAAGGTTGACTATGACTGATATATTCCTAGAAATAAAAATTTTTATGTGACAAAAATGTTATTATCCAACAATAATACTCTCTCCGTTTCCTAAAAATAGAAACTTTGGGAACGGCACGATTTTTAATGCAAAATCGGTAAAGTAAGAGAGGAAGAGAAAAAATGGGTAAAGTAGGAGATAGGAAGTGAAAAAGTAGGGTTAGTGGAATGTGAGGTCTATTTCCTAAAATGGAGAGTTTCAATTTTTAGGAAACGGATTTAAAAGGAAAGAGATTCTATTTTTAGGAAACAGAGGGAATATAATGTTATGCACAGAGATGATATATATCCTGCATGAAGTAATAACAATTAATTAACATTTGGTACTTCACTTTCTTTGTGTTAAATATTATTTAGAGGGGGTTGGTTCTACTTTCTAGTGATCTGTAAAGAAAACAAATAAATTCGGTTTCTTTATCAATTGACAGGCCAGGTCAGGGTCTAAAGGCTTCGCTAGATATGCAAGTACAAGTGCTGTTGCAACTAAGTCATCTGGAGGTATCTTTAGTTGGTTAACTGGTGAAAAGTCGTCTTCACTTCCACCACTAGACTTTCCGCTTGAGGGTATTGTACTTCCCCCTCCGTTGCCAGACTATGTTGAACCTGGGAAGACCAAGATAACTACCCTTCCCAATGGCGTCAGAATAGCTTCAGAAACATCTGCGGTAGGTGTCGATACTACTTTCATTATATCCGTGGGATTTTATTCATCCTCCCCCTCCCCCCTTCCATTTTCCTCTTTTTTAACTATTGGTGATCAGCATATATCTTCATCAGAACCCTGCAGCCTCAATTGGACTTTTCGTTGATTCTGGCTCAATCTATGAAAACCCAGATTCATATGGAGCCACACACCTCCTGGAGCGTATGGCCTTTAAAAGTTCCACTAACCGGAGCCACTTGCGCATTGTGCGAGAAGTTGAGGCAATTGGTGGCAATGTAACTGCATCAGCCTCCCGAGAGCATATGAGTTACACCTATGATGCACTAAAAACATATGTACCTCAAATGGTTGAGCTTCTTGTTGACTGTGTTAGAAACCCAGCCTTTTTGGATTGGGAAGTTAGTGAACAGGTACATTTGCGTTTGTTTTCTTAGGCTCACTCCTCACTCTGTTTGGATATTGTACTGGGATCCTGATATGCCCTCTACAGATCCTCAAGGTGAGTGCTGAGATTAGTGAATACTCTGAAAACCCTCACCACCTGCTTCTGGAGGCTATTCATTCAACTGGTTACTCTGGTGCTTATGCAAATGGTCTTTTGGCTTCAGAAGCTGCAGTTAACAGATTGAATGGCACTGTTTTGGAGAAATTTGTTTCTGTAAGTCTTAGTTCTGAACTTCATTTTTCTTCATCTTCTTTCATTATATAGTTAAGTGTTTCTGTTATGAACCTTTGATGTTGTCTGTGATTTGTTTCTAGTTGGAGTATTTACCAACTGATTTTATATGGTTCAGGAACACTACACCGCCCCTAGGATTGTTCTTGCTGCATCGGGTGTTGAGCATGATAAACTGTTAGAATATGCAGAACCACTTTTATCCGATCTTCCTAAAGGTTCTAGCCCTGCAGTGGCAAAGCCAATATACACAGGAGGAGATTTTCGCCGTAAAGGTGATTCAGGGGTGTGTATCAGCAATATCCTGGATAGCCTATATATTTTCATTTTTATTTCTAGTCTCATTCTCTGAATGTTGATTTTGGAAATTAGGCTTTAATATATCATTCTGAATGCATGTGCAGATGACTCACTTTGCTATGGCCTTTGAAGTTCCTGGTGGCTGGATTAAGGAGAAGGATGCTATGACATTGACCGTTCTTCAGGTTTGCTTGCTCATTTGGACCATCCTTAATTCAACCCCAGAATGCACTTTCCTTAAGAAGAAATGATCAATAGGAGAGGATGCTTAAGCTAGCTTGAAATTTCACAGCTACTTTTCGTCCGTGATTTGGTTTCCATTTTTAAGACACTTCTGATTTTCATCTTGTAAGAAACACTCTCTGTATCAATCATGTAGATGCTCATGGGAGGAGGAGGATCTTTCTCAGCTGGTGGTCCTGGAAAGGGGATGTACTCAAGATTATGTATGCTCCAGTCATAGTATTTTAATTTTGAAACTGAATTTAGAAACTCTTGTTTAACACAAATCTTCATTTGAGCTGTGTTAGATGCCTGTCTTGTTTAATTCACATTGTGTGGCTTAAAAAGAGTTTTCTGCCTACATGGTTTAATTTTATGTCTCTATGTCATAAGAAATGCCAGTTTAACGATGTTAGGTGTCTGCACTTTTTTCTATGATAACTTTTAGTATCTTTAATGATAAACAGATCTTCGTGTCCTGAACGAGCATCCTCAGATCCAATCTTTTTCTGCTTTCAACAGTATCTACAATCACACTGGACTATTTGGAATTCAAGCTAGTACTGTAAGAAAGCATTTTAGATTTCTGTGTCTTTTTAAGCTTTTAAGGAATATTTGTGTTGTCCATGTATTTTTATGGGTGGTACCGTGGTAGATATCTTGTTTCTACATCTGTTAACCTTTTTGCTTGGTAGCATGGTAGAACTGGATGAAGAATTATCTCATTAGCAATCTGCCTATTCATATTTTATGTACACATAATATAACTTTTAAGCAAGTTTGTGATCATATTCAGAATCCCAAATGAGCATATGATTCTTCAGATATTTTGGATGATATTTTCAGATTCTAAAAATTGTTTGTGCTCCTGTCACTCCATCACTGTGAACAGTGTAAACATCCAACGAAATGACTTAAATTATATGTTTTGATTATAAAGATGTCAATGTATGAATATCATGAACCTGTTTTTGAGGTGACCAAAAACTAATGGATAACTTGCTCTCTGCAGTTGATGTTAGACATGGAATATCAGCTTCATGCCTCTATTTTGTGCATACTTAGTTTTGAATCTAGACTGATGAAACTACTTCTTGAATACAGGGATCTGATTTTGCACCACATGCTATGGAAATTTCCTGCAGAGAACTAACTGCTGTGGCATCTCCTGGAGATGGTTCTATACTGACCTTTCTTAACTATCTTTCATTTGGTTGAATCTCACAATTTATCTGTGTCCTTGTTTTGTGACGACAGTCGATCAAGATAATCTTTCAGTCCATATACTTTCTTGTACATCATGTATGCACATCTTGCCCCGCAGACAGAATTACTGAGCTTTTGTGGCTTTGATTCTTGTAGTTGATGAAGTACAGCTAAACCGTGCAAAACAATCAACAAAATCTGCCATTTTGATGAACTTGGAATCCAGAGTATGCAATTTTGTGTTGCATCATGGTTTTTAAACTCATGAATTTTTCCTTCTATGTGGATTTGTGCCAAATATTCTACTTATTGTTTGTGGTTATCATTGCAGATGGTTGCATCTGAAGACATCGGTAAACAAATTTTGACATATGGAGAGAGGTGCGTCTAGTAATAATTAATATTACTTTCAGAGTTGCACATTAGTGATTACTGATTGAGTGATATTGATTGGGGCCGATGTTTGATAGTTGATGCTTGGTTTTTCCTTTTTTGAGACTTTTTACATTAGTGTCCACTAAGTCAATCTAATTCTCTTCATTGTAAAGTGTTGAAGGCTTAGTATGTATTCCCTCCATCCCAAGGAAGATGACCCCTTCCTTGGGCGGCACGGGAATGTATGCAACTTTATTTTGTGTGAAGTGGAGAAAGTAAAGTAAGAGAAAGGGAATAGAGTAGAGAGAAAAGTGATTTCATTTTAGTAATGGGTCATCTTGGTTGGGACAAACCAAAAAGGAAAATGAGTCATCTTTAGTGGTACGGAGGGAGTAGTTACAATCGTGTATGTTTTTAGTCCCTAACGTAATGAAAACATGAGGATGTGGAAATCTAGACTTTGAGCCATAAACTATATCCAAATGGTGGTGGTAGTAATAGATTTCACTCCCTCCGTCCCACTAAATGTGAAACATTTGCTTTTCGGCATGATATTTTATGAAGTGTTGTTTTGTGAGTTAAGTGGAAAGAGAATAAAGTAGAGATTATGTTGTTTCCATTTTAAGAAATGCGTCACTTTAAGTGGGACAGCCCCAAAAGCAAAATGTTTCACATTTATCGGGACGGAGGGAGTACTAAAAGTAACAAGATTTACTTAGGTTTGGAAATATTTGTTTTGAGATGCATCGATGAGGTCAGGATTTATTTCTCATTTTATGCATGCATTCGCACTATAGGTATGAGTCTGGCGTGGAAAAATTTCAATTCCAAGACTCTGAAATTGTCTCTCAGAGTTGATGACTCTTCTTCCCTTACTGCCAAAATTAACTTGTACTAGAGCCTACTATTCCTATACTTAATAAAAGAAGTGTGCATCAGTTGATTTAAAAGAAATCTTATCTATGCTTAGGAAACCGGTGGAGCATTTCTTGAAGGCGGTTGATGAGGTCACAGCCAAAGATATTGCTACAATTGCACAAAGGCTTTTCGAATCTCCCCTTACACTGGCATGTTACGGCGATGGTAACTAATTTATTTCTTTCTTTCTTTCTTTCTTGCTTGTATGGTAAGATTTGATTACCCTTCCTTGCATCTCACTCCCTTCCCCTGTATATTATGCAGTGCATCACCTTCCAAGCTATGACCTCATTAAACGCAGGTTCAAATAAAAGTTACCCTTGTTATTGTTGAGATCAGAGAACTGATCGGAGAAGTTCCCGGTTTTGGGTGGCGTTTTTGAAACGATGAACAGATCAACCTTTCTCTATGATGATATAAGAGAAAATAAGGATGCTCTACTGAAACAATAATTGACGCATATATTTGCAAAAGTCACTTATGCCTCATTCTTTGTATGTTTTGTTTTAACGTGGGAAATATTTGGATTCTGAGTGTATGCCAAAGTATTGATCTGTTTTTAGTCATTTTTTGCGTGGACTGGACTTTGACTGGTCCCACATCTTGATCAATGGGTAATGTTTATTTTCCTACTTTTCATCTGAATTTGATAATTTAATAAACACAATCAGCATGTTCCTTTTTGTCCGAAAGGAACGTAGCTTTTCGTTATTACTTCAAAAAAAAAAGTTCCCCTTTCTTCCTTTCTATGGTATGAGATTTTATATATTATTTTATATGTTAAGTAGAGAGAATAAAGTTAGAGAGAGAATAAAATAGAGATAAAAATGTTTTCTTTTATTAATGAGTCGTCTTGGTTGGGATAAGTTAAAAAAAGTGGATTATCTTTAGAGTAAGTTGGGATAAGCTAAAAAAAATTGGATTATCTTTAGTGCGACGGAGCGGGTATTTAGTTTATATTTTATAAGCATACACCATTTGTTTATACTTTATCTGTCCTCGAAAAACAGACTAGTTTTTTTTGTTGTCTTTCAAAATTAGACTAGTTTTACTAGTTTTATACACCACTAATAATGTGAACTCCATAAATCACTAACATTACTTTCATTATCTTTTTCTACTTGCATTATCATTTTTCTATCTATCTCATACTTTATTAATTGTACATTAAAACTTGTGTCATATACAAGTTTGTCTATTTTTTAGGGACGGTAGTAGTATAAATCAATTTTGTTTTCTAAATGTGTATGGTAGTATAACTGATTATATTTTGCGGTCGACGTATATTTGATTTCAATATAAATACGAATATTCGATTTGAAATATTCTACACCCTCTGGCTCCTATTAATTGTCCATTTTTGTCCATCTCTCATTAATAGTTCATTTTTTTCTTTTTCTTTTTTCATAAATGGTAAGTATACCCCACATTTCACTAACTAATTTCACTTACATTTTATTACTACTTCCGTTAGTCACCATTTTTATTTGTTATATTTCTTGGTTATGTTTAGTTGTATTTTATTGAGCTAATTAGAAATACTACCACAAGAATAAGTATTGAGCAATTTATGCTCGTGTACATTATATTGGCCTCACCTTTTGGTCAGTAATGTGAAAATGCTTTTTATCACACTTCTCCGGCTTCCCCTCTCTCAAATTCACACACAAATTTTGATCTTGTTGTCCTAAAAGTGGCCAATAATTAAAATATATTTAAACATGATTTCCAAAATGATATTCATCGTTTGTATGTTTGCTAAAAAACAAGGATTCCAGTGAAGCCTTATATATAAGGAATGGTAAAATGGAATATAGGCAAATAAATTAGACAGAGAGAGTCACGGGCAACAACCACCAAAAAGGGCGATGTAATCTGAATAAAGTGCATTTCATCATCAGAAAGCAACTTGTGGCTCAGATCCCTCGTCTCTCCATAAATGTCAGTGGAATCACCCGTGATCTCTCGTCACATTCCATTTCCATATAAACATAAACACCTAACTAAACTAAACCAATAACTTTCATTATCATCATTATACTATAATTCATTCCCACTCTATATATTATTCTTACTTGTTGATGCAATTTCAATCAACTCCACAAATCAAAATCCATGTCTGGTTATTGCAGGCTGCATCTGGCGATGTTGTTGCTGTTGTTGTTGTTGAGCGCGATTACGGGGGCGCATTCGCACAGCAAGGGCATGAGGAGATCAAAGCCGCGGTGGCACATGGGCGTGAACATGACCGGGGTTGAGTATTCGGAGCAGCAGTTCATGAAGTGGGTGAATTTTGTGGGCAGCTTGAAGCACTCGGTGTTCAAGGCCGCGAAGAACAAGATATTCCCTTCATACACTCTCACGGTCGACAAGAATCCGTTGAGAGGAGATTTCACGACCATTCAAGACGCCATCGATTCTCTCCCTCCCGTCAATCTTGTCCGAGTAGTCATCACTGTTCATGCAGGCCTCTACTCGTCAGTTTTCCCCCCTTTTTAATACTCGTTTTAGTAATAGATTGTGTGTTTTATTGATCGGTCATCGATAATCAGGGAGAAGGTGACAATACCTCAGTTGAAATCGTTCATAACAATAAAAGGGGCGGGAGCAGACAAAACAATAGTTGAATGGGGCGACACGGCGCAAACACTCGGCCCCAACGGCCGGCCCCTCGGCACATACGGCTCCGCTACTTTCGCAGTTAATTCCCCTTATTTTATAGCCAAGAACATCACTTTCAAGGTATGGATCGGATCCCTCTTTTATTTCTATTCATATATATCATATTCTCTCTCATATTACTCACACTTTTCTATTTCAGCCCGTTCGAAACTACTTATACTATTTATATTTTAAGTAATAATTAGGGTTAAATTACTTCCTCGGTCCCCCATTATATGTTTTAGTTTTCATTTTAGTCCGTCCCTTATTAATTATCTCACTTCACTTTAACTACTTTTGGTAATGAATTTTACATTCTACTAACACATTTTCTCTCTCATTATAATATTATAAAAGTATCCGAGTACCATTAACTTTTTCAACTCACATTCCTTAAAACCTGTATCGGGTCAAAGTGGTGGGACACATAATGGGGGACAGAGGGAGTAATATATTAGAGTTAATTAAGTATTCCATTAATAAGTTATCGCTCATTACACTTAAAATAATAATTTAATTACACTAAAAAATTAATCTCAAATTAACAACATAAAAGGAAAAGAAAAGTACGAGTAATATGAGACAAAGAGCGTATAATAATGAGGCATGCAATGCAGAATACGACACCGGTGCCAGCGCCTGGAGCGGTGGGGAAGCAGGCAGTGGCATTCCGGATATCAGCGGACACGGCGTCATTCGTGGGATGCAAGTTCTTGGGGGCGCAGGATACGCTGTACGACCACGTGGGCCGGCATTACTACAAGGACTGCTACATCGAGGGATCGGTCGACTTCATCTTCGGCAACGGACTTTCCTTGTTCGAGGTCAGCCTCTCCGTTTAATTTGTCTCTCCCTCTCTTTAATTAAGTTTTGTGGTAAACACTCCATGCCAAGAGTACTACAGAACTGCGACGTGCACGCGATAGCGCCGGTGACGGGGGCGGTGACGGCGCAGGGGAGAAGCAGCATTCTGGACGACACGGGGTTCTCGTTCGTGAACTGCAGAGTGACGGGGTCGGGCGCCCTCTATCTCGGGAGGGCGTGGGGCCCTTTCTCCACCGTCGTCTTCGCCAACACTTACATGGACAACATTATCATTCCTAAGGGCTGGTACAATTGGGGCGATCCTTCTAGAGAAATGTACGTTCCTTCCCTAATTTATCTAGTCAAACTTTTCAATCTCAATCATTTTTTATCAACCAATTACTCTTCTCTCTTCCACCAATACGTGTCCCATTTTGACTGACAAGAGCTTTAAAAATATATGAATTGAAAAATTAGTGGAGTTTAGACACACTTTTATATAGTCCATTTTATATTAAAATATGAGTGAAAATAAATTAATAAGTCCACTATCAAAAGTGATAAAAATAAAATGGAACAATTAATATGAGATAGACTAAAATGAAAAACAAGGGCACATAATAGAGAAATGAGGAAGTACTAAGCATCTCCTATCTCTCTCTTTATAAAACACTAGTTTGTACTACATCCGTCACCGAATACGAGTCTCATTTCTTTCTGGTACGGGTTTTAAGAAATTTTAAAAAATGTGGGTTGAAAAAAGTTAGTGGTATATGGGTCCTACTAGTATTTATTCATTTTAAATGAATGTGAGTGAAATGAGTTTGTAGAATGTGAGGCCTATTACCATTTATAGTATAAATGAACTGGGACTTTTATTCGCAGATGGACTGAAATAGAAAAACACGACTCCTATTTACGGACAAAGGGAATATATATAATGATACTCCCTCCGTCCCATAGAAATAGACTGAATTTTTTTTCCATCCGTCCTATAGAAATAATCCATATCCATTTATGAAAACATTTTTTTCCTTTTTTACTTTATCATTTATGGCCCCAACATCTACTCCATTATTTCAACCACTTTTTCTTATTCTTTCTTATTTTAATAGTTACGTATTAAAACTCGTGTTATTTCTTATTAGCTTATTTATATGGAAACGAGGGAGTATGTCTTAAATAAAAAGTTAGTTATGGGTAGGATGTAGCATGACACAAAATGCAACAGCATTACCAAGTTGTATATAAAGGGATAGAGCATTAACAAATTTTGTGAGAGCTAGCGTGGGACGGTGCTAACCATTTTAGACATGCATAAAATATATTGTGAGCTGATAGATATGGCTGCACCTTAATCTATCCTCAAAGAAACCACCATCTTCTCTTTTTTAATCATATATATATATATATATATATATATATATATATGTCTCTTCTTAAATTACATTAGCACTATTTTTTTTTCTTTATACAAAAAATTGTTGTTTAGTAGTTGTGATCGCATCATCTTGACCACTCATTTTGTCTCTTTATATATGGATGGATGGTATTTGCCTTTGTCGTATACTTGTAGTGGCATTTCACTCTTTCGTCATTGTGTACGTATTTTTCTTACCCACTTTCTAAAATCATTCGAACTTTTTTATTGC
The DNA here is from genome assembly GCF_004379255.2 of Salvia splendens. Lineage (NCBI taxonomy): Eukaryota > Viridiplantae > Streptophyta > Magnoliopsida > Lamiales > Lamiaceae > Salvia > Salvia splendens. The sequence goes on from NC_056040.1 coordinate 29,381,210, forward strand.
CTAACTATTTGAACCACCTCATCTGTTGATTAGAATCAAAATAATTGACTGCTTCACTTAGCTGTATCTGATTATTTCTCATGTTCCTCTCTCTTCCACTTTTTCCCATCTTCTCATTTCAGCTTTCAAACAAAATGAAATGAGTAGCAACTTATTGATTGGTTGCTTGTAGTTAATTAGGACTATATATTATGCATTTAAAAACTCCGTAACAAAGTGTCAACACATTGTAAAATTTTAAACTCCTTAACACAGTGTCTAACACATTATAAAATTTTAAGATTTTGATGTCAATACAGTGTCAACTGTTGACGCCATGTTGACATTTTTTATTGTTTATATTTTGTCACCTGTTGACATTTTCTAACGGTCCAGATCATAATTTAGAGTTTGCATTTGATTACATCTCGTTATTGATAAATGGGTAAATGGTTGTTGTAGGACTGTATTTTATGGACAATACAAGTGCACAGGGCCAGGGGCTAATTTTGCGGGAAGAGTTTCATGGTCAAGAGAGCTTACTGATGCAGAAGCACGACCTTTTATTTCCCTCACTTTTATTGATGGGTCTGAGTGGATCAACATGTAAATCATCACCTCCTTTTACATAATTATATTTTCACATACACTTCTTTTATTTTGTTGTTTAATACTCCTATCGGAGGTGCGCAAACAAAAATAATAATCCATAATCTGTATAAATATGAGAGTGGGAGCTAGGAGGATAAAATAAATTACTTGCTGGCAGAGCTTTTGTATTAAATGAATTTAGAATAAAACAAACAAGTAGTGTAAGGTCATCCACAACGCTGTCTCTATACCGTCTCTTAAACCGTCTCTTAACTACTATTTGAGCACTATTTGAGGGCCCCACTGTCCTTTTTTCCTCCATCTCTTAACTAAGAGACGGAACCTGCAACGCTCCGTCTCTTAACCGTCTCTATACCGTCTCTTAATTACTATTCATTCAATTTAATTTATAATTTTTTTTTAAAACCCAATTCAATTTAAACAAACACACTTTATTAAAATTAAAACAAAAAAAAACACACAAAAAAAAAAACACACAAAAAAAAAAAAATTTAAAAAAACACAAAAAAACGGTAATAATACCGTTACAAAATTTTTTTTTTATTTAAATTCGAATTTTTTTTTAAAAAAAATATTTATTGCGTCAGCACGTGACGACGCCCACTCGCGGGCCGGCGAGTGGGCGTCACGCACGACGCCGGGCTGCGCCACGTCGCCTAGGCGCGTGGCGAGACAGCTCGTCTCGTGGCTCGCCGAGGCGAGACGCGCGACGAGACGCGCGACGAGACGGGACGAGATGGAGGCTGCAACGCGTCTCGCCGGGGTCTCGTCTCGCTGAGACGAGACGCGAGACGCCGGCGAGACCCGTTGTGGATGGTCTAAGATTTTAGTTGGGTCTCGTGATATACGGCGTCGTACTTGTTAACTCTATTTGCCCATGTAGCCTATCATATTTGTAGGTGGAAATGTCAATTGGGCTAACTCAGTGGATTTGAGGTCAATTTTATGTAGATAGTGGTTTCATTGAGTGTGGATTAATTATATTAAAATTTTATCGGAATAGAGATTTTCAACTATAATCTTGAATTACTAATGATAAAATTAACATATGAGTTACTAACAATAAAATTAACATATGATCATTTCAATGCAAAATGACGAAAATTGTCATATTTAGATAATATAAAACATTTAATTATGAGAATTTTGTGATATAGCTTAAACTCGAACTTGAATAACTACAAATGGCTTCATTTATCTCATTAAAAATGGACTATTTTTCTTTTTGGTTATCCCACTAAAAATGACATGAAAATAACATCATCTCTACTTTTTCTAGCTTACTTTATTCTCTTTCCATTTAATTCACTAGACAAAACTATATAAAATTCGGTACCAAAAACTAAATGTTTCATGTTTAGTGGGACGAAATGAGTATTGTTGGAAGATGTTGGAAGATCCCGTTGGAAGATCCCGTGATAGAGGGGAGAAGATCTCGGAGCTGATTTCCTGTAATCACATTAATTTGAGAGATTAGGAATTGATTTCTTCCTTGTATAGAAGATTATGATTAGGAGAATATCTTACCTTATTTGTATATGTGGTGGCCTTTAAAGAGACATGTAAATCAATGAGAAGAAGTGAATAACAATTGAGAATTCCCTGAAGTCCCTTTCTACATGGCATCCGAGCCAGAATCAAATTAGGGCTCAGATTATTCGATCATCACAGCCCCATACCCATACCATTCTCGGCCAAAATCAACAAGAAACCAATGAGCAAACAAATCCAAGTCAGTAACCAAAATGTCAGACGAGAAACCAACAGATAAGCCGACAGAGTTAGAGTCATCAAGCAGTAAGATTCGAGCAAGTAAGAACGTGACAGTAGCGTTCAAACTTAACGGGGGAAATTACCCGTTATGGTCGCGATTGATGAAAGTCGCGATTGGGAGCAGGGGAGGCTACTTCCATATAACTGGAAAGCCAACTCCACCACTGCCGGGAAGCAGGGAGTACGACGATTGGGAGGAGACGGACCTGATCGTGTTCTCATGGATTGTAGATAATATCGAAACCAATATTATTGCCGACTTCGCCCATCACCAATCGGCGAAGGCTCTCTGGGACAGCCTAGCCACCACATACGAGAGTGAGGCCGACCTCTATCTCGTATACGACCTGGAGGACAAAGCAAACACAATCAAACAGGGCAACATGGATCTAGAGACGTACTACCGCAAAATCCACGGAATGTGGATTAATATCGACCGGTGTCAGAAACAACCGGTTGATTGCTGCGAAAAAGGAGTAAATCAGTTCAGAGTCTACACCAACACCAAACGATTGCTTCGGTTCTTGGCGGGATTGAATGAAGAACACGAAGGTGTTCGACGGGATATTCTCAAAGAAGTAACACCGCCCCCACTGGAGACCGCTTACGGGTGGATTAAGAAGGAGGCGGCACGTCGGAGGTTAGGGCCACCAGAATCCTCACTCACCCAGAACCACGGTGGGGAATCGCAAGGAATTGGCCAAGGATTGGCGGCTCAGGGACAGCGACAGAGCAATCGCAACGGATCCTGGCGTCAACCGACCGCCGCTCACCGCCCGGGAAGCAAACCGATCGATAAATCGAAGCTCTGAGTTCTCACTGCGGACAGCAAAAGCACACCCGAGAAACGTGCTTCCAATTGCACGGTTATCCCGAATGGTGGGAGGAAAGGCAAACGGCGAGGGCTAAGATGGCGGTAGGAGTCACCGCCGAGAATGAGGCGATGAAAACCGGGTCTGGAAATAATCGGGACTCGGTAACCAGACGGGGAAAACAAGAGCCGGAAGCCTCCAGCGGAGGAGAGAGCGGCGGTGCGGTCATCGGCGCAGGGAATTTCGCCGGCAAAGCTGGGGAGCGAAAGTGGGAGGGAGGTGGCGCATGTGACGGAGGTAAAGGGTTAGGGGGTGATAACCCTAACCCTATTTTCTATTATGCACCCCATAGTTACCCGAAGTCACATAAGCCAACCCCAAATTTTATGAAATTACACCACATACCCCATCTTTTGCATAGAGACCCCCGACCTACCCGTAAATCACAATATGACCCCCGATTTATAAATTATTATGATAAACCCCCTGATTATGTGACCAATGTGCAATTTAGTGCAATTCCCTTGGAAAATAGATTCGAGCCCTTGGATCATATTTCCGCTGCTTTTACCCTAAAGAGGGATAATAGGGATGATAAAAAGGGATGGATATTTGATTGTGGGGCCACCGACACCATGACACCTAATAAAAGTGATTTTGTTAGTTTTAGTGATATTACTAAAACTTATATACAGACTGCTAGTGGGGAATTAATTACCGTTGCCGGGGCGGGTACTATTGAAATATCCCCAACCTTGAGACTATCAAACTGTCTTTATGTTCCGACTTTGTCCCAAAGATTGATGTCTATAAGCCATGTCACAAAAGAGTTGAACTGTACCTTGCTAATGCATCCCGACTTCTGTATTTTGCAGGATATTCGGACGAGGAAGATACTTGGGCGTGGCACTGAGAACCAGGGACTCTACTACGTGGATGAGATAGCTCAACAAGGCAGTGCGATGCTAGCTCACGGGTCCACGAAACGGGAGATTTGGCTTTGGCACCAACGACTGGGACACCCTTCCCCTGGTTATTTTAGTTTACTTTTTCCTAAACTTTCTATTCCAAAAGACTTTTCGTGTGAGACTTGTGTTTTGGCCAAGAGCCACAGACAATCATTTAAATCCACAAATACTCGTATGCAATCTGTTTTTTCCCTTGTTCATGCTGATGTGTGGGGACCTGCACCTATTGTTGGGGGGAATGGGTTGAGATATTTTGTGATATTTGTAGATGATTGCACTAGGATGACGTGGATATATTTTTTGAAACACAAATCTGAGGTAATTGACAAATTTATCCTTTTCTTTAACCTTATCCAAACCCAGTTTCAGACCACGATAAAAACCCTTCGATCCGACAATGGGAGGGAATTTGTGAACCAAAAAATGACAGACTTCTTTACCCAGAAAGGCCTGATCCATCAAACATCCTGTTCGTACACACCAGAACAAAATGGGGTGGCAGAGAGAAAAAACAGAACCATCCTCGAAATAACCCGAGCCTTAATGTTAGAATCCAAAGTCCCAACTCACTTCTGGCCCGAAGCTGTTGCCACCTCAATCTACCTCATGAACCGACTCCCCACTAAAATCCTAAACAAAAAAACTCCCCTCGATACCCTCTCCAAACTTACCAAATTACCCCAACACCTTAATCTTCAGCCCAAAGTTTTTGGATGTACCGTATACGTTCATATTCCGAAACATGAAAGAACCAAATTATCACCTTGTGCCACCAAATGTGTGTTTGTGGGGTATGGGATGAACCAAAGGGGATATAGATGTTATGATCCAGCTACAAAAAAGGTGGTAACCACAATGAATTGCAACTTTTTGGAAACTGAGTTCTACTACCAAACCAACCTTAGTAGTCAGGGGGAGAGTGAGTCGTTCAAAACATTAGACTACCTAAGTTGGTTTGTGCCTGGGCCAAATCCCCCCAACGAGGACTCAACAGAGAAAGTTAGCGCTATCACTGAGCATGTCCCAAACGCTACAGAGTCCACTCAACCACACTCGAGTATCTCTCCTCAACCGGTATTCCAGGCAAATGAGGTAACTCCCGATCCACCTCCAGAGAATACTACTACTGAATCTACTGTTACAGAGATCATAGATGAGAACACGACACTGGATGAGAACACAGGTCGCTATATCCTCCCACCACGAAGCACTCGTGGGATTCCTCCAAAAAGATTCTCCCCAGAAAGAACAGGAAGGCAAAGTCGATATGCAGTTGCGAACTTTGTCAAGGGAAACTTAGCCAAAATGGCTAGGGCTTTTGAAACTGCCTTGTACGAGGAAGAAGAGATTCCCTATACCGCAGAAGAGGCATGGAAAACTAAGCATTGGAGGGATGCTATGTTTACAGAGATGGATGCCCTGTTGAAGAACAAGACTTGAGAAGTAAGTAAGCTACCCGAAGGAGCAACTACAGTGGGATGCAGATGGGTATTTACAATCAAAAGAAGGCCCGACGGATCTATTGATCGATATAAAGCAAGACTGGTCGCAAAGGGTTATACACAAACCTATGGAGTTGACTATGCAGAAACCTTTTCCCCGGTAGCCAAGATTAACACGGTGAGAGTATTATTTTCAATAGCGGCTAACAGAGATTGGCCCTTACATCAATTTGACGTAACCAATGCATTTCTACATGGAGAACTGACCAAACCCGTGTATATGATTCCACCACCTGGATTCACGGGAGACTTTCAGGATGGAGACGTCTGCAAGCTCAAGAAAACACTGTATGGCCTTAAGCAGTCCCCCCGAGCATGGTTCGGAAGATTCACTGAAGTAATGAAGAAGTATGATTACCGTCAAAGCAACTCAGATCACACCCTGTTCCTCAAAAGGCGAAATGGTAAGATCACTTGCCTTATTATTTATGTTGATGATATGATTATCACTGGTGACGATGAAGAAGAAATCGATCAGTTGAGGAAGAATTTGTCTAGAGAATTTGAGATGGAGGATCTTGGCCACCTAAAGTACTTCTTGGGAATTGAAGTGCTTCGATCGAAGCAAGGAATCTTTATTAATCAGAGGAAATATATACTCGATATTCTAGCAGAGACAGGGATGATAGACTGCAAACCGGCAGACACGCCAATGGTCCAGAATCATGGACTGCAGATTCGAGAAGGAGCCAAACTCGTGGATCGAGGGAGGTATCAACGGTTAGTTGGGAAACTCATCTACCTATCTCACACTAGGCCAGACCTCGCCTACGCCGTTGGAGTAGTAAGTCAGTTCATGCACGCAGCACAGGAAGAGCATTGGGAGGCAGTGTTGAGAATAGTGCGATACTTGAAGGGCACACCGGGACATGGAGTGCTGTTTAAGAAACATGGGCACTTGGAAATACATGGTTATACTGATGCAGACTGGGCAGGAAATCCTAATGATAGGAAGTCAACAGCAGGGTACTTCACACTTGTCGGAGGAAATTTGGTAACATGGAGGAGTAAAAAACAGAAGGTAGTTGCGCTATCAAGTGCCGAAGCAGAATTTCGAGGAATCAAAAGTGGACTGACGGAAGTATTGTGGCTCAGAAGACTCATGACAGAACTTGACCTTAAGTCCACCCAGCTTTGTCGATTGTTATGTGATAATAAGGCGGCTATTAGTATCTCCGAAAATTCAGTACAGCACGATCAGACCAAACATGTGGAAGTAGATCGACACTTCATAAAGGACACAATTGATGCAAAGATAGTCGAGTTGCCCTACGTCAAGTCAGAAGATCAACTAGCGGACATCTTGACAAAGGCAGTAAGCTCTCACTCATTTCGAGATGTATTGGACAAGTTAAGTATTGGTGATCCCATTACTTAACTTGAGGGGGAGTGTTGGAAGATGTTGGAAGATCCCGTTGGAAGATCCCGTGATAGAGGGGAGAAGATCTCGGAGCTGATTTCCTGTAATCACATTAATTTGAGAGATTAGGAATTGATTTCTTCCTTGTATAGAAGATTATGATTAGGAGAATATCTTACCTTATTTGTATATGTGGAGGCCTTTAAAGAGGCATGTAAATCAATGAGAAGAAGTGAATAACAATTGAGAATTCCCTGAAGTCCCTTTCTACAAGTATAAAAAAAGAATGGCATTTAATAAATTTTAAATTGTTGAAAGATTTAATGTATAAGCATATATTAAGATGGATCATTGAACATCTAATTTAATATTTCTAAAATTACAATGAAACATAAACTCGTTTTTAGTAAATTCTTGGGCTTTAGGTCCCGGTGAACCACAACTAGGAGATGATAATATGTATCTACATTTAAAATCTGTACTATCACAACTAGGAGATGACAATATGTATCTACATTTTCTTCCGCATATTTTCCGCCCCTAGAAAGTATCCGATTTAGTAGCTCTCCTCCATTGCAAAACTCCAACAAGAGATGGTGGTGACGGCATGTCGTTGCGCGGAGGGAACAATTGGGCATCGCATCGAGAGATGTTGGTCGATGACTAATAATAGCATGTTCCCATACGATGAAGTCTTGACCCACAGGCCACAACACGAAACAAATTCTCTTGTTTTGGACAAGACTCCCTAGACACCATCTGCTTGGGCTTTTTTTTCCCTTGCCTATAACATTAAATCCTTCTACTTTTTGCACTTCGTATTTATCTTGCAATCGATCTTCCATGAAGCTTACACGTTCAAGCTCGTTTGTATTATAAGCTTTACCTTCTAATGGTGGAGCCGGTATTTCCTCTTCGACTGCCCTTTCCGCTTCATCGACATACTCGAAGTTGGCTACCTCATAGCCTTGTGCAAATCCAACCTCCTCTTCAACGACTAACAATACCTCTTCCTCTCCAATTTAATCTCAATTAAGTAATTGATTATATCGAGCCTGCACGGTGGAGAGATCGCGGCTGATGGCGTTGTCGCTGAGTGGGGGCTCGGTGGATGCCAGTAGGAGGGAAAACGATGCGATGGTGCTGGGCTCCTGGTAATGATGGTGTTGCTACCAGTAGGCGTCCGCTTATTGCACTGGCTGCTGGTATTGATGGTGTTGATGGTGATCCTTCCTGCAGGTGTGGTGCTGTTGCGGATCCTTAGGCTGGTCACTGCAATAGACAGCCTGATGGTGGTGATTCGTTGAACTCTGCTGTGGTGGCGGCGGCTAGCCGGTTGGGGCAAATTGTCAGTAGACGTGCTGGTCTTGCTGCCATGAATTCATGGACAGAGGATGAGAACGAGATGAAAGCACCAGATGTTAAGGGTGTTTCCTTTATCGGGGTGATCGGCTTTCGTACATCGTTGATCAAGGGTTATCGTGGCGGGAACTTTGTCAGTCGATCAAGCGAGAGAGTGTTTTAACTAGCTACTTTTTGCGCGACGAGTAACAAGACGTGAAAATAGAAGATAATTGTATTTCTTGATTGATTGTACACAATAACAATATCTCGTATTTGTAATGCCAGTACCCTAACTTAATGAATAAGAAAACAAATATTAAGCATATATGTAAAATATATAGTAAATCGGTAATAGACTAAATAATAAGATATGGGATATTTGGAAGATTATGGTCTCATGTTAAACTTATACTCTCTCCGTCCCACTCTAAGTGACACATTTTTATTTTTGGAATATCTCACTCTAAGTGACTTTTTGTGTATAGCTGATTCATTTTGTGTATAAAATGTGTTAATCACATAACTTTTTTCTGGGAACCATCACACATATAAAAATAAATAATTATGAGTGAACTACAAAAACAGTCCCTGAACTATGGATTTATTTCACCAGTAGTCTCTGGATTTTAAAAATATCCCCAGTAATCCCTGAACTAAGGGTTATTTCATCGGCGGTCCTTTTGCAATATTTTCGCCCAAAAATGCCCCCATAAGTGAGATAAGCATTTTTTTCCATTCACAATTTCACCTTTTCAATCTAATATTATCTCAATGATGAACTAAATATGATATTATTTCAAAATTATATTCTTCTTACCTTTGTTATCCTTCACTTTGTTTTTCAATATCAGATTTAATTTTATAAAATTAAATTTAAAATTTAGATTTTTAAATTTCAATAAATTATTTTGAATTAAAATTATTAATTTATGTATTCTATTATAAAAAAGTTTTGTGCGAGCTGGCTACATAGTTTTATTTCTATGTATATAGTTGTGAGTCGAGAAAGAATACATAAATTAATAATTTTAATTAAAAATAATTTATTAATATTTAACAAGTTAATTTTATAAAATTAAATATAATATTTTTAAAGAAGAAGCAAAGTGAAGGATGGCAAAGGGAAGAAGAAGACAATTTTAAAATAATATCAGATTTAATACATGTTTGAAATGATATCAGATTAAAAAGATGAAACTGTGAATGGAAAAAAAATGTCCATCTCACAGTCTCACTTCTTGTGGCATTTTCGGGCTCAAATAGTGCCAAAGGACCGTCGATGAAAAAAATCTTAGTTTAAGGACTATTGGGAATATTTTTAAAATCAAGGGACTACTGATAAAATAAACCCTTAGTTCAAGGATTGATTTTGTTGTTCACTCTAAAAATAAATAAATGTCATTTATGTGTGACATTGTCTTTCTATGACGTCACTTATAAGTTATACTCCCTCCGTCCACCAAAAATAAGCACATTTGTAGAGAACACGGGTTTTAATGAGAAATTGGTAAAATAATAGAGATATGGAAAAAAGTGAGAAAAATGAGAGAGAGGAGAAAAAATAGGCAAAGTATAAGAAAGAAACTTTCCATTCTTAGATATGAAACTATTTTTTGTGGACGAATAAGTATAAAATATGTAAACAATGAATTCATAGAAGTCTTAGGAAAACTAAAACCTGATATCGGTTTGTCCTTAGGATTGCCATTTTACTACTAGACCCTCGCAAGGGATTGAAATGTGTCTTCTAATATAAACAAATACTCCCTCCGTCCCACTTTAGCAGTTTCAGACAATTTATTATGTCCCGTATTAAGAGTCTTAATTAGAAACTTTCATAAATTGTAATGGTCCCACATTCAACAAACATTTTATTATAAAATGAATAGCATATAAAATGAGATTCACATTTCACTATCCTTTTTCACTAACTTTTTCTTTACATTTCTTAGAATACGTACAACTCAATTGGGACTGCTAAAGTGAGACGAAGGAATATTAGATAATTCTAAAATAAATAATGGGTAGATCTAATAATATATAAAATCTAAAAAGGACTGGTAAAAGATAAGTATATGGAGTACTAGTATATGTACCAAACAAAATATGGAAGGATAAAGAAAGCATGGGCCAATGTTGATGGATAAATACAAAAGTAAAGCAGCAAGTATCATTGAGGTCCAATAAACCTTTACTTTCAGTACAAACATGATACCATCTCAGAATTTCAATTTTCACCGATTTGGAGATCGACTATCTTACTGCCTCCAAAATTCCCATATAACACAAAATGAAAGTAGCAGTATTATTATTTTTATCTGTCAATAAGTACGACGGTGAAAATATTTTTCTACGTAAGTTGGTGGCCAATTATTGGAGGAGATTTTTTTACTGTCTTGGGATTCGTTACCTCTGTTTTTGAAGGTACATTATATTTTTCTTTGCCTAGCAACAATATAGTAGAGGTATCTAAATGCACATTATTCTATTTTCTTTTTACACGGGTCTCAATTTACTGACTTTCGCTGTAAATCATGGTGTTTTTATGATAATCGATTTTGTTAGTGCTAAAATTGGCAAATTATGAGTGAAATTAGAATTGAAATATGAGGACAAAAAGGATTAGCTAATAAAAACTAAAAATTCCTGCAAATCTAATATGTTGGCTGCACTAAAAATTGTTTGTCAATTGGAATAAAAATCGGATGACTTACCAAAGTTGGACATGACAGCATTCTTGAAAGTAATGGCTTCCTGAGCTTGGGAGCATGACCTCTGCATCCTCACACCACTCAGGCTATTCCTCGACTCCATCATTTCTAGCAGCGACATCCTCCTCTTCGGGCCGGGCTCGGGCCTCTGCTTCGGCGCGCTTTGCGACCTCACCTTCGCCTTGAACGACTGCGTCTTCGCCATGTAGCTCGGGTTCTCGCCCCTCTCGCTCTTCGCCGGCGTCACGCTCCCGCTGAATCTCGGCGTGCTCTGCGCCGTCGTCGACAACTGCTCCCCCCATTCCGGGATCCGGCACTGGAACGGGGACGCCTCTGCCGCCATCCACGAGCTGGCCCGCCGGGTTCTCGACTTGGCCCGACAGCCAGTGTCCACTTCCACAATTTTCGGGCTCTCGTCGAACGAATTGGCCGCCGTTTCGAATGACGCGGACAGCTTCCTGCTGTGGAACGACGACGGATGCTCGCTCCGTTCATCCTGAAATTTATAACCAACCGTTTATGGTAGAGATGTTAATACCTGATGCCAAAGGTCTTAAATTCAAGTCCTCTATGGCGCAACTTTTAAATTTAAATTTATTTACTCAAAAAAAAAACTGACCGGGGCATGGTAGGGAGGGGGGAAAGTTTCGTCATTGTTGATAAGGCGTCTCATTTTCTGAGCTCGAACGCTAGCCTGGGCTCTTATGAGGGCTTGCATGCTCTGAAGAGTGGCGGCGGCTTGTTTACGGACCAGAAATCCCCTCACCAGGGCCTGGATTTTCACCAGGCCCTTCAGGGCACGAAGAGCCTTTCGGGCCTTGATTAAATAAAAATTAATATTAATGAATCGAAATTGGAATTGAAATGGAAAATTAAATAAATAAATCTTACCAAGAATCCACGAAAAAGTGATTGAATTTTGACAGCGGCGCATTTCTCCGCGGTGGCGCCGCCGCGGGTGGTGAGACGGACGACTGCGGCGGCGGCCTGGGCGGCGGCGACGGCGGCGTCGGCAGCTGCGGCGGTGGCGGCGGCAACGGCTATAGCGTGCTTGTTCTGCTCCTTGTCGTTGTCGGTGTAGAAGGATCTGAGCCAGGCGGCTTCGGCGGGGGTGATGTTGGGGGGAATGGTGGTGGGGTTGTGGCAGAGGTGGCCGGAGCTCCAGCGGCTCTTGTCGGTGCGCTCCTTAATTTTGAAACCAAACAGGGCCTTGAGCCACCGCGCTGCTTTTCCCATTTAGAGGTTCAAGAATGGAGAATCTAGCTCTAGCTAGCTAAGCTGCTTGCGTTTCGTAGAAAAGCTGCTTTAAAAGCACACTGTGAGGAAAAAGCAATAATTTTTTTTATATTTGGGTAGGGAGAGATTAAAATGGTAAAGTGAAATAATACAGCTAGCAATATATTTTGTTGTGTAAACTATACGTCAATAAAGTGAAAGGGAAGCCATTGTTTATTTTGGTATTGAATTCTAAGAAATACCAAACACCCAAAATACATACTACTACTAAAATATGTATCGTGGTTGAATGGAATACTTGAGTTTCTTATCTCAACTATTTTTCTTTCAACTCATACTAGTAATAGTTTAATTTAAGTTAGTTTAATTTAGGTTGTAGATATTTGTGAAATGTATACAGACTTCATGTTTGGATACTTGGTTTGTACAGTATAATATATAGTTCTTACATGTAATTTTATGGTTTTTTTCCTTAATTGGGGGAATCTGGAATATAGGTTCTCTTATGCGGGACTTTTTTTTTTGTTATACAGTTTTAGGAAAAATGCAGAACGAATCAGCGTGTTTGAAAATGTGATAAGGAAATCCGATTTCGGTCATACAATTTCTGAAGCAGCCTCAACGCTCCAGTATTGTAATGAAATGAAATGAAATGATATTTTATTCACTCCCTATTGTCTCGTGTAAAACCAAATGACATAACAGAAGTAGGCAATAGACACATGCTTGTTGTATTAGATATTCGAGACTTACATAGTCATTATCATCATGCTCACGCTCTTCTAAATTAGTAGTCAATGACGATGTAGGTAGATTGCCATTCCTCAACTCCCTCGCACTAGGTACAATATACATCGGTAACACAATTTACTCTAATATAGATCCCCCATATCATCGTATTACCCGTGATAGGCCTACTGATACGATTATATCTTCCAAAATATCTCACATATCTCTATTATTATATTATCATATCTTTTCCGTATCTTTATTATCTTGTTCACCAAGTTAGGTTATTCATAGGAGTATTATAAATATGAGTCTTTGTTATCATTTGAAGGAATCATGAAAGAAATATAATTATCTTTATCGTTCCGTCTTTTATTTTTCTACAATTTACTTTTCCGTCTTTGTTCATCGGTTGCTCGACGGGAGGATCCCGCGAACGGACCTTCAATATCCGGTGAATTCTCACCAATTGTCATTGATACGGGTTTCTCCGTATCATCTGGTGCTTTCATTGTGATCTCATCCTCCGTATTTCCGCTATCATGTCATACACCCACACTGACTACGTCCATCGCCAGTTCAATAGACCGTTCCTCTTGCCACTGCCCATGCCGAGCCCCACATCGTGTTGGTACCTCCAGAGCCAGAACGTGCAATTTGGATACTCCTATCCAGACCCGGTGCGCCCGATTCCAGCGCTATCCTTTAGCGCGCCAAGTCCCTCTTCAGTGTTCTATTTGTTCCCTGAACCTGACCCTCCTGATGGGAACCCGTTGTACACCCCTGCACAACAGCCTTACCAGCTCTTCCAACCGCCATCGTCTCCATATCAGCCTCCTTACAACGGTGTAGGCCATATGGAGCCTCTGGACATGGCACGTGATCCGGTGATGCCAAATTTGGAACCGAACCTACAGTTGGCTGCCTTGGCTTCACAGCTCGAGCGTTTGACTGCTATTGTCAGGGAATTGGAGTCTCAGATGGATTCAAGTGAACGTTGCCTGGGCGATCCACACGCCGCGACGCGACCCTCAGCTGATCTTCATCACGATCCATCTAGAAGCTCGCGACCTGTTGTCGTTGCTATCCCGCCTCCACCAGCCACGATATCTCTGTCGTACGACTCCAATTTCGGGTATGACTCAATAGAATTAATTGCCGTTGATAATGATGAAGCAGTGAAACCTTCTCCAAATACTACAATTGATCGACTACCTAGCTGTGATCAAGTTGGAGTGGAAGGGGTTTTCCAGATGAGCTCAACACTCACGCCGTTGGCCGTCGCTGATGTCCTGATACTACCACCACCGCCGCTGTCTCCCGACTCTTCAACAGCGCAGCTACTGGCTGCTGCCCCGCCGCCACCATCAACGGCTATCTTCTTGCCGTGTAGCTCCGATAGGATTCATACCTTATCAATAATTCCCGCAGCTGCTGCCCCATTGCAGGTTCACGAATGTGACAGGGTCGACATACACTACAAGGGAAAGCTGATTGATGGAACAATTTTCGATCCCCCTTTTGAATGAGGGGATCCAATTGATATCAAACTTGGTAGTGGGAAAGTAATCAAACGATGGCTAATAGTATTGGGGATGTGCTTGGGTGAGAAAAGAAAGTTGAAAATCCCTTCCAAACTCAATTTTGGCGAGCATGTTTTTGATCCTGGAGGATTCTTCGTTGTTAGCTTCGTGGTTCCCACCTTGAGGATAAGGTGGATTTCAACCGTGGGGGAGTTGATACGATTATATCTTCCAAAATATCTCACATATCTCTATTATTATCATATCTTTTCCGTATCTTTATTATCTTGTTCACCAAGTTAGGTTATTCATATGAGTATTATAAATATGAGTCTTTGTTATCATTTGAAGGAATCATGAAAGAAATATAATTATCTTTATCGTTCCGTCTTTTATTTTTCTACAATTTACTTTTCCGTCTTTGTTCATCGGTTGCTCGACGGGAGGATCCCGCGAACGGACCTTCAATATCCGGCGAATTCTCGCCAATTATCATTGATACGGGTTTCTCCGTATCACCTACCCTCGTTTTCAGACCTCAGATTACCTGCACATCCTCTAGAGTCACAATAGCCTCACCAACTGATTGATGAAAGGAATGTCACCGCTCACCAATGCAATAATAAGAAAATGATCTAATTCACAAGGTTTTTTACTCCCTCTGTCCTAATAAAGTTGAGTAAAAAAAATTGCGCTCGTTTTGAAAAAATCGTACTCCCTCCGTTCCATAGTGGAATCATTTTTCCATTTCGAAACATTCCATCATAGTAGAGGTATTTCCCTATTTAGCAAAAAAGTACTTCATCTGTCCCATAGTAGATGTCACACTTTCCTTTTTAGTTTGTCCCACAAAAGATGTCACATTTCATTTTTAGGAAAAAGTTCTCCATCACATTAATATAAATATACTAATTTCTCTCTCCACCTAACACACAAAATAATATCTCCTAAAATCTAGTGTCATTCCTCAAGTATGTCATCTACTATGGGACGGAGGGAGTACTAACTTTTTTCCCTCACTTACTTTATTTTCTCTTACTTTATTCTCTCTACTTTTCTCTCTTTCCTACTTTATTATCTTTTCACTTAATATGTTTAATATCTATTTCTTAATCTACTTTATTATTTTTTCACTTTAATATCTATTTCTTAATCTCTGTGCCGAAATGAAGTGAAATAGAATGGAGGGAGTAATAAAAAATTAAAGTGGTTAAATAGTAAAAGTATTGTCGAATAATTTATCGTTAGTTGTATGTTAATGTAATTTTGGATTTTCTTTAAATGCCTTAGGCCTTGGGTTTTATATTTCCTAGATGATTAGTATTTTTAATTGTTATATACAATTTTATAATATACATATAGCATCCTTAAAAATATAAAAAAATGCATATTGTTTAGCATTATTACTATGATGTACTAACCCGAAACCCAAATGTTTAGGGCCTATTCAAGTTGCTATATATGTGCAGAAAAGGGTGTATTTCTGGGCTTAAACCTTTGTTCATGTTTCTTGTTGATTTTGAAGTCAGCCCGAGAAATAGATTTGGGCCCGCACTGTTTGAGCCACAAATACCATTATTTGAATTCTCGACATTTTGGTGGTATTATATTCTTGCATTGAGAGTTGTGCCTAGAAATGAGAGACATATACCATATTTGCCCTGTGAATTTGGAGGTGGCGGGATGTGAATTTTTTTGGGTGAGGACATTTTAGGCAAAACACTCCTTATTGCCTTTTAATTAAATAATAAAATAAAGCTGCTAAATCTATTACATGTCTAATTATTGAATGTTGAACAACAACAATTGTAAAAAAATTACATGGTTAAACAATGACTAATCTCATCAAGATAATATTCTAGGCTATCCATATCAATTAAAATGAACAGGCCCTTAAGGTTAAAATTGAGAATTTCTTACCTAATTAACCTACTCATTCTACAAAAGTTGAGATATTCATGCAAAGAAAATGATTGACAAATTACAGCATACATTTTTTCAGTTTGAATAGAATATTGACCTGGCCAAAACTCAAATAGTAAGTTGGTGCCACACATAATTTAGAATATAGTAAAATATTGCTTTCCAAGAAAAAATGGTTAATGTAGACCTCGTGAGTACTGTATTACAAGACAAAACTGCGCGGCTAAGTTCAGCGATAGCAACGTGAGGATAAGAAATCCAACACCTCTTTTTCTATATATACACGTACTAACAGTAACACTTCTTATTTTTTTCTTTTTTTATATGTTATCAAAAATAATTTATTTCATTTTTACTATTTCTAGTAAATGCACTTTATATTCCACTAACTCATTTTACTCATATTTTAATTACTTCTCTCGTCTCTAAAAAGTATGAATATTTGATTCGGCACGAGTTTTATTGTATAATTGATAAAGTAAGAGAGAGTGAGATAAATGAAATGGTATAGGTTATAAATGATGTTTAATGGTAATGTGTTGTTTAACTATTCCAAAATTATAATGTTCATACGTTTCAGATACGGACTATTAAAGACTATTAATATATAAAAATAGATATCACATTTACAAATATTTTCAACCTATTTTTGTTTTCAAAATTAAGCAAATTTTTAAAACTCGAACCGACCTAATAAGGACATTTATTGTTGGTCGAGGAAAAAAAAATTATATAGTAATTTCTAATTTCCACTTAATGGCACTCAACATCTAAAAAAATAGAGTGAAATTGCATTTTGTTGCCATAACTATTTGTGCTCAATTACTTATATTTTGATGATGACTAAGAAAATGTCAACATATGATAAATAATAGCAATGAAAAATGTCAACACAATGACAATTGTTGATGTTGTGTTGACATTTTTTGTTGTTGTTTTTATTTGTTAAAATTATAGTTTAAAGTTTATATAATATTTATATTTTACATTTTATCACTATCTTTATCCTCGATGACTCTATGACAAAAAAATATAATTTTGATAGTCAAATGACATAATATATATATTAAGAATGGTTTTGCATGGATCAAAACCCTGGAAAATGATCAATACAAAACTTGATCTCAATACAAAATCCAGACCAAATCCTGACCATGAGATTTGACAATCCAATGGTCAATAATTAAACAAAAACACGGAGGGTCATTGTAAAGCAGTTTTAGGTCATATTATAAACTTTGGATTTGAGGTCATGTTAAGATCATTTCATGTCATCCTTACTATAATGACGTAAAAATAAGCTTACAATGACCTAAAAATGACTTTTGTATGCTTGGTTCTGCATTTTTGTATTAAGAATGGTTTTGCATGGATCAAAACCCGTTAGTACTTGATCCAAAGTTGTTAATAAACTATAATTAACTCAATTTAATTTACCGCTTACAAGTTAACTTTGAAACTCCTTCTCATGGACTTTGAATGTTGTTCAATTATAAGAGTTACATCATTGTACTCAATTATTAAAACACGAGATCCATTAAACCTATGAATAAAGCTACCACATTATGGCCAGCCATAAATTAATTAAATAAAAAATAATAATTTTTTTTCAAATTTTTGGTTTAATACTACTTGATTTTACTTTTATATCATCTTCATTATATGTTGCTCAACATGTTAGTGTTGCTCTTTCCTAGTTTTTGCTCAACTTATTACTACTGTCATTTCTTGATTGTTGCTCAACGTATACAGTAATTCGTGATATTAATGTGTTTTACGTAATGGAATTCAAAGATAAGTATCAACTTACAAGTTCATTCACACACATATAAGTTTATATCGGTAATTCTAATTTTTTCATACATGTAAATGGACTAAATTAACTCTTTATGGCCGGCCACATTATGGCCATTTAGCATCACTCTAAACCTATATGGTTGTGCACAAAACAAGCCGCAAATTCCTTAACAGGGAATATTCTTGTCTTGAAATCAGAATAGCTTTTGTTAGTAGACATTATTAAAGCTAAGGTAAGGTCATACTCCCTCCGTCCCATAGTAGATGACACATTTGAGGAATGATACGTGATTTTAGTAAATATTGTTTTGTGTGTTAGATAAAGAGAGAAAATAGTATATTTATATTAATATGAGAGGAAGCTTTTTTCATGAAGGGAAATGTGACATCTTTTATGGGATAAATTAAAAAGGAAAGTCTAACATCAACTATGAGATAAAGACGAATGAAGTATTTCATTTCATCCAATTAAGGTAGTATCATTGATTTAATCACATCGGATTAAGAGAATATTTTCTGGGTATTTACCGACACTAGAATAGCATGGAGATGGTGGGTGGGGCCCACGAGAGAACACACATCTCTCTCTACCTTTACTTTTCCCGCGTCTTGTACAAAACAAAACATTTTACAGTATATAGGATGGTCCCATCAATGCCGGGGGACTTGGATTGAATATATATATGTATTAACAGATTCGAAATTTGTCCAAACACAATAGTAATTTCGATTACTAATCCATCACAAGACTACTAACAATTTAACTACGATCCAAATTAATCTAGGAATATGTTTATAGGTGGACGAAAGCAAAAGTAACTATTTTACTCGGATATTACGTATGAGAGATAAAGTTTGTCTTCTGAAAAAGCATGCTGAGACTATTGAACATCTCTTCTTCAGTTGCAAGATTTCAAGCAGTTTATAATATTATTGTTGTGATCGATGGAATATCCCCTTTCTGTCTTTCCAATCAGCTAAGAGCTTGCCTTTTTTCTTGGCTAAGTACTCCTTTCAGCAAGATTGAGAAGCAATTGTGAATTAATTTTCCTTTTCTATGTCATTTCCTTGTTGATTTGGGGTATTCGCAGTAAGATCACTTTTCAAGACTTCAAGCTCAATTGGGAGTTTGAGAAGAAAATTGTGTTTTGGCGACTTGGAACTTGGATAAGAGGATGGTGTCACGATTTTCTATTCTCGCTGTAAGAGGATGGTCTGTTGTTGTTGTTGTTCTACACTTTATCTCACCACTACTAGGTGGTTTGAGATTTTTGGATTAGAAAAAAAAAGCTCGCTGAGATTTGAGTTTCATGGAATTGGATATGTGATAAGGGTGATTTCCCTATCACAGATGACCAGCGGCCGCAGGCTCGGCGAGCTTGAAGTTAATGTCCGCCGCGGGGACTTCCTGTCGAGAAAGACTGGGGTTTTCTTCTGTTGTTTCTTGCATGAATGGAAAAGAATAAGAAAAAATAAAAGTTTCTTGATATTTCTTTATTGTTTAAAGATTACGGAAGACTCCACACATTTATAATATGTTTGGATACAAAAATATCCTATGAAAAAAATAAATCAAATCTAATACTAATATCCTAAGCATACATGAGAGAGATATTTGTCACGCTCTAACTTTCTAAGAATAGAAAGCTCGGTTTATCGAGATTAGTGGGGGTCGAAGAAGCGGGGAAGAAGGGGGAAAAACAACTGTACAAATGGACTTGGCTCGAAAGTGTAGAAATAACTTGAATAAAATCAGAGTATCATCTCGAAAATTACATGAACTCAAAGAAATAATATTTTAACGAAAGCATTCAAGAAAGAATTACATCATGTATGGAGACACGATGCATCGAAATTCTAATCACTGTTCATCAAAGAACATACGCCGTCTCTACTCAACACCGCCCATCGTGAACACTGCACAACCTGCACATTTTTAAAACATATGCAGTGCTGAGTACTTGATATAATCAGTGGACACATGTCAAAATACATTTTCATAAAAATATCATGTTAAGCTCTCGTTGAGTGACATCAGGGTTTTAACTTTGAAAGAGCCCGAGTACACTAAAATATTTTCTTGTAAAAATGTGACTGCGCAGTCAAACTTCCTTTTCCTCATTCACCATATCTGAACTATACATGACAGAGAATATGACCACATTCAAAGTCCCTAGGCTGGCCAACTCGAAGGATGGCACCAGATCTACATGTTGTGTACACTAGTCCGAGTAGGGTTTGCGGCCCTACTGAGACCCGAATTCGATTAGTTGTACATGGCAAAAGCCACTTCAGATAGGCACTACATAAAACAAAACATGGCATGGCATAACATACACAACATTTATTTTCTCATAGAACGTGCTTGAAACATAAATAATATTTAAACAGAAAGCCCATCTCGTTCGTTTAAACTTCTTAACTTGGGTTTTCACTCCAACCTTAACTCGTTGAGATAGTCTTTTTTCAATTTTTGCTGCCGCCCGAGGCGTTGCGGGCGACGCTGGTCGGCCGTTCACATCTCCAAAATCCGTAATTACTCCTTCGGCCAATTTTCTTAAATTAATTCCAGCCCAAGAATTAAATAAAAAGCAGCCTAACTATTTAAATCTTTTGGTCCAAACTTTAACAAACCCAAAACATATAAAAATAAAGTTAGTCCAACCATTCCAGCCCACCCCTTTTATTTGATTTAGAGGAGAGGCCCAATCATCCCTTTTCCATCCTTCCTTCACGCCTCCAATTTGAACAAAAGTTACGAAACATAGCCCACTCTCTCCTCCTCTCTCTTCTCTAACGTGATTTGTTGAACCATTATTGGAAATCAATTTGGGAATAAATTGTGATTAATGGTGGATTAAAATCTAAATTGATTTGGTTTAATTATCCAACATCAATCCCGATAGTGAATGGGAAATCGTCTGTAATTGAAAGAGGAATTGGCAGATTGTAGTGAATGTTGGAAGAGTGTGAGTACCGTATTCTAGAGAATGGTGAATCTACATGTGTCTTTGATTGTGAGAATTTAATCCCAATTATGTGGGTAATAAATTTGGGTTAATGGCTAATAATTTGGTGTAAGACATGATTTAATGTGTTTGATTTTCTGCACTTAATTAGCTGATCATGGAATTTGATGGCACAAAGTAACGGCTAATGTGGCGTTGGGAGAGAAATAATTCATGATGGAAGAGGAGGAAATACATTTGGCTCAGAAATAAACTTGAGGCCCAACTCTGTGTATTTTATTTAAAAAAAATAAAAACTAAAGAAATTCTTCGTTGTTATTGCATGTAGTATACGTAATTTGAACTCTTCTTGATCGACGGTACCGTCCAATACTCCTTAAATTAAGAGTAGGAATTAAAGAAAAATTCAGTTTCAAACTCGACCTCCTTTCCTTTCAAGAACGACTAAAAGAGATAGAAAAAATTAGTG
Organism: Salvia splendens; assembly: GCF_004379255.2. Taxonomy (NCBI): domain Eukaryota; kingdom Viridiplantae; phylum Streptophyta; class Magnoliopsida; order Lamiales; family Lamiaceae; genus Salvia; species Salvia splendens. The sequence goes on from NC_056040.1 coordinate 29,402,917, forward strand.
TTACAGATGATAAATAGATAACTAAACTAGATAATAGGGATAAGGTGAGAGGCTCGTATCAACTCCTCCACGGTTAAAATCCATCCTGTCCCCAAGGTACAAACCAAAAAGCAACAAAGAGCATGCATTGACAACATAAGCGCTCTCATCCTCTGATTTGTTATATGTAGGTACACAATCTTCACCAACAAATGTGACAATAAACTTGCATATTACTAAAACTTGACATTTGAAATAACTTATAGGCTTTCATGATCTCTGATTAGCCTTCATAGGTTGTCTAGGTTTTGCCACTACTCGCGTTCCCGTGGAAATTTATAGATTCTCTCCATGACCAATTACTCACTGCCTCATTTTTTTTCAATTACTTGTCAACTTTCTGATGAAGCCTACACACATCTTCATAATTAAAAAATAGAGAGCAATTGTTTGTTCCTCCTTTTCCTCGACATCAAAACACATATGTAGGTGATCAAATTCATCAGTATAGACCTGAATAGATAAACCACCCTTCTTATTTTCATTGTATTCAACAAATGCCTCATGTCTTCAATGTGCAGGAAGAAAGACTGAAATTTTAACATGTTCCCATCATATTTGAAGTATGTTTCTTCAATTAATATCAACCAATTTCACCTAATTGTTGAACCAATAAATGTAGAACTATTAATTAATTAAGAAGAGTCCTAAAGTCTGAATCTGCAAGTTGATGTCTTTTATGATCAATCTCATAGTAGTCATTCCTACAATCATCCGAATTGGATTTTGCGTGTCTCTAGCCGTTCAAGGCATCGCTGAGTGCTCACATCAAGCAGATCTCGTTGTTGGTAAATGTCTTTGTTTAGGGGATCATCAAGGTTCCACATCATCGACGACGATGGAAGGATCCAATTCATAGAAAGGTCAGAATAGAGTATATACTGGAGCCAATAAAGGCAATGATTGACGTGTCCGAATATGATTTTATCGGCAACTTGAATAGAAAGATATTTCATTATTTGAGGCTAATGCTAATACATCTTCAACAAAGAGGATATTCAAAAAGATGCACCTGTAGATTTTGTATAAGATCAAAATAACTAATTCAAGGCTAATAACTAATTCCTTAGTTCAACTTCAATTTTTACGGATTATAGAATGTGCCAATAAAGTTGCAAAGATGAAGGTGAAGGGAAAAAGGCTACGGGCAATAGATAGAACGAGGGTTCGACTCAATTTTATGAGGTGACCGAAATATGGGTTCGATAAGTGAAGCATTGATGGTGAACTTGCATGTACTATAAAGAGTTGTCCAAAGACACATTGAGGATGACTGAGGCCCGGTGGCAAAACAACGAAAATTTTGTCGACCAACTTGGATTCAAATCAGGATGTGTTATTAATTTTTTTTTAACTTTGAGTATGTTGTTTTTTAATTATTTAATTTTTATTTATTTTATTATGTAATTTTTAAAATCATAAAAGTTTATTTAATTTTGAGAATATTGCATAAAAGATATTTATTCCATGGAATAAATTGTAAGTATGATATGATTTGTAATTTGTCATAGCTTGATCTGTGTGGTAAGGTTTGAAAGTTGATAAATGCACGTGAATAGTAGTAATAAGTGTTATTCTCTCATTCCTAAAAATTTGTCACTTATTTCCATTTTCATCCGTCCCTAAAAAACATGGCTGATGCCTTGACCAAGGTAGTACCAGTGTCCAAGTTTGTGTATTGCTTGGAGTTGGTGAGTGGTGTCAGAAGATAAAAGTCAGAGGATTTGGAGAATGAGGACAGTGTGCTGTTGATGTTGGAAACGAGGTGGAGATTTGTATGCTACGCGCGTCTCACAACATCATCACATCTAACTAATCGCGTGCAAAGGGAGTTAGGAATGAAGGTGTACGTGAGGGCTCGCATGCATAGGATCCTACCCTAGGATCATTCAGTTAGAAGTCAAGTATAAAAGCAATACTACTTCACACGAGCTGCATGATAACATGAGTCATTGTGAAACAAGAAAACAGAGAGTGAAACATCGAGAGAAGATTTGAGCGGCGGTTTTCGATCTAGTTTAGAGACTGATCAGAGATCTTTGTGATCATGGAGTAGTCTCAACTCTTGCATCTTGTTGTTGGTTGCTTTCTCAGATTGTAGATCCAATGTCGAGTTTCTTGAGAGATCTATGTGTAGAAAGTTTGTTCTTGTTGTAGGCTCTTGTTGATCGATAGCTTGTAATCCTCTATTCCATATCAATACAAGTCACTTGAGTTGTCCCGTGGATGTAGGCTGATTTTGGATGAACCACGTATATCCGTTGTCATTGTTATCTTTGATCTTATTCTTGCTCGCGTTTTTCATTTGGTGGATAAGTTTCACAAGCTCCTTCTACGGAAGACTCTTCCCATCTTCCTCTCTCCACGTCGCCTTCTCCTCGTCCTCGCTCCATTGGTTCTCGAGGGTGTCACCGCCGCTGCAGCTAAAGGACTCCTGGCGGGCTCAGAAACGCGCGGATTAAGATTAGATCAAGTTATATGGAGGATAACTGAATCGGTTGAACCAGTTAGCAAATTGTCGTTGCCACTTAATCGAATCAATCCTCGAACCGAAACGCGCCAAAGATAATATTTATAACTCCCGATTTCACACTACTTTAACAGTAAAGCGGCAAGTTCGGGGTCGATCCCACAGAGAAGTTGGTGTGTCGAGTGTGTGAGTAGTGAACATGGGGGTTGGCTGCTGCCACGCTTTAACTTGGGAGTTTTAACTATGGTTTTTATCTAGGCAGAATTCAAACTAGCTAGCTTGATCAACGGAAATTTAAACACTAGGTCAAGTAAATTGCAGATAATAATAGAAAAGTAAATGCGCGATTTAAAAGAGAGAATAACTTCGATTAAACTAAGATACGATTACAACGTGAAAATAAACTAAGCTAACACTTCGAAAATAAAGAAAGCGGTAAACTGAGAAGAATCTCAGCGGGAAACTTAAGTTACGCCGACAGAAATGGTTATTCTGCAACGCTCCCTTCGGTCGCCCTTTTAACTATGCTATCTAAGTTAAACAAGAGATCTGAACTAAACTAAGCTAAGAGAGCAGAACTAAGCTAAACTAAGCTAGAGAGCTGAACTAAGCTAAACTAAGCTAAACTAGGCGGAAAGTAAAGTCTCAGATACTTTCTTGTGGTGGCGCAGCCTCTATTTATAAGCTCGATTCGGCCTCCAGCTGGATAACGATCTTGACAGAGAATATTCGCTCATGCAGAGGATGAGCGACTCATTGATTGCTACGTGCTCTTTCTTCTAGAATAACGACGCTTTTGGATAACAAATTTTTGATCGGTTCGTCCTGGCGTCTTCACAAGCTAGCACGTGTCCCCTTCTAGAACGTCGTCCTGGGTAACAGAATGGTGCGCCACATCCAGCTCATTTCCTCACGTTTTCCTTCTAGAAACTAGCGGTCCCCACTTTAACTGCTTGACCTCGCCCCTTGATCAACTCCCCTGATTTTTGGCCTTTTTCGCCTTTTATACGTGTTTGATCAGTTCGGCCTTGCTGCGTTGGACAAGTAGCATTTCTGCACATTTTAACACCTGTTTGCGCGATAAACCGATCAAGTAGTATATGTTTTACCCCCAAAACTGATGCATGAAATGAGCCTTATCAAACTGCTCACATTTAAAACATACTTGTCCTCAAGTATAAAGAGAAAGAAAAAGAAAGAGAAAAAGTTAAGGCAAATTTCAGGCATGGTTTACTTATTTCACAAGCAAAAGAAAGAAGAACAAGAACTAAAAACACGTATTCACATGTATGCATTGGACCGAATAATTTTCCAACAATCATACCCGAGGTCGAGGTTATACCATTAACCAGTAGCTTATGTTTTTGCTTTTTCACTTCTACTTGATCAAGGAGTCAACTTGTCAAGATTGCTCAATTTAAAAACCACTGTTGGATTCACTCAGTCACTCATTTCTCACCAGAGATGTTAGGACTGTTCACTCGGTGTTGCTACAAATTTAATACTTTGAATCGGACTGCACAAGATAGTTCCTTAAGGTCTTTGTTTCGGGTTGTAACAGGGCTCAGGGGTAGTAACTTGTTAGGGTAGGGTCCTAGGGGTTCTAAGTTTAAAAAAGAAAATCACATGAGTCAAAAAGCCAAAGATTTGACTAAACTTGCTGGATCAATTTGGGGTGTTTATTTCTTCTTCCACTTGATGCTCCTTCTCGGTCAATGTTGACCCTTAGCCTTATAACTTTTGGCTTTATTTTATTTTTTTCCTGGGTCAGGTTGCAACTATTTCCTCACCTTTCTTTTCTTAAACCTTTTCTCAAATTTTTTATATGATCAACCTGATTGTCTAACTTGATCGACCCGACTACCTTTTAATTTTTATTCTATTGCTATCCCCTTTTGTTCCCCTTGATAGATTTCATCTCCTTGACCCTCTTCCCTCATGTGATATGAAATTTTTTGGTTTTAAGGTTTCAAAGAATGGGTAAGAGTGTATGGGCTCAAAGTGGCTAACTAAGGGGTGCCTTTAGTAATGAGGCGGGTTCGTGGAACGAAGGAAGAAAAACGGCTCAACTGGTTAAATCCTAATGCCTTTAGTCCTCATTACTTGTACAATTTTCATCTCAATATTAAAAGTTAGCCTCTCGTAATATTTCTTTTGTAAAGAGTAGTAGAAAGTGTTCTACTTTTGGCTTATAACTCATATATAGAGAGGCTTCACAGTTGGTTTAGAAATTGAGCGATTCCATTATACTTGCGTCATTCAAATTGATCAAATTTTTGCAATCAAGTTTTACATGTGAGCGTACTGAATCCTTTCTCTAACTCTTCCACGAAGTAATCAAGTCTTTCATTTATCCAATTTCATGCATATTTCCTATCTTATTGCTATCTAAAATTTGTTATTTTTGAAAAATTTTAGCATGTATGAATTTTCTGTAACTAACCCGTCCCCCCTTCCCACTGCATATGAGCTCGTCCTCGAGGGGCTGGATGTAGTGGAAAGAAGGGTTAGGTACAAGCAATTTGCACAAAAACAAACAAGGGAAACTTCTCACACTTAGACCAAGCATTGGGCTAAGTGTGAGGCGGTGCCAATAATCAAAACATGCTAAGAAACACAAAACACTTAAGCAAAATTAAAAACAATTTTCCATAAACTTTTCACACTTAGTCTCGACTTAGAACTAAGTGTGAGAGTAGAGTCAAAATGCAATTTGCACAAAGAAACATAATTGAGGGTGATACTGTTGCCTTCTGGATGGTTGGATCAGGGGATGTTGCACGCCTTCCTTATAGCCTCCATTTCACAGGCCTTCCTTATTGCCTCCATGGTTCTTACGTTTATTGGAGCTCCTCATCTTTGGAATTTTTATTCTTTTTCTCCTTGGGAGGGGAAGACTTATGCTGGCGGCGTTAGTGGACTTTCTTACCTTGATTGGTATGGTGGTCCTTCTTCGGAGGAGGAAGAACACTTCCTTCCTCTGCTCTAATTTGGCTGCCTCCCACAGTCTTGCTTGCTTCTGCGGCTGGCATGGTCCCTCTGTCTACTTGTCTCTTCTCATCCACATGCTGCCTTGAACCCTCAGCTTCAAGAAGGAGTTGGTTCGGAGTCTGGTGACGCGTCCTTTTCGGGACGGAGTAAACCTCTATAGTCAAAGAAAGGTTACATTCTGTCTCCTTCCGTTGCCATAGGGGATTACTAGGAAGATGCACCCCTTCGTGAAGGTGCATAAGGTCCTTGCCACTGGGTAGTGACTTGGTGTTCTGAGCAAGCATACCCTCCGTCGGTGGCAGCGTAGAAAAGTCCTTTGGTCGAGAAATTGTTTGGCGAACCTTGACGACGATGTGTCTTTCCACGGGGTCAGCGCCGGCGGGGAAACTTCTGAGTAAGAAACCCACACGCGTTATGTCAGTCGGGCTCATAACTGGGAGTGGGCCGATGACCATAGGAGGTAATGAAGGGGTTCTGGTTGTTGGTGGGTTGGGCGGTAACAAGGATCTCTGATTATCACTGTTGATGCCGGCTCCTGAAGAAAATGAGGAGGTACTGGAAACTTCGAGTTGATTGTCCTTCATCTCTTCTAATTATGATTGCAGGTGATTTGCATTGGAGAGAATTAGATAAGGATTGGAAAGTGAGATCCGAAAGATCTCTTTTATGCTTGAGCTCCGACTGTTGAGATTCCTTCCTATCGAAGTCTCTGCGACCTTTCGCATACCGATGCGCCTTTTTAGAATGCCAGGTGGCAAAGCTTCCCCGACACGCTTCATTCCTCTCTCTTCAGGGTGTTCTTTCATTTCAACAGTCGGCGCCGCCTGACACTCCTCTAATTATTGCACACTTCTTATCATCTCCTGTTTTTAATCATCTCAATCCCTGCACCACTAATTGAACTAAACTTGCACTGATCACGTGTGCCATGACATCTCACATAATCCTACTCGATCAGTTTCTTGCTTTTACTTCCGACTTTTGATTTAAATAAAACTAAACCTACTAAAGACTATTTACACTAACAAGGGGCTGACCGAGTTTTCTTGGAATGTCACTTGATCAGATTAAGAAATTTAGACATTATCGATTGATCAAGCAGACTATCCATGAATACTCGATCACTCCTTTTACATGTTTACTGGCGCGAGCTAGGCGTTGGTAGTGACATGTAGTATACTACAAACGCCTCCCTTTTGTCCTTTCCGGGTAACCCTTCTTCCTTCAACCCGTTGCTACTTGCGAGCCTTGCCTTCTTGGATTCAAGTCGTTCCCAGCTATTCTGTCTTCCTTGATCAGTCCTCCCTTTTTGGTAGACCCGCTGTTTCTCAGACTTGGACTTGATCAAATACAAGTGCTTTTCAGGGATTCTGTCTGAAAGGCCCCCCTTTTTTTCTTCCTGCAGAGCTCGGCGCTGGTGATTCACCTCTATATTTTCACATTTGTTCCTATCAACTGCCTCCCACTCAAATTCCTGTAGGAAGAGTAACCATCTGATCAATTGCGGTATTTTCAGGGACTTCTCCCTTGACGGTAGGTACTTGATGGCCGCACGGTTAGTATACACCAGCACCTGCTGTCTGAACTTCTCAAATGCAAAAACTACTGCCAGCATTTCTTTTTTGGTCGCATCATAGTTTCTTTGCACCTGACCCAATGTTTTTGACACGTAGAGGACCACATGACTCTTCCCTTGGATTCTCTGACTCAGTAGTGTTCTAATTGCATGGTCACCAGCTTCACATATCACTTCAAAAGAGTGATTCCAGTCAGGACCGCGCATCATAGAATAACTCCTGAATCGATCTCTTAGAAACGGGAACGCGGTCTCGCAGACATCAGGATATTTAACGTTGCTCCGGGGTGACTTCGTCAGGACCTGTGCTCTTGCGGCGAAATCCTTTATGAGTCTTCTATGGGCTCTAGCGCGTCTTAACGATGCTCTGACCTCCTCTTGGTCAATGGGGTAAGGAAGTTTTGCCGTGACTGCTCGAAGGTCCGACCAAGTTGAACTTCGCTTCTTAGGTATTAGTTGGGAGTGATGTTGGGGGAGTAGTTGCCTTGTAAGTGAGAGATCCCTTTTCAGCATTCCTTTTAGTGGGGCGGTTCGGTCTGGAGGTTTTTCGACCCTTCTCGGTTGGGTACCCTCTCCTACCTCAGTGGGTCGCGATGGCTGGCAAAATTCCATAATTGCGCCCCCAACGGCTTGATCATCCCTTGCTCCAGTCATTGTCGCTTCAAGCCAATCTTCTGCCTCTCTCCTTATCAGTTTACTCTTAGTGGAGACAGATGGTGGCTCCTTGAAGGACTCCTCCATCGGATGCTTCTGTCTCCGGGGGCCAATGGTGTCTACAGTTTGTATACTTTCTTTGTCCTGCAACCGTTTTGCAGCTTTATTAATTTCGACTGTAAGCCGCTTTCCTTTAAACTCCAAATTAATTGTTCCCTGGCGAACGTCAATGACCGTGTTGGCGGTGGATAAGAAAGGTCTCTCCAAGAGGATTCCAATAGACTCCTCCGCTCCTGGTTCCGTCATCTTTATAACAAAGAAATCCGCGGGATACATGAATCTGTTTACCTTGACGACCTCATCTTCCAGAACTCCCTCGGGGTAAATGCAAGATCTGTCTGCTAACTGTATTTTCATATTAGTTTCGACGAGCTTGGCATTCCCCAGCTTCTTGAATATAGAGTATGGAATAATATTGATGGAGGCCCCTAGGTCGCACATTGCGTTCTCTATTTGGACGTTTCTGACGGAGATTGGGAGCGCAAAAACCCCTGGGCCAGTTCTCTTGGGGGGGAGGGAAATCACCAGGTCGGACCATATTAGTCACTTCTTTTGCTTCGATCCTCCTTCTCTTTTCAGCAACCTGTTTTCGGATGTCAAATTCTTCCTCCGCTGTGACTTGATCAGAGGTGACGGATTTAGAGTTTGCATTATGACTGATCCCGGGTGTCGGAAAACTTGTAGTTGAGCTTTGATAAACTCCTTCTGATTTCAGGGACACTGTGATGACGTTTTCCCGCCCTGCTGGTGGTTGCACTGTAGCCAGAATCTTTCCTTCATTACCTCTCAGCTCGCCCAGCGATATGGCGACTTGAGATAGCTGCTTGGTAAGCATCTCTAATGCAGCCCTCTGTTCCCTCTGGGTTTCCTGTATTTCACGCACCGCATCATTGGGCTGATGTGGAATCGTCATATCCCCTGGATTTTCATTTTGCTGCCTGTTATTTCTCTGATTAAATCGGCCTCCTCCATAACCTTGCTGATAGAAACCGGACGATCCATACTGCTCTGGTTGGCTCTGGAACTGGTGGTTTTGTTAGTTCCCTTGGAAGTACTGTGGAACATAACTCACCATTTGGTTACTTGATTGCCTTCCCTGGTTGCTATACTGGGGGATTTGGTGTTGGTATCCTCCCTAGTCTCATTCCTTTTGTCGGTTTGACCAATTGGATTGTCCTCCGCTTGACCAGTTCCCTTGAGGGGCACTTGACCAACCTGCCTGACCCCCTTGCACTCTGTTTCCTCTAGTGTTTGGTCTATCCATGATTCGGGACGGCCAGTTGGACTGCCCGTCAGAGGAGTGCGTCTGCTGTGGAGGGGGTAATTGTGGTTGGTTCTGATTTTGAATGGTCCATCTGAAGTTTGGGTGATCCCTCCATGGAGCATCTCTCTGCTTCCCCTGGATCCAGTTGCCATTTGCATTCCAGTGGCCTGCGGCATTCACTTGCTCAACCTCAGGGGGAAACTCGCAGTAGTAGTAATGATGTTCCTCTGGCGGCGGTGGTTGCGGCACATAATGCGTTTCTTTGGGTGCAATTGGTAGTGGTGGTGGTGGTCTGGCTTTCTCCACTGCCTCCAACATCCTTTTCTCCATTTGCTCAAATCGAGCTTCTAGCTTTTCATCATTGCGCGCCTCTGCTGCGTGCACTGCCCCTCATCTGTACTGCCCTCGGGTTGTCTCATACGACCGCTTGGCCTCGATTAGCCTCTCCAGAATATTCTTAGCATGGCTAAAGGGGGTTTTTGAGAAATCCCCTTGAGCTGTGAGGTTGAGGTCGTTCTTGCTGTCCACCGTGAGTCCGCCGTAGAAGATCGAGTAGATCTCCTTTTCTCCCAGCTTGTGGTTGGGGCATGCTTGAAGCAGCCCTTGAAATCTGTTCCAGTACTGGCCGAGGGGCTTGTCGTACTCTTGTCTGGCCTCTGTAATCTCCCTTTTCAGGGGACTTGTCTTTGATGCTGGGAAGAAACGGTCGAGGAATATCATGCGGAATTCCGCCCAAGTCCTGATGGATCCCTCTAGTAGCCTTGACAGCCATACTCCTGCGTCCCCTTTCAAAACGAAGGGGATAGCCTTGAGCCTGTAATCTTTAGACGTGGAACCAGTTATATGGAGGATAACTGAATCGGCTGGACCAGTTAGCAAATTGTCGTTGCCACTTAATCGAATCAATCCTCGAACCGAAACGCGCCAAAGATAATATTTATAACTCCTGATTTCGCACTACTTTAACAGTAAAGCGGCAAGTTTGGGGTCGATCCCACAGAGAAGTTGGTGTGTCAAGTGTGTGAGTAGTGAACAGGGGGTTGGCTGCTGCCACGCTTTAATTTGGGAGTTTTAACTATGGTTTTTATCTAGGCAGAATTCAAACTAGCTAGCTTGATCAACGGAAATTTAAACACTGGGTCAAGTAAATTGCAAGTAATAATACAAAAGTAAATGCGCGATTTAAAAAAGAGAATAACTTCGATTAAACTAAGATACGATTACAGCGTGAAAATAAACTAAGCTAACACTTCGAAAATAAAGAAAGCGGTAAACTGAGAAGAATCTCAGCGGGAAACTTAAGTTACGCCGACAGAAATGGTTATTCTGCAACACTCCCTTCGGTCGCCCTTTTAACTACGCTATCTAAGCTAAACTAGAGATCTAAACTAAACTAAGCTAAGAGAGCAGAACTAAGCTAAACTAAGCTAGAGAGCTGAACTAAGCTAAACTAAGCTAAACTAGGCGGAAAGTAAAGTCTCGGATACTTTCTTGTGGTGGCGCAACCTCTGTTTATAAGCTCGATTCGGCCTCCAGCTGGATAACGATCTTGATAGGGAATATTCGTTCATGCAGAGGATGAGCGACTCATTGATTGCTACGTGCTCTTTCTTCTAGAATAACGATGCTTTTGGATAACAAATTTCTGATCGGTTCGTCCTGGCGTCTTCACAAGCTGGCACGTGTCCCCTTCTAGAACGTCGTCCTGGGTAACAGAATGGTGCGCCGCATCCTTCTCATTTCCTCACATTTTCCTTCTAGAAACCAGCGGTCCCTACTTTAACTGCTTGACCTCGCCCCCTTGATCAACTCTCCTGATTTTTGGCCTTTTTCGCCTTTTGTACGTGCTTGATCAGTTCGGCCTTGCTGCCTTGGACAAGTAGCATTTCTGCACATTTTAACACTTGTTTGCGCGATAAACCGATCAAGTAGTATATTTTTTACCCCCAAAACCGATGCATGAAATGAGCCTTATCAACTCCCCCGCATGGAATCCCAGGAGGATTCACTACACGGGGGGCGTCCTCCGACGCGATTGTGGAGGAGGCTTATGCGGATCAGTTTGCGGAGGACATGGATTGTTGAGGGTGGGATTGTTATTATCATTATGCCAGGTGTTGATGATGGAGTTGTTACACATGATGTTGGGATTACTTTTCTTGGATGCAATTCTCATGGATATGGTCAAAGAGGTATGTTACATTGTTTTGAATTTCTTCTATTTTCTCGACTGTAGTTAGATCATAATTTGCTTGATTAGTTATTGGTGATTGGGAGAAGAATTGCGCGGATCAAGTTATATGGAAAAATAACCGACCGGGTGTATCAGTTTGCAAATGTCGCTGCGACTTGATCAAGGTGCTTCTCTCTCACAAAAATATTTATAACTCCCTAACATGAAACCTACTTTTAACGGTAAAGCAGCAAGTACGGGGTCGATCTCATAGAGAAACTGGTGCGTTGAATACGTGTTTAGTGAACAGGGTTTGGCTGCGGCCACGCTTTAAGTTGGGAGTTTTAATCTACTGGATTAAGCTAGGTGGAATGTAAACTAACTACTTGATAACCGATTGAGGATCGCTTTACAGCGCATCGGATATACGTGCCCTCTTTCTGTTTCGCAGTGGTTCCCCGGCTAACTGCTTGACCATCAACTTGATCAACCCATACTCTTTTTGGCCTTTTCTGCCTTCTGCGACAGCTTGATCAGTTTGGCCTTGCTGCCCTTGGTCAAGCGGCATCCCTGCACAATTAACACTCGCTTTCCGCGTGAAACTGATCAAGTAGCATACTTTTTACCCTTTAAACCGATGCATGAAATAGGCCTTATCAAACTGCTCACACTTTAAATATACTTGTCATCAAGTATAAAGGAAAAGAAAAGAAAAAGAGAATAAGACAGATTTCAGGCATGGTTTCTCGTTTCAAGAAAGTAAAAGAAGAAAAAGAAAGCACAAGACTCAAAACATAGACACATATTCACATAGATGCATAAACCGAATAAACTTCCAACAATCATACCGGAGGTCGAGGTCAATCCATTTGCCAGCCGCTTATGTTTCCACTCTTTCACGTTCACTTGATCAAGGTGTCAGTTTGTTAAGATAGCTCAAATTTAAACCAACTGTTTGATTCACTCAATCACTCATTTCTCACCAGAGATGTTAGGACTGTTCCCTCAGTAATTGCTGCACATTTAATACCTCAAATCAGACTACACAAGATAGTTCCTTAAGGTCTTTGTTTTGGATTGTTACGGGGCTTAGGGTTGTATTGTGTTTAGGCAAGGTCCTAGGGGTTCTAGGTTAAAATTTGAAAATATAAACTGGAAAAAGAAAAATAGAAAAGCACATGAGTCAAGAGACCAAGATCTGAACAACTTTACCGGATCAAGCGGGGTTTCCTTCTTGCCACTTGACAACTCCCTTGGTCAAGCTACGACCTTGCTTTTAACTTTCTGGCTTATCTTTAACTATTGAATTACTGGGTCAGGTTACAACTTTTTCTTGCCCTTTTTTCAACTTTTCTCAACTCTTTCTTTAACACATATTTTTTTTTGAACTGGGCTATTTCACTTGATCAACCTGGCTACCCATTATTTCGGCCCTTCATCACTATCCCCCTTTTCTTTTTGAAACAATCCATCTCTCGACCCCTTTTCCTCATGTGTTTATAAAATGTAAAAATTTGGGTTTATGGTTTCAAAAGACGGGTAAAAGTGTATACGCCTCAATTTGGTTTACTAAGGGGTGCCTTGTTTGATGAGGCGAGTATGTGAAACGAAAGAAAAAGGCTCAAATGGCTAAGTCCTAATGCCTTTAGTCCTTACTACTTGTGCAATTTTCATTTAAATATCAAAAAGCAGCATCTCATATATTTTTTGTAAAAATAGTAGAAAGTGTTCTACTTTGGTTTATAACTCACATTATAGAGAGACTTCACAGAAGGTTTTAAATTGAGCATTTCCATCATACTTACGTCATTCAATCTGATCAAGTTAAGGAATCATGTTTCCATATGTAAACATACTGAATCCTTTTTCTAACTCTTTCCCAAACATTCATATCTTTCATTTACCCAATTCCATGCATATTGTCCTAATTAAATAGACTAACCCTCCCCTCTCCCACTGCTTATTAGCTCGCCCTCGAGCGACATGATGAAGTAGAAAAAGTGTTAGGCAAATGCACAGGTATAACCAAAAACCAAGGAAACTTCTCACACTTAGACCAGACACTGGGCTAAGTGGGAGATAGTGCCAAAATAAAAAACATGTCGAAAACAAGGAAAAACAAGAATAAACCAAGAACATATAGTCAAGAACAAAAAAATCCATAAAATTCTGACACTTAGACCAGTTACCGGGCTAAGTGTGAAATGGATAAAATAAATAAAAAAACATATAATTATAGATCAAAACAAAAAAGAACAGAAATTGTTTGAAACTGAAACGAGTTAGGTAAGATGGTATACTATTTCATCCTGGAAGGCTGAGCAGGGTGGGTAGAGGTGTGCTTGGTCGGAGTAGTGGCATGCCTAGACTGAGGAGAACGTGTAAAGAGAGGTGGTGGGTGCCTTGCGCTTGGTTGTCGCGCCAAGGTGCTTGCTGGGTCACGAACTGCCTCCAGCAGCCTCTCCATCACAGTCCCAATCTGGTTCATCTGAACCAGATGGGCTTGAGAGTTCTCCACAAGCTGCGCCATCTTCTCTTCCATTCACAGCTTCCAATCAGTGTCGCGCTGGGCAGCCTCCTCTGTCTGCTCTACCCTCGGGGTGGCCACTAACGCCAGCTGGGGCCTTTGGTGCTTGCTTGGGCTGGCTGGGCGATCAGCTTGCCTCTGCATTCCTTCAAGTTGGCCCTTTGATTTCTCTCTCTGGCCATGAGTGTAGAAGTGAATCCTCCCCTGTCTGCCTTTCTCTAGCACCTGTATTCTGAAAAAGTAATCAAGGTCAAACGGTTCAGGGGGAAGGCAATGGAGGGGGCGTCTAACACTCTCCTGATTCTCCAGAATCCAGTTCCTCCTCAAGTAAACTCCCAAGAGATTGCACACGTTCAGGTGGCGAGCTGAGTGGGTAGCTATTTGGTTGGTTGAGTAGGCCAACCAGAATCTCAAGTGAACCTTCCTCTGCTCCCTCATACACCACATGAAGTAGAGCTCGACCAGAGTAATCATGGTTATGGTGTTGGCTTGACAGCCAAGGTAGACTTGAGAAGGGCGGAGGGCAAGGTCCGCAATATGGTTCCCCCTGGACTCCGAGGCCTTGAATGCTGGAGCTCGTTCGTGGCTGAGGGCTTTCCAGATTGCCTGTTGATTGAAATCGGCCTTTTTTTTCGGAAGGTCTATGTCTCGCCCGAAACTCGCCATTGACCACCTGGTTGTGTGTATAGAGTCCCATTCGGATAGAGAACTCATTAAGGCTCATTTGTTGTCCGCGGCCAAATACCCTGAACGTGATGCTCCTGGCCTCGAGGTCGGCCTCAATAGTAAACCGAAATGAGGTAAAGAACTCCTTGGCCAAAGCTTCGGGGACGGGAGTGGCATCAATCTCCAACAGCCACTCGAAACCTATTCCGGTGATGTATTCTGTGAACTTCTCCTCGACCCCTATCTTCTCTAGAGTGGGCTGGTGGAGCTTCTTTCCTGATTTCAGCCGCTTCTGCTTGGTGACCCTCTGGTTGACCTCCTCTTGCCACTTTGGATTATCAAATTCCAGCATCCTCTTGAGGAGGTCTGCAGTCAGGACCACAGACTTCTTAGAATAATTCACAGCAGGGGCTGTCTTAGGCCTCCCCATGCTTCTCCTGGACGTCCTGGTCCAGCGCAGCTCGCGCTCTCTGGTCTCACTGCCCTCATCATCATCTCACGGCAGTGGGGCAGCTGGTTGGTCAGCGTCCCGAATGACTATCCCTTGGCTAACAGGGCGTGTTCTCTTTGTGGTCGGCTGGGCAAGTTCCTTTCCTTTCCTCTTCTTCTCCCTCCTGGCATGGCTGTCCTCTATAGCCTCTTCTTCATTGATTAGGTGCCTCATACAGCACGACCTTCGAAATAGTTGCTCCTCCTCCCTCTCTAGGTATGGCTCATCATCGAGCTTCTGTAGGAAGTTCCAGTCGGCCCCCCTGCTTTGAAGTTATATGTCACTGGGGAGGGGCGGATGGACATCCATGTCGTCCTCAATCTCCACCACTTCAATCGGCTGTGGCTCTTGGACATGGGCGCCTCATACGGCACGACCTTCGAAGTAGTTGGAGCCTCCACCACTCGATGGTGACGGGATATTTAAGGCATGGGCGCCTTCTTCTTCCTGTCTGGGGCTAGCTCTACTGGTGTCCTCGACTGCCCGCTCGATGTCTGCCTCCTCCAGCCTCGAGGTAGGGATGGCAGTGACCTCGGCTGGGTGAGCCATAGGCTGCTCAACAACTTCCCCTTTCTCCATAGCATCAAGGTCTTCTGCCGGAACATTATCTTCACTGTAGTTGTCCACTAAATCCATTGGGTTAGATGTGGGCTTGTGGGATTTAGGGGAGGGAGGCGGACTTTGTGTTTTGGGGGGAGATGCTGGGATTTGGGCTTCGGGAGTAGGGACGGTAGGATTTCTAGATCTAGAAAATACTAGGTTTGCTCTGAGATGGGCGAAAGTCGTCGCAGTGTCCGTCCCGATGGGTAAACTGTCGAGGAGCCTCTCTGGTTGATCCGATAACCTTGGATCTACTGTAGGAATGGGGGAAAGCGGAGTAGCGGCACTAGGGTTTACTGGCGGCGCCGCTAGGGCTGGGACGGAGGTCCGCCGTCCGCTGCCGCTGGTTCCGACACCACCTTTCCTTGAGGATGTTACGTGGTCGCTGGCTCCGTTCTTTGTTATTTTGATGGTATTGTGCGCTTGTTCGTTGAAATCGGCGGCGATTTGGGGCTAGGGTTCCTGTGATTTGAGAAAAATTGAGATATAAACTTGGGTACGGTTAATGCGTGAGGAAAAAGTGAAGGACGTTTCAGAATAAACTCTCTTTTATTTGAAATAGAGTCGTTTTGCTTTCCCACGACGCTTCATATATTAGGCGTGCTTTTTCAACTATCATTATCCAAAAGGTGGCTTCCCCTCGACACTTCATCTCTCCTCGACACGTCGGCAGTTAAGCGCGACTCTTCAGTTCCCTGCCTTGATCAAGCCACTGCATTTAGACCAAAAAAATACACCCAGTACCCAACTGATCAAGTGGACAAGTCAATCTAGATGAATACTCAAATAATAATCACTCGACCAGTTTAACTTTCTTTATATTTTATATTTTATATTTTTTTGTTTGTTTAACTTGAATAAGGAAAGACATATTTACACTAAGTTACTAAGGAGTCGACTGAGTGCCCTTGGGATGTCACTGGATCAGTTTATAAATTTCAAAATCCTCTTTTAGCTCGATCAAGCTGACTACCCAAAGGTACCCCGTTACTCCTTTTACCTGCGATCACTGGAGAGTTTCGGGTATGAGTAGTGGAATCTCTTCCACCACGTACACCTCGTTCCCATCTCTATAAGGCTTCACCCGATGGCCATTCACCAAGAAGGAAGACGAGTCAGGGTCGCTTCCTTAGAGTTCGATTGCTCCATTTGCACGTATGACCACAATGGTATAGGGGCCTGCCCACCTTGACCTTAGCTTCCCTGGCATCAGTTTTAGTCTTGACTGGAATAGCACCACCTTCTATCTCACCTTGAGCTCCTTGTTTCGGAGGTTCTTGTCATGCCACATCTTCGTTCTTTCTTTGTACCACATGGCAGAGTCATACGCGTCAAGGCGGAGCTCTTCAAGCTCCTGTAGCTATAACTTCCTCTCTTCAGCGCAGGCCTCAGCATTCAGATTCATCTCCTTGACAACCCAGAAGGCTTGATGCTCAATTCCCACCGCTAAATGGCACATCTTCCCAAATACCAGATGGTAAGGGGACATTCCGATCAGCATTTTGAAGGCGGTCCTATATGCCCAAAGCGCGTCCTCTAGTCGGCGGCTCCAGTCCTTCTCTCGGTTGGACATTTCGGCTTGGCCATTCGTCTGGGGGTGGTAAGGTGTGGACAGTCGGTGGTGGACGCCGTATTTTCTCATCAGAGCTTCAATGGTCCGATTGACGAAATGAGTGCCTTGATCAGAGATGATGGCCCGCGGTACCCCGTACCGGGTAAAGATATTCGACTTTAAGAACTTGGCCACCTCCTTGGACTCACACGTCTTGGTTGCCTTGGCTTCAATCCACTTGGACACGTAGTCCACTGCCACCAGAATATATAAGTTCTCTTCAGATGATGGGAAGGGTCCCATGAAATCCATCCCCCATACGTCGAAGATTTCACATACTATCACGGGGACTTGCAGCATCTCCTTTCTCGCCAAAATCCCTCCAGTCAATTGGCATCGGGGGCTCAGGTAATTTGGCTAATATTGGCCCTGTTAGGCGGTTTTACTGAGGCAGGAATTTTACCCTCATTACCTCGCATGTCACTCAAGGAAGTAGCAATCTGTGACAGCTGTCTTGCTAACATATCCATTGTCGCCTTTTGTTCTTGCTGAGCATCCTGAAGCTTGTGGACTATGTCATTGTTCGACTGTAAGTTGTTCTGCATGTGCTGCTGAGAACTGATGAGTTCGTGCACCATTTCATCAAGATTCCTTGGTGGCTTAGAACTCGGCTGACAGGGGTCGGGTCCTGCATTTTGGTTTGCTCCACTTCCTTGGGTCGGGCGAATATTTCCTTGATCTGGGTAGGTGGTTTGGAAATTCCTTTGGTGCGGTGGCACATAAGAGTTTCCCTGATCGTTTTGATTCTTGTTTTCCCAGTTCGAATGATCTCACTGGTTCCGATTGTTCCAGTTGCCCTGCCCTTCTTGGTTTCTTCCTAACCAGTTACCTTGTCTCTCGGGCTGAGGTGCAAACTGCAAATTCTGTTGTGGTGCTGGCTGGTTCTGTTCGTTGTCAGTCCATCTGAAATTGGGATGGTTCCTCCAGGGTGCATCTCTCTGTCTCCCTGGGTTCCAGCTCCCATCGGGATTCCAACTTCCCATTGCATTGACTTGAGCCTGATAATCTCCTTCCTGGGTCCCGTAATATTGCTGAACTTGATTATCTCCTGGACCAGGAGATTTCTCCTTTCCTTGTGAAGCTAGTGGATTTGTCTTTTCAATAGCGTTCAAAAGAGCTTTCTCGAGCCTGTCGATCCTTGCTTCTACTTTATCATCTTCTTGTTCTCTCATAGCATTTACCGATCCTCTCCTTACTGCATTTCTGGGGTTATCATATGCCTTCTTAGCGTCGATCAACTTCCCCATAATCTCTCTTGCTTCACTACCTTTTTTCCTGGTGAAATTCCCCCCACTCGAGGAATTCATTAAGTCCTTAGACTCAGGGGTCGCCCTTTCGTAAAACAGAGAGTAGGTCTCTGCCTCTATCATTCGGTGATTCGGGCATACATCCAACAGTCCCTTGAATCTTGACCAATACTGACTCAAAGATTCGTCGTAATCCTGCTTACACTCTAATATTTCTTTTTTCAGCGCATTCGTCTTGTTGGACGGGAAGAAATAATCTAAGAATTCCAACTTGAAGTCCCTCCATGTGCGGATAGAATCCGGGGGCAACCTTAATAACCATGTGTTGGCTTCCCCCTTCAAGGCAAATGGAATCGCACGCAAGCGATAATCCTCCTCAGTCGCCTCATTCAGCCTTTTCTGTATGCCACACACTTTACTGAATTCATTCAAAAACTCATACGGACACTCATTCCTTCACCCAGAGAATGTGGGTAGGATGCCGAGCACGTTTGTCTTTATCTCAATGGACCTCTGTCGTGGATTCAACACTATAGCTTGAGCTGGCTCTCCATCTAGATGAGCAGTAAGCGAGCCGATCTCTGGATCTGGATCGATTATGTTCGCCATGTCCCCTGTTTCTTCCTCCTCTGTACTTGTTTCCGAAGATGATTTAGGTTCCTCCCTTTCTGACGAGTTCCAATCCTCTTCACTTTCCGAATCAAACGGAAATGGATCTCCCGTAGATAATCCCGATCTGGTGGTGACCGTAGATGCTATGTTCTTGACTTGCCCAATAAACTGATCGTTCCTCCACTCAGATGAGTTACCACAGTATCCCAGCCGTGAGCCCCTGCTCATAAACTAGAAATAAAAGAAAAGAAAAATTTAAGAACTATGTACGCCAAAATCCTCTAAACACAATCACAAATTACGCCATCCATCCCCGGTAACGGCGCCATTTGAAGGTAGGATTGTTTTATAATGTGGGTGTTCGTGTTGTGAACATGCGATGTGTTATGCTAGGTCGAGATACCAGGTCCTATGAATCCACTAGATCACTTGGTCTAGGAACTCAATGGAACACGGAATACTCTGTCGTTGTCCACACAAAACTCCCCTTCAAAGATCCCTCAACCCGAATACTATAGATTAGTATAGAGAAGCAGGGGTCGATCCCACGAAGATCGACACGTAAGAAAGCGTTTAGAGATTCTTGACAAAGGCGGCTGCTGCCACGCAAACTGGGTTGAGGTATAACTACTACTTGACCTAGACAAGAAATGTAAACACTAGACCTAGGAAACTGTAAACATGCTGAGATCAAACATCTTATAGACTACGGGATATTAAATTCCCTTCCTAGACCGTGCAACAGCTACCTAATAGAACCAGACAGGAGGCATATAACAGTGGGGACCATAATTCTAGGATTAGCAAGTACGGCCGAAGGCTGCAAATAACAAACTGAAACTCTAACTAACAACGACGTGCATTTTTTTAACTGAATCACAAACGAAAATGAAGAAAACAGAGCACGTACCTAGATTCGAACAGAATATAAAAGTTGGGTCGTCGGAAACTTGCAACAAACCGGAAATAACAATGATTTACATATACTAGACGGAATGAAATGAAAACACGAAGGCTAGGCATAAATTTAAACCAACTCTGCTCGGATTCACGTCGGATGCTTAATCCACTCCGGATCCAAGCGATCCGAACCAAACAACAACCTCAATCAACTCCATAACTTCCGATCTAACAGATCTAAACCGATCAACTCCGAATTTAAACGATTCCACTCAACTCACCTACAACACCAAATTCAAACCTCCGATTCAACCAGCAACAAACTCTGATCAACCCGATCTTGCCATTACTCCGCACAGATTCAGTGAACAATTGCGAAACGCATCTAACACAAGTAAACTAACTCAAACTCCAGATAATCAAAGAAATGAAATCAGAAATCAACATCAACGACATGACATAAAATTAAACTTGCATTAAACACAGAAATATTCAGTAAAAACAGAGGGCCGAGCTCCGAACGACGAAGCTCGGTGAAATCCACAAATACGAGAAAATAAAATGGAACTTGTTTCTTCGCCCTCGACAGGACGGTGTCACAACCCAACTGAAATGCGAGAAAGCGAAAAGTGAAAGCAAACCCTCAGAATTTCCCTCTAAAGAACCCAAGTGTGTAAAAGAAAAAATGAGCTTCGAGCCACAGACTGTTAATGAGGCCACCACCGAGAAGGTCCCTCCAGAATGCATGCTTCCTTCTTTATATAGGTGCGGACTTAATCTTCTAGAACCTTCGTAGAAATCTCCATTCTACCCTTCGGCAGTTTCCTCGGACATGTGACTGTCCTCTTCTTTTCCTTGGCCTGGCGAAATTCTTCTACACACCTGGCTTAAAACGTGTGTTAGACTCAGTAAATCCTCGAATTTATCCCCTAGACCTATGCATGAAATTAGCCTTATCAAACCTCCTCAGAGCGTTCCTCTTTCTATTAGATGCTTCGGTCTCAGGATCGATGGGCTCTAAAGGTGGTCCTTTAGAACGCGTTTGCATACAACCTAAACAAGATAACACAAGAATTAGAGAACCCAAAAATAAAAATAAAAATAAAAATAAAGCAAATGAAATCTAGACTAGTAATCTCAATTATTATCACGATATTAAGCTCTAATGACATAAAATTATCCCCGACAAAGACATGACTCGACTTATTTTAACACAAGTGATACCCGCAAGTGTACGAGGCTAGTGTAGCAATTAGCAAGCAAGAGTATCGTACCCACGGAGACAAATTTGTATCAACTTAACTACCACGAACAAATGTCAACTACTATCTAGACAATCTGAAAAAGTTTGGTTTGTTCTAACACTACTGAAAGCATATAAAAAGCAAGTAAACAAATGAAAATAAGTAAACACGAAGTGAAGAGATAATAATTGTAGAACTCAAGGATCCGATGCACAATTCCAAGCTCTTATCCAATCAATTTGCCTTACCTTTTGGTGTCGCTAGAGTTATTAAGTCGATCACAATTATAGATTAAACCCCCTCCCGAGGTGAGAAACCTGTAGATTAGGTGCTAGGATTGAAGTCTCCCTCTAATCCTAAACCCCTAACTCCCAAAAGCACGATAAGATCAAAGACCTCACTCAAAATCTCAACTCTCCCGAGTTTTATTGTATTAAGGTGTGATTTATTCGTATTTCTAGATTAATTATTTCATCTCCCGATTAATCTAATTAATCCTTCACAATCAAATGGTTATCAAGCAATTGAAAGGAATAAACCCAAGAATAATCAAATAAGTACAAGAGCAAGGTAAGAACAAAATCAATTGGATAAAAACTATGAAATCAATACATCATCACCAAGAATTCTACAAAAAGTGTTTAGCTACTCATGTACTTCATAAAAACCATGTTTGAAACAAAAGATTCTATGAAATACATGGAGAAAAGATTAAGATACTCCTATGAGAATGAATCTATGGAATGACAACTTCAATCTTCCTATTGGAAGTCTTCAATATTCAATTCCCTCTCTCAAAGGTGTTCTTTGGGGTGTGTGTGAGTGTTGGAGGCGGTAGGTGTAGAATAATTCTCGTCAACTGCAACCCTAGCCTTTTCTTCTGTTTTTTTTTTCAAAAATCGCGTTTTCTGCTAAAAGGCGCGTCAATTCGAAGTACCCGGCCGGGTGGAATATTTGTGCTTGAAATTCACTCGGCCGGGTGTCGTTTTTCGACCCTTCTCTGACTTTCCAATGTTATTTCCATCACACCCGGCCGGGTGGAATTAATGTGGGTGTAATTCACCCGGCCGGGTGAAGCTGTTTTCTTCACACTGCTTCGTTCAGTCGCATTTTTGCCTCCTTTTCCATTTATTTTTCCTAAAACACTCAACAAACACATAAAACTCCAAACGATAGAATAATTGGCTGGACAAAGACAAATTCGAGTGATAAACTCGGCATTTAGCACTTCAACATACCAATTAAACAGATAAAAACATGAGTTTGTCACATTGCATATCATAAAATTACTTATAAATTATAACTGTATCAAATAATCGAAAGTTTAATTTCAATTATATATGTCACATATTAATATTATAAGTAAGTAATTGGTATACTTAAGATATACTAATATATTCCCCTGATATATTATGTAAAGTATATAATTTTATTACATTACAAAAACAAGTAGTATATTATATAACTATCATTATTGCCAAAATAACAATCGTATGACATGATACAATTATATACCAATAACTAAACTTGATAACAATAATAATAACATAATAGTCAAATATTAACTTAAACAAATAACATGTAAACTTAAATGCAACACACAACTAAAGGTCATTGTACTAATAGGGTGAGTTTGGCCATAATCTGTTACCACGAATAACTATAAGATGATAGTATCATATTTAATATGATTGTTCAACTAATCAATAACTATGATTATGTTTTCAGGTATACGCTTTTGGATTTTGGAGATATGCACAGATGTTGTTGTCATTGTGAAAAGGAAGTTCTGATCTTAGAAATTTCTATTTCAATCGCTTGTAAAAAAGTTAGTATAACATAATTCATGATATTTTTATGTTAGATGTTTATATTTGTATAAAATAATATGTTATCAATAATTGCATCATAAATATAATATCATACGTATTTTAGAGTTGCAGAGAATTTTAATATCATAATATGATAGAGTATATGCAAAATACCTGGCTACTTTTAATACAATACTAAAATAACAGTCTATTAAAGTACATATTGTTTTGTTCCATAAAATATAGTATATCAAAATAGCTTACCTTGATCAAGGGGATTCTTCAAAATATTCCATGTTTTTCCTTGCCAAAATAGTATATTATTGCCAAAATATACTATATTCTTCAAGTAGTATATTATATAACTATCATTATTGCCAAAATAACAATCGTATGACATGATACAATTATATACCAATAACTAAACTTGATAACAATAATAATAACATAATAGTCAAATATTAACTTAAACAAATAACATGTAAACTTATATGCAACACACAACTAAAGGTCATTGTACTAATAGGGTGAGTTTGGCCATAATCTGTTACCACGAATAACTATAAGATGATAGTATCATATTTAATATGATTGTTCAACTAATCAATAACTATGATTATGTTTTCAGGTATACGCTTTTGGATTTTGGAGATATGCACAGATGTTGTTGTCATTGTGAAAAGGAAGTTCTGATCTTAGAAATTTCTATTTCAATCGCTTGTAAAAAAGTTAGTATAACATAATTCATGATATTTTTATGTTAGATGTTTATATTTGTATAAAATAATATGTTATCAATAATTGCATCATAAATATAATATCATACGTATTTTAGAGTTGCAGAGAATTTTAATATCATAATATGATAGAGTATATGCAAAATACCTGGCTACTTTTAATACAATACTAAAATAACAGTCTATTAAAGTACATATTGTTTTGTTCCATAAAATATAGTATATCAAAATAGCTTACCTTGATCAAGGGGATTCTTCAAAATATTCCATGTTTTTCCTTGTATCATTCACGGCAAAAGATACAGTGAAAGATTATTTTTTTATTTATCAATCAAAGAAATATTGTTGCATAGAGTTAAAATATTAAATTATGGACTAATTATGATTTTACCTCGGCCACAGTAACTTTTAGACTAGTGGTGCTGCTTATCAACTCAAACTGCAATTGCATTCCAACTTTCAATGAGCTTTCACTATAGAAATTAGAACTAGTGGTGCTGCTTATCAACTCAAACTGCAATTGCATTCCAACTTTCAATGAGCTTTCACTATAGAAATTAGACCATCCTGTGTAGATTGTAACTCTATCTTCATCTCCATCTTTTATTTTGAAATTCCTATACTGCTACTTCAAGATCTTTGTCACTCACATGTGCCCTCCAAAATTGGATTGGTATGTACTATAATGTTGATTACATTAATTTATCAATTTTGATTGTTCAATTTATAAATAAATTAACACAATCATTATCAAATAGATATATGAAGTAAAAATATAAATTCTTACAAATCTTCTTCAGTTTGATATTGTCATGGTTGATTTGAAAGATGGTGAAGCAATAGATTGTGAAGATGATGCGTTGTCGGTTTCTTGTCCAAATGAAACTATAAAGGAGTGACTAAAACATGGAGTATTAAAATTTTGATTGACAAAGTTGAATTTATTGTAATTACTTACTCGGTTGTTGTTGGAATACTTTAGCACATCCTGTATCATCAAACATTCCTGCTGGGGTTTGTATACTAAAAGATGCTTCGAGCGTACATGCCTTTGTACAGTCAGCTCATGCATATATACAAGAAATGCCACATCCACTTGTTTACCTAATTATGAGAATAAATAATATAGTATAATGGTTTATTATTGAAATATAATAAACAAGTCTAAGGCTTCTTATTAAGAAGGTTAAAGTAGG
Source organism: Salvia splendens (assembly GCF_004379255.2). NCBI lineage: Eukaryota > Viridiplantae > Streptophyta > Magnoliopsida > Lamiales > Lamiaceae > Salvia > Salvia splendens. The sequence goes on from NC_056040.1 coordinate 29,427,786, forward strand.
AGAATACGATGACTTTCATGTGTTCATCAGTAGGGGATTTGACCAGATCTAGTAAGAAGAAAAACGAGTTCACAACCTAGATAGGCCTTGGCTACCTATTGGTATGGTTGCAGTGTTTGTGATAATTCTCTCTTACCTAAGAAGAGATTAGTAACACTGGTGTGGTAAAGCATTGAAAGGATCTAATATGAAATGTATTCTTTATTACTATCTACTGAAAGAATATATTTCTGAAAGTTTAGTATTTTCTAGTCTATGATATTAATATCAATATTGTTTATTCAGTTAGACGTCACTTTGACTTACCAATATGGGAAAGTTTGTACGTAACTCAAACATTATATCTTGGGTGGTAGTAATTGAATAACATGAAGGTATTGGAATATTATTTCATAGAATTCGCGTGCCCAGTGTGGCATGATTAAATCCTCAAGATGTGTTTGAAAAAGGAATTTATTATTCGGAAATCTGCGCAGTTGAAATTTTATTCCACGAATAATAAATAAAGTTTCAAACTAGAAAACTCTTTAGAGAATTAATTTAATTCTAGTCTCGTAGTAGACAAAAGAATTAAATTGATGGATTAAGATAATCTTAAACGCCGAAAATATTGTAAAATAAAATGGACCCAAGTTATTTGTAATTTGGTGATTTAGATGGGAGTGCAATATTATTATATAGTGGAATAAAATAATATTCCATTGATAATATATTAAATCATGGGTCAATTAATTTAATTAGATATTTATCTAATGGGTGAGCCCAACATCTAAGTCATTCCATGGATCCTCATCCTAGCCCAACAAGATATACTACAACACACAACTATCTCCTAACCCTAACCCTAACCCTAACCCTAACCCTAACCCTAGCCACCTTAAATCGGTGCTTCTCTCTCTCCCTCTTGGTCTCGATGCGTGCCTTAGCACGTGGGAGATTAGGGTTTTGGTTTTTGTTCTTGTTCTATCCTAATTCATATGATTAGATCAAGACAATCTTGTGTTTGTGTTGATTTTCCCTAGATATCATATCACTTTTATTTGATTCTTCGAGATCCGCCCACACGGGTGAATAATCAAGGACATGGGAATAGCATGGAAGATTTGTGGTCGATAAATCATGGATCTCCGGGTGGATCAGCAAGCAACGTCAATCCTATGATAGATCAAGAGGTAACAATCGAATCTACATCAAATTTGCTTGTCTATGTGTTTATTTGATGTGTTCATCAATAGATCTAGCTTATTTGCATGAAATTGGAATTAAATGCATAATCACCTAAATAGATCCGTAAGGACCTATTTTTTTCGTGTTTTCCGCTGCGGTAGTTCTAACAATTGGTATTAGAGCCAATTTTAGGCTCTGATTATGTATTTGATTAATTGAATTTTTTGAAAATTATAGTGTATAAACTTGGAATTTTTGAAAATAATGCAATTGCATGTTATATGCTTGGAATATGTGTTGGATCTATGTTTTTTTTATTTTATTTTCGGATCTATGATATGATGTTCTAGATCGATGATTGAATATTGAGATTATTGGATTTAAATCCTAAGATCTATAAAATATTCTAGATCTATGATGAACACCATTAGATCTATATGTTCTAAGTAATATATCCTAGATTATATGTTTGAATGATTATATATATATATATATATATATATATATAGGTCCATGATCAATTGAGATTTTTTTTGCTAATTGAGAAATGAGATGCAACATCAGCCACTCATTTTAATTAAATGAGTGGTCCAGATTTTGCCACACAAAAAATACTTTTAAATTAATTTAATACGAAAGGGTATAATGGTCATTTCGCGGTTTAATTTAGGGTTCTTCAGCGTTATGTGAGATTAGTGTTTGGCGATTTGCGATTTCTCAGAGATCTCTCTGAGGCCATTGATTCCAACGTTTTCTGATTCAATTGAGTCGAAAATTAGAACACAGACGCTTTCAACGATTTCAACGATCTCTGCTTCGACGATTCCTCAGCATATCAATTTTCGACGATTTCTGCTTCGACGGTTTCAACGACCAATTCGACGCAGTTTGGTTGAATCTGAAGTTTTTAGGTTGATTTTATCGACTTTGATTCTGTTTTTATGCTTTATTTGTTGATGCCCAGTCGAATTTGTTCCTAATCATTTTTATTTTTATTTTTTTCATATGTAGCTTCGAGTTCAATTCGTAATCAAAAGGTAAGGTGTTATCTGATGGATTCTTCATCTTATTCCGAGTCGATGTCGACTAATGGTGAAGGTAATTTGGATTGGTTTTCATTAACATGCCTTTTTTGTAATTTGTTGGTGAATTATACTCTGTTGACATAAATCCGCAGTTATTGATATTTGAATTGACTTTCTGTTGACATAAATGCAAATCTACCTGTTAAATATTGTATGTAGATATACGCTTTGTTAACATGCACAATAGTTGTATGCAAAATGCACTCTCCCCTGGCTATAGAGCTTCTGCTGTGGTGTTTGTTGGTGGAGGAAGGTGTTATGGGTAGGGTTGACGGTTCATGATAGGATGTCTAAGATGTTGGTGTTGTTGTGTTAGTGCTGCATATTTTGAGATTTTGATTCTGTTGTGGGTCATTTAAGATATGATAGTTGACATTATGTTCTGATTTGAATTGAAGTTTTATTGATATAAATGCAAATATGTTGACATGATGTCTGTTACATGTTAAATATTTTATTTAGCTGTACTCGTTGTTAACATTTTTTTGACATACGAAAAACCCCTGCTGAAATGCAAAATGCAAAATGCACCCTCCCCTGTCTGAAGAACCCCTGCTGTGGTGTTTATTGTTGGAGGAAGGGGTTATGGCTATGGTTGATAGTCCATGATAGGATGACTGATATGTTGGTGCTGCTTATTTTGACATTTTGATTCTGGATTCAGGTGTTGGTCAGTTAAGATATCGTAGTTCACATTATCTGTTTTAGGTTGTTGACATATTTTCCCATCATGTAGTATGACCTGTTATTCCAATTTGCAAGGCTGAGTTGAGGCCTTATGAAGGTCAAAAATTTTCTTCACTTGAGGAGGGAATTTGCTTCTATGAAAAGTATGCTCAAGAGGCTTGTTTTGATTTTCGAAGATTTTGAAATAGGTCTAGTGGTGGTGTTATTACTTTTCAGTATGTTGTCTGCAACAGACAAGGTTTTCATACAGTTGATCCGTTGGATGTCGACGTAATTATATCTGACGATGTGAACGTATCAGATGACGATGAAGTTACTTCAAAGAAGAAACGCAGACGTGGCACAAAAAGGTGTGGATGTGGAGCAAGGATCAGTTTCAAGTTTTATTCTGATTGTGGTGTTAAATATTATCTTGTGCATCAATTCATTGAGGAACACAATCATGCTATGGTTGACAAAGATCATAAGCGATTTATGAAAGGAAATCGCAGTATGAATGATGTTCATCACAAGTTTATTGAAGATTGCACCAAAGCTAACATCGGTCCTACTTCAACTTTCAACTTATTAAAGGAGTTTTTTGGTGGTTATGATGTTGTTGGGTGTACGTTGAATGATGTTAGGAATTGTTCTCGTGATATTAAAGAGAAACTGAAAGAAGTGGATGTTCAAATGATCCTAAATCAGATGCAAGAGAAGAAGAGAATTTGTGAAGGCTTTTTTTACAAATATCAATTATCACCCGATGATAATAAGTTAGTGAGCTTATTTTGGTCTGATGCAGAGTCTCGAAAACACTACCACATGTTTGGAGATGTTGTAGCATTTGATACAACATATTCGACAAACAGGTAGTTTATTTATTATACTTGGTAATTATGAAAAAATTTGTTGACATTGGTTATTATGAAAATTTTGTTGATGTTTTGTGTTGATCTATTTGTTCAATAGGTATCGTATGGTGTTTGGTCCATTTACCGGGAAAGACAATCACGGGTGTCCTATTGCATTTGGAGCTGGTTTTGTATCCAGTGAGAATTGTGATGCATTCTCATGGCTTTTTACTGTGTTTGTTGAATGCATGGGTGTTGCTCCAAGGATCATAATCACAGACCAAGATTGGGGAATGAGGCTTGCAATTGAGAAGGTATTATCCGATACAAGGCATCGTTTGTGCATGTGGCATATTATGAGCAAGTTGTTCGAGAAAATACCTAAATCTATTTCTAACAGAGAACAGTTTAGTAAGGAGTTTAAGGCTTGTGTTTGGTCAGAATTGTTAGATCCAACATATTATGGACTGGTATTGTTGAAAAATATGGTATGGAAGATCATAAATGGTTTAAGGACATGTTTGCTGTTAGACATATGTGGATCCCAGCCTACTTTAGAGATGTTCCTATGGGTTCTTTAATGAGAACAACATCTTTTTCAGAATCTGAAAATAGTTTTTTTAAGAGGTACTCGAAACCGTTGTTTAATTTTGCTGACTTCACTCTTCAGTATAACAACGCCATTGATGCTCAAAGGAATCAAACTGAAAGGCTTGACTATTATGATTCTGTAATCTCTCCAAAATATGCCACTGATTTAGCATTTGAGAAGCAATTGGCATCTGTATACACGGATAGGATGTTTAGAGTGGTACAAGAATTGATTTCTGAGGCTGATAAGAGTTGTCGGATGATTAGCATGTCCACTTTGGAGAACATCGAGGTCTTTAAAGTTTCTGATGCTAGAAAGAAGACCTTCACAGTTACACATGAGAAAGAGACTGAGTCATTTGATTGTGAGTGTAAACTCTTTGAAAGGTATGGTTACCTATGCAGCCACCTTTTCTTCGTCCTCAGAAACAAAGATGTCAACAATATTCCAGAGAAGTATGTTGATAACCGGTGGCTGAAAAGTGATTTATTGAAGGCAGTTCATGGTCTCACGAGTGATGAAAGTGCGTTGGGCAAAGGTATGTGAACTGTTTCCTATAGATATTTCAGTTGATTTGTCATATGTTGCTCAAACAAGACGCCAACATTCTCTGTATCTAACAAAAAACACTCATGTTTAGAGTATTTCAATTTTGTGTTGACATAAACTGTATAGGCTGTTGACATATTACAGATTTAGTGTACATATAATTTATATAGGATATTGACATGTTATATGTTTGCAGGTTCTAACGAAGATGACAAGCTACAGATTGGGAACAGGTGTCATGGACGTTACTTTGGTCTATATCAACGCGCTTTTAAGAATAAAAATCATCTGATTGCATTGGATAATTTGCTTGCGGGTATTGCTCCTCAAATTTTTACTGATGACACTACTGGATCTTCATCAGTTGATAAAAATGATTCCATCATGAACATATATGGTATTGCTGTACCTGAAGACATAACTGCTCATGCTCCAGATGTGGTTAGTACAAAGGGAGGTGCAAGTGACAAGAAAAGCAGGATTAAGTCGAGCATAGAGAAAGCAATTGAAAAAGCAAGTAAACTTCATAGGCGTTGTGGAAAGTGTCATAAAGTGACTGATCATAATGCCAGGAGTTGTGGCAGAAAGTAGACATAATTGTTCTTTTTTAACAAACATAGTTGTTTTTGAGTTTTTAATATATGCTACAGGTTATTGACATTTTCTTATTAGTAGTTGATATTTAATTTTGGCTATTGATATGAGAATTATTTAGTTGTTGACATTTTATACAGTTTATTGACATTTTTTTATATGTTTTAACATGTGATTTGCTGTCTATTGTCATGTATTATATGACCATAATTCATGTACATGTGCCAAATAGGGGGTAAAATATTTGTTTTTTTTAATTATAAGATTTATTTTTAAGTTGATGACATTTTCTTATTTGTTTTTAACATTTGATTTGTTGTCTATTGAAATGTATTATATGACTACACGCACAAGCGACGTCAACTGTGTTACAAGCCATGTCAACTACATGCACTAGCCATGTCAACTACACGCACTAGCCATGTCAACTACACGCACTAGCTATGTCAACTACACGCACTAGCCATGTCAACTACACGCAAAGCAATGTCAACATTTAACATTAATATCACTTTTTGTTTACTTCTTTCTACAACTAAACAACTTCTTGTACTTGTTGTTTAGCTCAAGCAATTTCTCCATGTTTGCTTCCATCCAATCATGCGCCAGTTGTAACATCGGCGACCTTTGGTTATTGTAAATCGATGAAATCATTGTGTAGCAATACCTTCCTCTGAGTATCTTGGGAATCTTTACACTACGTGCAGAGAAGCCAATATCCCATTTACTGCCCTTTTTGCCAACATAGGTCTCCATGTGCCTCATCAAATAGACACCACAGTCCTTCTTGTTCGTGCTTGTGGCCCATTCTAAATGCAGAAAGTTGAGTGAAGACTTGTTTATATTTTCTGAAATATCTAACATTTTCTTCTCTATGAAGTATGCTTCAAACATATCTTTCTGCAAAATATATAAATAACTAAATCAAACTACACAAACAAAGCATTTTAACATGATGTGGAAATTATGTTAACCAAATGTAGAGAATATGTCAATAACATAGATAAAAGCATACCATTAAACCAATATCAATGTCATACTTCTCGAACGGATCCATATCTTTATGTGGCTTGCTGTTATCTATTATCTCAATGGTGTTTTTCTTCATCCAATATACTACAAGATAGTAATGGAAATTTGCACAAACTGGGAAGAAGACCTGTATGACATGAAAGATAAAATGCCATTAAAGATAAAATTATATCCAAAGAACACCTGTTCATATTCTTACGTAAATGTCATTGTGAGATGTTATTACCAAATCAATTTCTTTCCAGTTGAAATCTGGTCTTCTTTGAATCTCATTATCTATCTGAGAAATGAAATTCTTCCTTGCTTTCGAAGCATCCCAATTATCCGGCCGATTTGTTACATTGAAATTCTGCACTTAACATGTTTGGTTAAGGAGACGTCTGATTCAAACAGTTTAGCTATAATTTAAGATTACTTACACATGGAGATGTAGTCAGAAAAAAGCGTGAAAGTGATGTTGTGGGCCTTTCTTTTTCTCTGTTGTTCAGGTGTGAAGCCCATGCGTTAATTACACCAGCATTAATTTCTTCATGGGGCTTCAGTGACGAAAACAATTCCTTGGTTGCCCAAGCAAAATCATCCTCATAAACGCATGCATCTCTGAAATGAAGTTATACAAACGACACAAGAACAACATTCTTCAATCATGTTAACTGCACAGAAAACTAAAAATATTTTTTAGAGCAATGAAATAATTAAATGATGCATACTTGTCTACTCCTTCTGTTTCTAGTATGTAGTAGTAGACATCTCTTTCATTAGCTTCCAGGTATGTTTTTGTATGTACAGCTCTTATGTCAAGTGGATAGCCTATGAATGGGTCAGAGTGCGTCTCAGTATGAGACTTTTTCACTCTGACTTTTGACACTGGAATCTCCAATAATGGAACAACAATCTGTTATCAGTGCAATAAAATTCATGTTAGTTACAATTAAAATTATGCCAAATATGTATACTAGCCATGTCAGCAAGTAATATAATTATGTCAACTATGGTGCATCTCGTGTCAACATCACATACAAGTCATGTCAACTACATGTACAAGCCATGTCAACTATGTTACATACTATGTCAACAACACATACAACGATGTCAACTACAATTATAAGTCATGTTAAAAACAATTATAAGCCATGTCAACAACAATCAGAAGCCATGTCAACTACACACAGAAACCATGTCAACTACACACAGAAGCCATGTTAATAACAGTTAAAACCAAATGTCAACTTCACTTTCAAGTCATGTCAACTACACAAAAAACATGTCAACAACAATTAAAACCAAATATCAACTTCACTATCAAGCCATATAAAAAACAATTTAGTCATTTTAGTCATAGTTTAGTTATTTTACTTTAACAATATTCTCTTCTTTCTCTTTCCCTTTGTCCTGCTGCTTTTCTTTGTTCGTTTCAACATATGCGTCATCCGTTGGGCCTGCAGCTGGTGGTAAGATAGGAGAGGCTGATTCATTACTGTAATCAACCACTGTGTCCTCTTTTGTTCCTTCTCCTTCTGCTTCTTCAGCAGCCTATTCAATTAGTAATTTATAATTAATATCAATTTAATTTCAATTGATTCTAAATAACAAAAGATAGGATTTTGCTCACCCCTTTAGGATTAGAAACTAGCGAAGTAGGGTTATTTTCTCTATTTCCTTGCTCTGCATACTGCTTGTAAATTAGTTCTACAATGTAAGTATCTAAACTACAGGATTAATCTAATGTCATCTCAGAGAAACATATGTAAAGAAAATGATGTACTTACTTTATCCAAGAAACGTGGCGTTTTGAAAGTTGGAAATTCAGCCAAATCTTCAAGTGCTTCCTTTTCTTTTTGAGCAAGAAGCATTGATTCAAAGATTATTTTCCAATGATCAAAAGTTTCAGGCTTGTCTTCCTCAAACATCTTGGACAATAGTTGACACTTCTCATTCACAGCCTCAATTGTCGTTGTTTGGCTTCCAACTGAAGATCTAGCCATATCACACAACATTCCGAATAAATAGTTAGTTTTGATATGTGGAGGAGCTTCTTTAAGGGTCTTGACAAGATTGATTTTCCAGTGATTCATGTCAAGAATGCTTGTTACTACATTCTTTATGAATTTTTTTGGTATTTGTAGATTATGAGAAGACCCAACTCCACTGTCAGGAGTAATCTGTGGATGAGGTACATGTTCATCCTCCTCCTCTTCCTCCTCATGCTCCTCCTGCTCGTGCTCCTTCTCCTCTTGCTGCTCCTCCCCCTCCCCCTGCTGCTCCTCCTTGTCCAAAACATATCTCTTCTTTATACGTCCTAAACCAAAAACTCCTTCTCTGATCTCTTTATCTTCTCTAGCCTGAAGATGTTCACTTTTCCATCCTTTCATTAACGGAAGTGAGCGAGGAACAGGACGCTTGTCTTGTATAACTCTATCTAAGTAGCAAAGCTGCACATGTTTAAAAATGCATGTCAATTACTAGTGTAGAGTGTCAACTCAATATAGAAGCCACTTAAATAACTAATACAACTTATGTCAGCTATATTACAAGCTATATCAACTACACATATAAGTCATTTCAATAAGTAATGTAATGCAAAATGTAAAACATACCATGAGGAAGGGAAGTGGTCCTGCAAAGGCGTTCTTCTCTGTCTTCGACCAATTATCAATAGCAAACTTGAGCACAGAGATTGTATATGAGCACCAGTTGATATTTCTAACATTATTCAAATCATCAACTATCTCTCCAATCTTAGATTTTATCATTCCACATGTGGAAGGCTCAATCAATGCAGATTCTAATAGGACCAAGAACAATCTCTTGAACTGTGGTCCTCCTTCCTTATCTGCTAACATAAGTTGTTCAACAGCTTTATGGTTCACATTTCCTGGTTTTGTATCGCATTGTTCTGCTAACTCCCTCATGAAAGGTACATTACTTTTCCACTTCTCCCTGCAGTAAGTAATGTCACCTCTTGGAAATCCATACACAAGCTCCACATCCTCTTCCGTGATATGAATTTTTTTGCCATTACAAAGCTTTATCTTACAATTTTCTTCATCAAAGCTCTTCAACAAAGAAAATGCTAATCTACTAGGAATGTATTCAAGTTTGTAATGCAAGACACTCTCGAAACCCATATCCTTCACAGAATTAATTTGTGCCTCATTCAACTGGCTTATTGCATCAACAAAAAACAAAGGCTTCCTTTTCACTAGAAGCCTTTGAGATACCTTTTGAGCATTCTGATTCTGTTTTTCATTCTCTATAATTTTCTTTTGTTTTTTCTCAACATTCATGAACTCTTTCTGAGATACCGAGGTACTCATTTTTTGCTTTGATATTTTCCTTTTTTCTGGTTTAAAATGAAACACAATAAATTTATATCAATAATAAGTTTGGCCATTAAGTATACTCTGTTAATAAATCCAAAATGAAACACAACAAATCTATATCAATACCTCTTTTTGGTTCAATGTACTGCTATTCAAAAAAATCCTTAACTAGGTATTATAGCTATGTATATAGCTATGACAATAGGTATTGTATTAAATTATCCTTACCTATGTTAATATTAACCATATATATAACAATTACATGACAATAGCAAGTACACATATAAGTCAGCCATCGTAACAACCATATATATAACAATGGCAAGCATACCATGTTTTCTACACTATGTCAATAGCAAGTACCCTGTTTTCTACACTATGTCAATAGCATACCCTGTTAATATTAACCATATATATAACAATTACATGACAATAGCAAGTACACATATAAGTCAGCCATCGTAACAGCCATATATATAACAATGGCAAACATACCCTGTTTTCTACACTATGTCAATAGCTATTGAGATACTACTACAAAATGTCAACACCATTATGTCAACAGACATCCTTTAATGTCAATAATTATTGTAATTTAAATATATAGGAGGAGTACTTAACTTGAAGAAGATTTTTCCTCTGTTTCTTTATTTCCAGCTTCCGACCCTTCATCAATTTCCATAGCTAATCAACCCCCCCCCCCCAAAAAAAGCAGAATTCAAACTCATCAGATAACTAAATTATGAAAACCTAAACATAAAATTTTTGAATACTCAAACTTTGTTTTAAAAAAACTAAAATTAAAGCCATACAATTAAAAACGAATGTAATCTTTAACCTGAAAGAGTCGGTTCAGTCGTTTTGGTGTTGACCTCCAAATTGGAAGCCATTTTTCCGGCAACGGGCGACTGCTCAATCGATTCTCTTGTCATTGTTTTAGAAATTATTTTTTAGGCAGGAGATAAAAAGGGCTTATAAATCAAACTAGTTTGATATTGTAGATGAAGGTTTAGGAATTGAATGAATGTCGACTTTGGATTTCTATCGGCATGAAGATTTAAGAGAAGAGAAAGTGGTTGGGAGAGAAATTTTATATAAATCTTCTTTTGAGAGATGGGTTTTCAAGTGACATATGAGAGAAATGGTTTTTAAATTTGATTACAAATCCGTTTAACTCTGTTTTTGAGGAAGGAAGGAAAATGTTTTTTTAATTAAAAAATTTGTTTTTGAATTGTTGTCATTTTATATGATGCCTATTGAAAAGTTGTATACATTTTTGCTATAAATTATTGACATTTATATTCAAGCTTTTGACATGTATTGTATTATAATTATGGTATAACTTATGTCAAATTAAGAAAATAAGAAAAAATAGTTGTATACTTCTTGTTGACATTTAATAAGACAAAATAGTTGCTTACACTTTATTAAAAAATAGTTGTCATTTAATAAGAAAAAATATATGTTAACATTTAATTCAAGTTGTTGACATTTGATAACAAAAAATTGCTGTTGACATTTTAATTCTGGTTGTTGACATTTCATAAGAGAAAAATAGTTGTTGACATTTAATTCTAGTTGTTGACATTTGATATATTTCTGTATAGTGCATGGTTTAAAAATCAGTTTGAGATAATTGTTTAACATATCCATCTAAAAAACATAATAAGATCAAATATCCAAACCACTTTTTGTTCAAAATCAGAATAAAACAGTTGTTTACTTCTTGCTTCTACAGCTAAACCATTCCTTGAACTTTTTCTGTAACTCAGGCAATCTGTGCTTGTTTGCTGTCATCCAGTCGTCAGCGACACGTACCATATCCATACACTTCTTGTTGCTCCTTGATGTAAGCATCGCTTCACAATATCTTCCTCTGAGTATCTGTAAAATCTTTGTGCCACGTGGAGAAAAGCCAATATTCCATTCCCTTCCCTTTCTGCCAAAGTAAGTTTCCATGTGTCTCATCAAATATATACCACTGTCTTCTTTATTGGTGCTTGTGGCCCAATCTAAAGGAACAACTTTGTATGGAGACTTCTTTATATTTTCTGATAGCCCTGATATGTTCTTCTCTTTGAAGTATGCCTAAAACATATCTTTCTGCAAATATATAAACAAAACTAAACTACTTATACAAAGCATTTTGACAAGATGCATAAATTATGTCAACAAAATGTAAACATAATGTCAATTTTATTGAAAAAAGCATACCAGTATTCCAACTTCAATGCTATAGTTTTCCAATGGATCCTTGCCTTTTGGTGGTTTGACACTATCTATTATCTCAATTTTGTTGATCTTCATCCAAAATACAACAAGGTAGTAATAGCCACTTGTAAAAACTGGGAAGAAGACCTGTATAATATGAGAGAAAATATTAGATAAAAGAATTTGACAACACCTGTCCAAATTTATGTTGTTGACATTGTGAGATCTTTGTACAAAAATAAATTTTTTACCAAATCAATTTTTCTCCAATCAAAATCTTGTATTCTACTAGTCTCTTGATCAATTCGTGATATAAAGTTGTTCTTGGATTGTAATGGATTCCAATGAGGCTCCCGATTTGTTATATTCAAATACTGCATTCAACATTTTTTGTGAGTGAAATATGTCATTCAAATAGTTTTTGTATAAATTTAGATTACTCACACATGGGGATGTTGTTAGAAACTGCCGTGGAGGTGACGTTTCTGCCCTTTCATTTTCTCTGAAGTTCAGGTATGTTGCCCATACATCAATTACACCTATACTGATTTCTGTATGGGGTTTCAGAGATGAAAACACTCCTTTGCTTGCCCAAACAAAGCCATTAGTGTAAGCACATGTATCACTGAAATGAAATCATGCAGACAACATTTAAACATCATTCATAAATTATGTCAACTGCATAGAAATTTAGAAGTGATTCAAAGAATTAAATTACACATACTCATTTGTTCCTTCAGTTTCTACTATGTAGTAGTAGATATCTCTTTCATCCAGGTTCAGGGTTGGTTTCATATGCACAGCTCGTATTTCAAATGGTGATCGTAGCACTGGGCTGGGGCGCATTTCAGCATGAGTCCGTCTCTCTCTAGCTTCAGCCAGTGGAATCTCAGAGATAGGAACAGGGTTCTGTTGTCAGTGAATTTAATGTTATTTACCATCACAAATCATGTCAACTATATTATACTAACTATATCAATAACTAATATAATTATGTCAACTACAATAGATATCGTGTAAACTTCACATACAAGTTATGTCAACTACTCTACATGCTCTGTCAACTACATATACAAGTCATTTTTTAAAAAATAATAAGGTTAATTTTACTTATTTTACCTGGTAGACAGTCATTCTTCTCTCTGTGTTTTCAGGAGTTTTTTCTTTTTCCTCATGCATCTTCTCTATCCATTTATATCCTTGTTTTTGCACGTTCCATTCAGGAGGTGTGTCATCCATTGTTTCAAGACCCTCTTGCATCATATATTCAACAATTGAGCATGCAGCTGCATCCTCCCTATCTTCCTGAAACTCCATGCTATACCATGTTAATTACTCCCTCCGTTCCTTGTTAATAGAGGCATTTCTTTTCGGCACGGAGTTTAAGAATAGTGTGTTAAATGGATGGTGAAAAAAGTAAGAGAGAGTAAAGTAAGAGAGATGAAGAGAGAATAAAGTAAAAATAAGAATTACTTTTTGCTAAAAATAGAAATGACTCAATTAACTTGGAACTTCCCAAAATAGAAAAATGACTCTATTAACATGGAACGGAGGGAGTATGTATTTATCAATGTCAAATACGATATCCACAATGTCACTAACTTATATAAAATCTATAAAATTTATATACAAAGCTTCTAGAGTTTAAGATAATCATTATAAATTGTACCTGTTCATTTATGATATCAACAATGATGTTTGTGGCCTTGATTGCTTCTTCATTGTTTCTGATTTCATAGTCATCACATACTTTTGATAATATGTGCAAGGCATCTTGTGTTCTTAACTCTCTATCAGCTTCAACATCTTCTTGAATTTCCAACTCACTTCCCCTGTTCTCAGATCCTATTAGTGATGCCAGTGTGTTGTCATGCTCTGAAACATTGACTTCTTGTTGTTGGAGAGATGGGGATGATGTCCGTGGAGATCCTAGTATGGCTGTCAAGATAGGAGAGTTTGATTCGTTATGGTCATCACAAATCATGTTCTCCTTTCTTTGTTTGTCTTCTTCAACAGATGGTCTGGCCTCTTCAGGATCACCAACTGGTGAGGTCAACTCACTTCCCCTGTTCTCAGATCCTATTAGTGATGCGAGTGTGTTGTCATGCTCTGAAGCATTGACTTCTTGTTGTGGGAGAGATGGGGATGCTGTCCGTGGAGATCCTAGTATGGCTGTCAAGATAGGAGAGTTTGATTCGTTATGGTCATCACAAATCATGTTCTCCTTTCTTTGTTCGTCTTCTTCAACAGACGGTCTGACCTCTTCAGGATCACCAACTGTTGAGGTAGGTAAGTTATCTTTGTTTCTTTGTTCTACAGCCTGTTCAAAAATTAGTTCAACAATGTTACTTTCTAAACTGTAGGAATAATCCAATGTCAACTAAGAGAAACATATATCAACAAAATGATGTATTAATATCATTATAGGTTGTTTATGTACTTACTTTATCAAAGAAATCTTCCAATCTGAAAGTTGGAAATTCATTCAAGTCTTCAATTGTTTCGTTTGCTTTTTCAGCATTCCGTATTGAATCAAACATAGCTTTCCAGTTATCAACAGCGACATCGTTGTTTATATTATATGACTGCGACAAATGGAGAAAAGTGTCACTCACAGAGGCAACTGGAGATTTTTGGCTTCCAATTGCACTTCTAGCAATATCACAAATAAATTCGAATAAATCATTATTCTTGCTCTGTGATGAAGCTTCTTTGAGGACTCTCACAAGGTTGGTCCTGCCATCACTTATCTACTTGATGTATTTTACTAAATTGGCCACCATATGTGATGGGAGTATGTTCTGAGAAGAAGATCCAACTCCACTTTCATTTACATCAACATTTTTTTCTTCATTCCCTTGCTGCTGCTCCTCCTGTATGAAATCTTTTGGGAGTAGGTTCTGGGAAGACCCAACTGCACAGTCATCAGGAATCTGTTGTTGAGGCATCTGCTCGTCCACCTCAACCTCCTGCTTCTCTTCCTCGTGCGGCTCCAGAGTACGGACATATCTCTTCTTTATACGTCCTAAACCAAAAACTCCTTCACTTGTCTCTCTATCTTCTCTAGCCTGTAGATGCTCACTTTTCCATCCTTTCATTAATGGAAATGTGCGAGGAACAGGACGCGTGTCTTGTGTAACTCTGTCTAAGTAGTAGAGCTGCATGTGTTAAAAAATTCATGTCAATTACTGGTGTGTAGTGTCAACTGAATACACAAGCCGCTTAAATAACTAATGTCAACTATAGTACAAGCTATATCAACTACACATACAAGTCATTTCAATAAGTAATGTAATGCAAAATGTAAAACATACCATGAGGAAGGGAAGTGGTCCTGCAAAGGCGTTTTTCTCTGTCTTCGACCAATTATCAATAGCAAACTTGAGCACAGAGATTGTATATGAGCACCAGTTGATATTTCTAACATTATCCAAATCATCAACTATATCTCCAATCTTAGATTTTATCATTCCACATGTTGAAGGCTCAATCAATGCAGATTCTAATAGGACCAAGAACAATCTCTTGAACTGTGGTCCTCCTTCCTTATCTGCTAACATAAGTTGTTCAACAGCTTTATGGTTCACATTTCCTGGTTTTGTATCGCATTGTTCTGCTAACTCCCTCATGAAAGGTGCATTACTTTTCCACTTCTCTCTATAGTAAGTAATGTTACCTCTTGGAAATCCATACACAAGCTCCACATCCTCTTCCGTGATATGAATTTTTTTCCCATTATAAAGCTTTATCTTACACTTTTCTTCATCAAAGCTCTTCAACAAAGAAAATGCTAATCTACTAGGAATGTATTCAATTTTGTAATGCAAGACACTCTCAAAACCAATCTCCTTCACAGAATTAATCTGTGCCTCATTCAATTGGCTTATTGCTTCAACAAAAAACAAAGGCTTCATTTTCACTAGAAGCCTTTGAGATACATTTTCAGCATTCTCACTCTGTTTTTCATTCTCTATGCTTTTCTTTTGTTTTTTCTCAATATTCATTAACTCTTTCTGTGATACCGAGGTACGCCTTTTGCGCTTTGATATTTTTCTGTTTTCTGGTTTAAAATGAATCACAATTAATCTATATCAATAATAAGTTCAAACATTAAGTATACTCTGTTAATGAATCTATGTCAATACCTATGTCAATAGCCATGTTAAACAAATCATACTCTGTTCAAATAAGCATATACTCTGTTTTATAGCTATGTCAATAGCTATTGTATGAAATGAAACACAATAAATCTATATCAATAACTCTTTCTAGTTTACTCTACAGTCATCCTAACAGCTATTTAAACAAGCATATACTGTTATTATAGCTATGTCAGTAGTTATTGTATGAAATGTCAATAATCTTAAGAATTTAACCAAATTCCTAACTGGTAGGAGGTGATGCTTCCAAAAAAATCAGCACAAATCAAATTCATAAGAAAACAAATCCAGATTTAATTTAATAAACTAAAATCGAAGCAATATATTTCAAATTTGAATCAATTGGTAAACCTGAAGAAGTCGGAACCACCGCGGAAGAAGACGGAACCACCGCGGAAAAAGGCGGAACCACCACTGATGTGGAACACCGATTTCCTTCAATTGGCGCTTCAATCGATTCAGCTACGGTCGGCGCTTCAACCGATTCAGCTACAATCGGCGCTTCAACCGATTTTCTTCGAATTTCATCTTCAATCGTCATTGTAGAAATGTATGTTTGAAGGAAGTTCAGCAAATTTGTGTTTGCACAGAGAAACCGAGTGTTTTAGAGAGTTTTGGAAAATGATTTGAAATAGAATTTTTTTGCACCATTTGATTACTGAAATGACAGTTATACCCCCGTGTTGACATAATGTAATAGCTGTTGACATTTAGTTAATCTTGTGGATTAGTGGCTGATATTGCATCTCATTTCTCAATTTAGGTAAATAATCTCAACCTAACAGGACCCTATATATATATATATATATATATATATATATAGGGGTGCGTTATAATGATACCGTAATAACCCTAAAACTAAATCTGGACCACACATTTTTAAAATCACGTGGTTTAGATTCAAACTTAGATTTACTTCATAAAAAAAAAGCGCGGGGGTAAATATGTCATTTCGCTCATGATAAAATTTACGTATCCAAATTTCGCTCATTTAATTTCTGAATTTCGCTCATTTTATCAGTCAGTCAAAAGTATCATTTTATCAACTCAGAGTATCATTCTATCCGGCAAAACTATCATTCTATGCAATAAACCTAACATATATCAATTTATCATTTTATCATTTTATCAGTCAGTCAAAAGTATCATTTTATCAACTCAGAGTATCATTCTATCCGGCAAAACTATCATTCTATGCAATAAACCTAACATATATCATTTTAACATTTTACGTGATATTTGGCGAAATTCAGAAATTAAATGAGGGAAATGACATATTTACCCCCTCGCTTTTTTTTTATGAAGTAAATCTAAGTTTGAATCTCAACCACAAGATTAGAAAATATGTGTGGTTCAGATTTGGTTATAGGGTTATTACGTGATTTAGGGGTTATCATATGATCACAACTCTCTCTCTCTCTCTCTATATATATATATATATATATATATAGATATATATAGGGATGTGATCATATGATAACCCATATTTATGGTGATAACCTAATAACCTATCGTTTTATGGGTCAAAAATATCCTTTTTACTAAAAATGATATTTATACACTATAAAATGATATTTTTTCAGCATGCATAGAATGATACTTTTAATCCATAAAATGATATTCTATTTTATAAAATGATATATTTCGTCCATAGAATGATAGATTATTAGGTTATCACCATAAATATGGGTTATCATATGATCACATCCCTATATATATCTATATCTATATATATATATATAGAGAGAGAGAGAGTTGTGATCATATGATAACCCCTAAATCACGTAATAACCCTATAACCAAATCTGAACCACACATATTTTCTAATCTTGTGGTTGAGATTCAAACTTAGATTTACTTCATAAAAAAAGCGCGAGGGTAAATATGTCATTTCCCTCATTTAATTTCTAAATTTCGCCAAATATCACGTAAAATGATAAAATGATATATGTTAGGTTTATTGCATAGAATGATAGTTTTGCCGGATAGAATGATACTCTGAGTTAATAAAATGATACTTTTGACTGACTGATAAAATGATATATGTTAGGTTTATTGCATAGAATGATAGTTTTGCCGGATAGAATGATACTCTGAGTTGATAAAATGATATTTTTGACTGACTGATAAAATGATAAAATGATATATGTTAGGTTTATTGCATAGAATGATTGTTTTGCCGGATAGAATGATACTCTTAGTTGATAAAATGATACTTTTGACTGACTGATAAAATGATATATGTTAGGTTTATTGCATAGAATGATAGTTTTGCCGGATAGAATGATACTCTGAGTTGATAAAATGATACTTTTGACTAACTGATAAAATGATAAGATGATATATGTTAGGTTTATTGCATAGAATGATAGTTTTGCCGGATAGAATGATACTCTGAGTTGATAAAATGATACTTTTGACTAACTGATAAAATGATAAGATGATATATGTTAGGTTTATTGCATAGAATGATAGTTTTGCCGGATAGAATGATACTCTGAGTTGATAAAATGATACTTTTGACTAACTGATAAAATGATATATGTTAGGTTTATTGCATAGAATGATAGTTTTGCCGGATAGAATGATACTCTGAGCTGATAAAATGATAATTTTGACTGACTGTGATAAAATGATAAAATGATATATGTTAGGTTTATTGCATAGAATGATAGTTTTATGAAGGAAAACTAAGTTTGAATCTAGACCACGTGATTTTAAAAATGTGTGGTCCAGATTTAGTTATAGGGTTATTACGGAAATTGGGGTTATCATTATAATGCACCCCTATATATATAATGCACCCCTATATATATATATATATATAAACTACACATTTTTTGTACTTTTAGTAAAACAAATTAAAATTGTATATTAATTTCACCTGATTAGAGTTTATATTTAAACTAGAGTCTCTCACCCCCTTAAAAAGTCTTGTAATGAGGGAGGGTTATCCACTCTTATTTAAATGAGATGAGATTATTACCAAGTCAATGTGAGACAAGATATAAGATATTTAACACGCCCTCGCATGTATGAGCTGGAATGACATATCAGACTTTCATCACGTGGATAGGCAAGACAAAAGATAAAGAGATAAAATCCATCATCGACTTAGTCTCGCTCTGATATCATATAAGAGGGGGGGATTATCCACTCTAATATAGACGAGATAGGATTATCACCAAATCGAGTGGGACTAATATTTAACTAAACCTAAACCTAAACCTAAACTAGGTTAAATGTATAGGTTTTCATTTTAACCAAAACTAAACTAGCTTAAGTTAGTATACATTTCCACAGGAGTGCTGGTAGAATGGTATGTTTATTAAATTAGTGCCCATCAATTAAATAATTATATTATATATTCCTTGTACATATTCATTGAGCTCTTCCTATAATTGACAATCAAGATAGCTTTTGTCAGGAAATGTCCCTTTATTTATTATTCTTTAGGAAAAGAGTCAGCAAATTTTCTGAGACACTACTATGTTTTATGCTTTACTAATCCAAAGATCCGATTCCTTTGTATAGATTATATTCCCTTTTCGATAAACGATGAAATTACTGAACTCGACTACAACTTTAGAAATTTGATGTTAAAAGGGCTTATATACATCAGACAGAAAACATGAATTTAAGTTACTAATAGTGATTATTTTAACCTATGACTAAGCACTTATTAAAAATGCTACTCCACAATTCTATGTCTAAACTAGTAAACGTCACTCAGTTAGTGAAAATCCCTATATCTAAAAAGGGAAATTGTTGACTCTGCGCTATTAGGTAAAATCCTTGTTTATATGTCGATGGGATTTATAGTCACATTTCCAACTTATAATATATACCAAAAATGTATTCTCTGTCCCATTAAAAATAGAACGTTTTCTTTTTTATGTTTTCTCATTAGAAATGAAACATTTCCTAAAATGAAAACAACATCATGTCTACTTTTTTAATTCTCTTACTTTACTCTCTATTCATTAACTCATAAAACCATACTACATAAAATCTCATGCCGAAAACCAAATATTTCATATTTATTGGGACGGACGGAGTACTGTTTTATGATCTATATATTGAGCTATATAAGTAATATACACGAAGTCACATTTCAAAGTGCCATATTGAATTATCATAAGATCTTTCAATCTTAAAGAAAACGATAGGATGATTATTCCCATCATTACTCTATCTTCATGATTGTATTACTTTGAAAAAAATACTCCATTACATTAAATTGATTGAAGTCCCAATTATGTAAAAAACCACTCGTTTATCGTACTTAATTTAACCACCATGAATCTTACCTTTACCAACCTTGGCATAGCATGGTACGTAGTGTTAAGGCAAAAATATTTTAAAGTCCAGAGCCTTTGCCCTAGCGACAAAGAGCTTAGACATTATTGCATGAGGTGCCGAATTCGAGCTCCTCTTAATATCAGTTGTAATTTCCTCCTATCTATAGTATAGGGGTTAATTTAAAAAAAGCAAAAATATTTTAAAAGTAATAAAAAAAAATTTAACTGTTGTTAATTAAAAATTTTAAGAAATTCTTTTTTCATGAATAGCTTAAGTTTTTTAATGAATTAATTTTTTTCAGTTCCAAGATGAGTTTTTTTTTTATTATTTGGTTAAATTGAATTTTATAAAATACTTCTGTCCGAACTTATAAAATATTTTACTTGTCTTCTCATATACACCTTTTAATATTTCAATTATTATATATTTTATTTAGCAGAATAAGATGGATGGAGTAATTTTTAACAGGGTCAAGAAATTAGCTAGCATCAATTAATCCCTGAATTGCAAATTTGGCTATTTTATAATCTTAGTATTTTTCTCCACATATATGGTTTTTAAATTGGGAGTTCATTGATCGGAAATGTCAAATGTAACCAAAATTTATTCGCTAACTTTTTATACATTAAAATAAACTTGCGTTGGAGAATTTTAAAATAACAACAATTTAGGACATACTGTGAAAGAAAGTATTCTTAAATTAAAGATAAATTAACTTAATCTTTTGCTTTTTATGACGTTTTTTTCAATTGCGTCCTCTAATTTTAGTTAAAACACCAACAATAAAAATATTTTTTTAAATGTTAGAAACACAAATTAGTGTCCTTAATTGCATGAAAAATGTCTTTAAGGTTTTTTTTATAGTGATTTACCAATCATGTCCAATTTATTTTAATTTGTTTACTCTTATTGATTGAATTATACTCCTAGATCTTCAACTTATATATGCCTCTAATATTAGTAATATACTCCTTGAGACGTGTCCTTTTTTCAATTACTTGCACGTAATTAATACATTTTTCATTTCATCTAATAGTTTTAAACTAAAAATGATAACAATCGGTTTAATTAGTTTAGGGCAATCTAAAGTATTTGAACAATGCTATTACTGTGCTATGCTATCTAACAGAGTTTACATTGTAAAGAAAATAAAATTTCCTTGAAATCACATCTCAATTGTACTAAAAGTCTTAAACCAAATATAGTTAATTATGTCCATATTTATGTGAAAAAGAAATCCATTCTCACTATTATACTCACTTATACTATTAATTCACCAATGCTACAGTTTATTAACTGTAATTATTAAAGTTGAGTAACCTCCCTAATGTGCTTAAAGTTGATTAGATAAAACTTTCACTTTTAGCATACAAAATTTTAATATAGGTCTGATTTATAATCGAAATGACGAAATATGAGGAGAAAATTGATTGGGGAACTGTAAAATAAAACTGACTTTTTCGGTAAATGCATGCCCTTTACCGACTTTGAAAAAATTAAATAATAGGTAAACAAAAAAGCTTGATCAAAGCAACTTCACAATTGCCAAAAAGCAAAAGAAAAAATGAGGAAAACAAAATTAAAAAAAGGAACATCCAAAAAAGGGGGGCAATAAGACAGCGGTCATAGTCATCTTTGTTGGAACCCTACTTATACATTAGAGTTTTATGGTTTTGTGCTACTGAAAGTGACTTCCACCAATCCAAATATAATATTTAAATAATCTTGAGTAGCCATCATGTAGGGCTCAATTCATAGTATCATTCTTGCTCAGATTTGCCTACTTAATCCCACAAGCTCTCAACCACATTTATAGGAAAAACAAGGGTTCTTAAGTTGCACATCTACATATTAATTTGTGATTCCTTCTATTAAAATCTTAGCTTATCTCACACTAAATTTGGGAATGCATTCACCAGAAAAGGAGGGAGCCAAGTTGAACGATATGGGTGCGGAGAAGGAGATGAGGAAGAGTTCATCCTTAACCATCATTTTCAGATATGCTGACTGGCTAGACATTTGGCTCATGTTGTTGGGCACATTTGGGGCTGTTGGAGATGGAATGTCGACAAACTGCTTGCTCGTGTACGTTAGCCGCCTTTTCAATAGTTTGGGCTATGGCAAATCGTCTCAGAATAATATCAATTTCTTGGATGAGATTGAAAAGGTTTGCATTCATCTCTAACTAACACTTACTAATAAGTTTTCTTGCATATATATAGTATGCTTTATATATGTATTGATTACTTTTGTCTTTCATATATTACTACTTTTGTAATCACATGTCTTCATTGAATTCTTCTTATTACAGCGCAGCTTATACTTTGTCTACTTGGGGATGGCAGTTATGGTAGTAGCATTTATGGGTAATTTCCTCTAATATCCATGTCTTTTGCATTCATTTTAATTTTTTGATAAGATGTGTACTTCATAGACAAGCTCTTTTTCTTGTCCATATTAATAACCCCCCTATATCCAAGTCATGAGATTATGAACTAATTAAAGCAGACACACACACACAACAAAAAAGAAACCGGTGTGCGTGCGTTGACCTGACCTAGTAGTAGAGTGGTTAATACCTGAAGCCAGTGGCGGATCCAGGAATCAAAAATCGTGGGGTCGAACCGATCAAGATTATAAATATAATATTTTAATAAATATCTCTAAACAAAAATACGTAAAAATATAAATACCACAATCTTATGCTATGCGAGAAAGTTGGCTTCTTCAAGTATCCATTTTCTGAAAACGACTCAAAATCCTTTCATTGGGAATAGTTGCAAACACCTCCTTCTCGCTATATACCGTCAAACTGTCGTTCAACCAGTCATCTCCCATCCTATTTCTCAGCTCTGACTTCACAAATTTCATTGCAGAAAACACTCTTTCAACGGATGTTGTAGCTACTGGTAAAAGTAAGACCAATTTTATCAATCGATAAACCAATTGAAAAATCTTATCTTTCATCGTTTCAACCATCTTCTTTGAAAGAGTTCCCAAATCTTCAACATCTGAAAAACGTGTATCTCTTCTTACATCACTCACGAAACTTTGAAGTTGTTTAGTTAACAAGTTAAGCTCCATGGACGAAAAGTCTTCCGGATAAAGGGTGGCAAGATGAACAAGTTTATCGACATTGAAATTGGAGAAATGATTTCTTGGATCAAGACATGCCATACACTCGAGTAGGTCTGTCCTGGACTCAGAAAAACGATTCCTCATTTCTTGACTAATTAAATCAACAACCTGATTGTGAAAAAAAATTATGTTAGGAGTTAATATCAAAGTTTAAATAAACAAGAATATTAGTTATCAAAAATACCTGATAAAAAATTTCAACACGATAATAATGATAGTTTGTAATACTTTGTCCATCATTCTTCATACGAATTCTTCTTGGAACAATTTTATCCATGTTAGGAACATCAATTTCATTTGCCCGGCAAAATGCTTCCACTTCTTGCAAGAAATCATCCCATCCAGATTCTAGAAATGCTTGCAAGTCCTCTTTCACAGTCACTATCAAATTTATTGCATTCAAAATATTTTGATCTCTGTATTGCAGCGCACAAGATAGTGGATCAATCATACCCAACAAATCTTTCATTAACATCATGAGAAACACAAAATCAAAGCTATCCATCTTTTGAAGCAACCCTTTAGATTTGCCACTTGTTTCTTGATCAACCCCATCTTCGAATACAGTTTCAAGTACTATGACTATCGAGGGCCACATAGATGCAAGACGAGTTAAAGTAAGATAATGAGATCCCCATCGAGTGTCACCCGGTCTAAGCAAAGAAGTTTCTTGATTTAGACTTTTACCTGAAGTGATTTCCCCTTTCTCAATCCTTTCAACCATTCTTTCATATTCAATTTGTCGGAGTTTATCTGCCCTTTTGCAAGAAGATCCACATACTGTAACAATCGGGCTAACATATCCGAAAAAATCAGAAACATGTCGATTTGCCTTACATACCGCCACACATACCAATTGAAGCTGATGGGCAAAACAATGGACATACCATGCCGATGGATTTTCTTTTAAAATAAGTGCTTTAAGTCCATTAAATTCACCCCTCATATTTGAAGCCCCATCATATCCCTGACCCCTCAATCTTGACAAAGATAATTCCATCTTAGAAAATACAAAATCAATTGCCATTTTCAAGCATCTTGATGAAGTCTCTTTAACATGAACTAAGGCTAAAAATCTTTCTATTATCTCTCCATTTTTATTCACGTATCTAATAACAATAGCCATTTGCTCCTTCACCGAGCAATCTCGAGACTCATCAACCATTATGGAAAATAATCCATCACCAAGTTCCTTCATTATTTCAAGTGTAGTTTCAACTGCACACGCATTAACGATATCTTTTTGAACTGATGGAGCAATCATTTGATTATTTCCGGGAGCATTCTTCAATATAACTTGACCAAATTCATCATTCCTTAAACTATACCAATATAATAACTCCAGAAAGTTGCCCCTATTTGAAGAAGTTGATGTCTCATCATGTCCTCTAAAAGCCAAACCTTGATTCAAAAGGAATCGAATAACATCAAGAGTTACAGTCAAACGAATCCTATATTCCTTCTCTTGTTTTGAACTAACTCTACTAACGATATAAGGCACACTCTACTTTTGATTTACAAAATTTTCATATTCAATTCTAGCTTTGTGGTGTGCACTACCCGTTGATCCAACATGAGCTCTAAATCTTTCATTAGCCTTCTTCCAATTAGAGAAACCACCACTAACAAATGCTTCATCTCCTGGAGCTAAATAACCACGCTTGAAAAGAAAACACCAAAAACAATACGCAACATCTGTTGTCGTACTATATTCAAGCAAAATATAATCTTTATACCAAACATCCCTAAAACCTCTCTTATCTTTCCCATATGTTTTTTTTTGGAAAGTCATGGCCTTTTGGTTGGCAAGGACCTTTGGCAACATAATCTCTACGAATTCGATCACGAATATTCACATCAAAACTATCTATAGGGTCTCGTAATCCGGGGTTGGCTTTGATTTTCTCTTTATCAATTTCAATCTCGTCCGGATTATTTTCAACTACCACATGATTTTCCAATTGTTGTGGTTCTTGCTCAACATTAGCACTTGAAGAACCGATAGAAACTCGAGGTCTTTTCTTTAGAAATTTATCCATTAACCTAAAAACAATGTAACACAAATTTAAAATTTATATTTAATCAATTATCATATACTATGAAACTTTCTAATCTAATCTCGGACAAGGTAAACAAAATCAATGAATAATTATTGATCAATTTTATAGCACTATAATGTGAATTGTAAAAACAGAACAAAAAACAAATAATAGTACCAACTTAAACTTGAATGATAATTTTAAATACCTCAATAATAGTACCAATTGCTAAGGATTTCCTTCGAAATTCTTTCGTAGCACAAGCCCTAAAGTCTCTCTTCTATATAAATTTTGCGCAGAGAATGAAAAGGTATTCTTTTCTCTATTATAAAATTCGCCAGTCTGTACCGAAAATCAGCAGTCCTTTCGCATTCTCTTTATTTAAATAGGTTTATTGGAAATTAGGTTTATTTAATTAGAGTATTGATTATACCAAGTCCAGCCCATTTGTAAAGCCCAATTACTAAAAGATTGGAAATTTGGAACAACATCTTCTTCTCCACAGGCGGCGGCGACTGGTTTGCTGCAGGGGCAGAACTTCGCGCGGCGTGGGGTCGGCTGCTGGGAAAGGGTATTATCCGGCTATTCTCCGGGAACAGCGGTGGGGTCGCCCGACCCCCCCCCCCCCCGACCCCACCTAGATCCGCCGATGCCTGAAGCTAACGGTCTCAGGTTCGAGTTCACCGTGACGCGAACTTTAAATTTCTATTCATATATCAATCAACAAAATCGGAAACATATACTGAAGGCCGGGCTAAAATCATATATAGAACTTAGTTGCAAAACCCTAAGTAATTTCATTGGAATCCAGAAGGGTACTGCTGGAGCAAGACAAGTAAGAGGCAAGTTTTGAAGACCAGGTACAAGTATTTGGAGGCAGTGCTGAGACAAGAAGTCTCTTCGACACACAAGAAGCAACCACCTCCGAGATCATAAACAGCATCTCCAAAGACACCTCTCTCATTCAAGAGGTCCTAAGCGAGAAGGTATTTCTTTAATAAGCTTGAATTTTAAACTCGCTAGCAACAATTAACACATTTATATAGCGATATGATCCGTTGATAACTATCTTAAATTGATAACTGATAACTATGTCAACAACCTACGTAATTGACATACTATGTTTTCGTATTGACATTTATAAAGTAGGTTATTGACATAGTTGTCAGTTATCAATTTAAGATAATTATCATCCTAACAGTACCCCATATATATATATATATATAGGGTCCTGTTAGGTTGAGATTATTTAGCTAAATTGAGAAATGAGATGCAATATCAGCCACTAATCCACAAGATTAACTAAATGTCAACAGCTATCACATTATGTCAACACGGGGGTATAAGTGTCATTTCATTTCAATAGCCAGAATATCAAATGTCAACAGCTCGTAATAAAATGTCAACAACTAAAAAATAACACTTACAATTCACATATCAATAGCGAGAATATCAAATGTCAACAACTCGTATTAAAATGTCAACAACTAAAAAACAACACTTATAATTCACATATCAATAGCGAGAATATCAAATGTCAACAACTCGTATTAAAATGTCAACAACTAAAAATAACACTAATAATTCACGTATCAATAGCTGATTCCGCTACACTTATTTAATTTACTAAGGCCCAAACCAAACAATTAAAGTTGTCCAATAATAGAAAAGAAGGCATCCCCTCATTTTAATGCCTTCTTCATCGTGAATTTCCTCCCCAAAGTCTCTTCCACTCCGTAATTGAAGAACAATAGCAAGTTCTCTCGGCTCTCTCTCTCCCTCTCGCCCCTCAAATTCCTCTCCGGCGAGTTCGCCATCTTTCCGGCGTCGCCGGAGCTCGCCCCTTTTTTTCTTCTCCTCCTCCATTTCTCCTCTTATCACTTCATATTCTTTCCAATTTCCCAAATTAGGAACCCTAGCTTGAAGAGAATACAATGGCGTTTCCTCCGCTGCCTCACCATCGCTATCCGGTTTTGCCGGAGATCTACCGGCGTTTCCTCTCTCTATCTCACACATCCTTTCCCCATTTTTCCTAATACCTCCAAATCCATACTCGAATCAACAATTAAGCTTCCGGCGAAGCGACGACGTGAGAAGCGAAGGCTGTTCGGAGCTTCGTGCAGCAGGAGCGGCGAAGCGCGGTGAACAGCGGCGACGTTAAACCGCGAGAGAGAGAGAGGGCGTGTCTGGAGGCGCCGTCGTCTCTGGCTTGATTGATGATCGACGAAGACGATTGATGGTGGCGATAGGCTGCACGGTCAGTAGCACCGGCGAGCGCTACAAATTGGAGCTGGAGAGAGATGGCAGCAGCCGAGAGGAAATTGAGAGAGAAATAGAGTGGGAGACGGAGAGAGGGGTTGGGAGGATGACTGTTTATAATTAATTAAGAATTGAAATTACCATTCAGCCCTTCTATAATTAGTTAATCTAAAAATATTTTTCATGTGGCAAATTCTGGACCACTCATTTAATAAAAATGAGTGGCTGAGATTGCATCTCATTTCTTAATTAGCTTAAAAAATCTCAATTGATCATGAACCTATATATAGGTGCCGATATTTGTGATGAACATGTCGGTATTTGTGTCGGGGCTGGGCTTCTCCGTCTACTTCTCGTGGAGGCTGGCGCTGGTTGCCTTCCCCACCGTCGTTCTCTTGATCATACCGGGCCTCATCTACGGGAAATACCTTGTGTATTTGTCTAAGGAGGGCTTCAAAGAGCACGGGAAGGTGAACTCGGTGGTGGGGCTGGCGCTGAGCTCTATTAAAACTGTCTACTCTTTCGCGGCGGAGAGGAGCATCATTGAAAAGTATGGTTCCATTTTGGACAGAGCAAACATGTTCGGATTTAGACAGGGAATCGCGAAAGGCCTCGCTATTGGAAGCACTGGGCTTTCTTTCGCGATATGGGCACTGCTCGCGTGGTATGGCAGCCGTCTCATCATGTATAGAGGGGAGAGTGGTGGCAGGATTTACGCCGCCGGACTTTCCTTTGTTTTGGGTGGACTGTAAGCTCTCTACTTCTCATTCACCATTTGTTTCACTCGGGTTTGGATCCCCTGCCTGTGCCTGTGGAGGGAGAGAAGCACATCATGGATGCTGTCTGACACTTCATTATTTTATAAAAAAAGAAATTAATATTAAAATAATAGTACGTGAGAGACAGCAGAGGTCATCTGCTGTACTTTTCTCCACAGCAGTCTTTCTTTAAATTAGATATGTTTATTCTGGTATTTAATTCTACATCGGATTCCAGTTCGCTGGGATCTGCACTGCCTGAAGTGAAATACTTGACGGAAGCATCAGTGGCAGCGTCTAGAATCTTCGAGAGGATCGACCGGGTCCCAGATATCGACGGCGAAGACAGCAAGGGCGTGGTGCTGGACAAGATACGAGGAGAGATCGAATTCGAGCACGTGAGAACAGTAGCGCTCGTTGGAGCAAGCGGAAGCGGGAAATCCACTGCCATTGCGTTATTGCAGCGCTTCTACGACGCCAATGGGGGAACCGTACGTGTCGATGGGGTCGACATCACAACTCTACGCTAAGACAGAAAATGGGGCTGGTCAGCCAAGAACACGCACTGTTTGGAACATCAATGAAGGAAAACATCATGTTTGGGAAACTGGATGCAACCATGGATGATGTTATTGCCGCAGCCATGGCTGCCAATGCGCATAATTTCATCAGCCAGCTTCCCCAAGGATACGAGACTAAGGTCAGTATATGCTTATTTACTACTTGTCACATTATATTTGATGGATGGTCTTATCTACGTTATTACTATCATTTTTTTCAAAACGAGTACAAAGAAAATATGACTCAATTAACAAGGAAGATAATAAGTATAATTTATTGACATAATTGGATGTACATAACAGATTGGGGAGAGAGGAGCACTGCTATCAGGTGGACAGAAGCAAAGGATTGCGATTGCTAGAGCCATCATCAGAAACCCCATCATGCTTCTTCTAGACGAAGCCACCAGCGCACTCGACTCTGAATCCAAGAAGCTCGTGCAGAACGCCCTCGATCAAGCCTCAATGGGCAGAACAACACTAGTAAGTAATACTATATCTTTTTTTATTGTGATTGCATTCCTTGTACTGGTGCATACATTTATATAGGAGTATTAATTTTTGTTTATGTAAAAATGCACAATTTAGGTGGTGGCACATAAGCTCTCCACGATAAAGAATGCAGATTTGATTGCAGTAGTGGTTAATGGTAGTATAGCTGAGACTGGCACACACAACGAGCTCATCGACGCCAACGGCCACTACGCAAGATTAGCCAAACTTCAACGGCAGATGAGCGTCTTAGACCAAGAGAAAAATCTCGAGGCGTCCTCCGCTGCCAGGAGCAGCACCGGAAGAAAGAGCACAATAGGATCAAGCCTTGCTTCACCTCTACCAATCATTTCCTTTCCACCACCACCACCAACTTCCCCTCCGCCCTCATTTCGCCGCCTACTTTCACTAAACTCCCCGGAATGGAAACAAGGCCTAATCGGCAGCATCTCAGCTGTGTTATTCGGCACCGTGCAGCCCATCTACGCACTAACAATAGGCGGCATGATCTCAGCCTTCTTCGCGCCAAGCCACGCAGATGTGCAAACACGCATCGAGAGATACGCCCTCATATTCAGCTCGCTCTGCCTCGCCTCCATCACCCTGAACCTCTGCCAGCACTACAACTTCGCCTACATGGGCGAGTGCCTCACGAGGCGGATCCGCCTCAAGATGCTCGAGAAGATCCTCACATTCGAGGCCGCCTGGTTCGACGAGGACCGCAACTCCAGCGCAGCTCTATGCTCCAGACTCTCCAACGAGGCATACATGGTCAAATCCCTAGTCGCGGACAGATTGTCCTTATTGATCCAGACGGCGTCAGCCGTCACCACGGCGATGGTGATGTGGCTAATCATAGCATGGAAGCTGGCGCTGGTGATGATCGCAGTGCAGCCTCTCACCATCTTCTGCTTCTACATAAGAAAAATCATACTCTCCACCATCACGGCCAATTTCGTCAAGGTGCAGAATCAGAGCACCCAAATCGCCGCGGAGGCTGTTTACAATCACAGAATCGTGACCTCGTTCGGGAGCATAGGGAAAGTGCTTGAGATATTCGACCAGGCTCAAGACGCGCCGAGGAAGGAGGCGAGGAAGAAGTCGTGGCTGGCGGGAGTGGGGATCGGGTCGGCTCAAGGCCTCACTTTCATCTGCTGGGCTCTCGATTTCTGGTACGGCGGCACGCTGGTTAACAGAGGAGAGATATCGGCCGGAGACGTGTTCCGGACTTTTTTCATTTTGGTGAGCACCGGAAAAGTTGTGGCGGAAGCCGGCAGCATGACTTCCGATCTCGTCAAAGGATCCGCGGCGTTAGATTCCATTTTCGCAATCTTAGATCGACAATCACCAATCTCAGGATCCTATAATGTAATCGTAACTAACTAATTTGTTTTTTTTTTATATATGTATTTAGTATTCAATTGATTGATTACTTTTTGGATTTGGTATTGGAAATTGGAACAGGGCGGAGACGGAAAAGGAGGGAAGATGAGCGGCGACATCGAGGTGAAGAGGGTGGATTTCACGTATCCAGCGCGGCCAGAGGCGCAGGTGCTGCGGGATTTCAGCTTGGAAGTAAAGGCGGGGACGAGCGTTGGGCTCGTAGGGAAGAGTGGATGTGGGAAGTCGACCGTTATAGCCCTTATCCAGAGATTCTACGACGTCGATAGTGGCTCGGTTAAGGTGGACTGCGTTGATATAAGGCTGTTCGACGTGGAGTGGTACCGGAAACACATGGCCCTCGTCAGCCAGGAGCCGGTCATATATTCCGGTAGCATCCGCGACAACATAACGTTCGGGAAGCCCGACGCGTCCGAGAACGAGGTGGTGGTGGCCGCGATAGAGGCCAATGCACATGAATTCATCTGGTATGAAAGTGTGTAATATTACTCCCTGCGTCCCAGAGTAATCGGGGCATTTCATTTGGGCACGAGATTTAAGAAATTAACGTGTTAAAAGTTAAAGTGGGGACAGTAAAGTATGAGAAGGGATAAAGTTTATTTTGTTAAAAAATGAAATGACTCAACTAAATTGGGGTATGACACAGAATGTGGAGAAAGAGGGGTGCAGCTATCGGGAGGGCAGAAGCAGAGGATCGCCATAGCCAGAGCTATCGTCCGTGACCCAACGGTGCTGCTGCTGGACGAGGCGACCAGCGCGCTGGACGTGCAGTCGGAGCAGCTGGTGCAGGAGGCGCTGGACAGGGTGATGGTAGGGAGGACAACGGTGGTGGTGGCGCACCGCCTCAACACAATCAAGAACTTGGATTCTATCGCTTATGTTTCGGAGGGGAAAGTGGTGGAGCGAGGGACGTATAGCCAACTTAAGAGCAAGAAGGGTGCCTTCTACGATCTTGGTAGCCTTCAAGGTGTCTCGGCTCATCATCTATGAATCTTGCATTGGATATTAGTATGAAATAGACAAGGAATAATGATACGAGCCTCCTTCGTCTAGTTTAGATTTGTTCCTTCTTCATTTAATTAGTTTAGATTTATTAGGGTTTTGCATATCTTTACATATATTTGTTTCTTGTTCGATAAGTTAGGACTTAGTATTATAAATAGGGAGGAATGTGATCAATTCATGGAATCAATAAAAAGAATATTATTTTGCTCTACTTACGTGACCCCTTATCAAATCCTAGTTATCGCGTTGCCCGACGGGAAGATCCCGCGCACAACTCGTAACTATTCTATCAAGAAACTCTAGCAAGCGTGCTGCCCGACGAGAGCTCTCGCGCACAGCAGCTTCTGGATTCCTCCGACCCCGTGTTGAGGGCGCCGGACGAGTGTTAGATCGACGACAAGGTTCGTCAACGGAGCGAACTTCTGGTCAAGTTGCGGCATAATTTGAAGAAAGCTCAGCAACGTATGCGCGAGGCAGCAAACAAACATCGTCGACACGTGGAGTTTGAGATAGGGGACTCGGTGCTGTTGAAACTTCGCCCATATAGGCAGCATTCGGTGGCTCGCCCCCAGTCGGCAAAATTGGCTAGGCGATACTACGGGCCTTTTGAGGTGATAGAACGCGTGGGTCCGGTCGCTTACAGACTACGCTTGCCAGAAGGGAGTCGAATACATAATGTGTTCCATGTTAGCCTTCTTCGGCCGTTTGTGTCAGGTGACGCAGAGGGAAGAGACGGATCGACGCTTTGATAATCTGGACCCATATCTGTCGCGTGAGACAGAGCCTCCGCTGGGGATCGACGATGATGATGAGGAGTATGATGTCGGTAGGAGGAGAAAATTGGGGTATCGAGGCAGCGGTATCCCTACTTGGGGTTCTCGCGATGCGGCGTTCGACGATAGGGATCGTCGCGGCGCGAGGGGTAGGAATAACTCGGGATGGGACCCGCCGGGGAATCGCTACGAGCGCGAGCAGTTTGGAGACTTTCAGCAAGGATTCACGCCTCGTACGTCGTGCTGGAACCCCTCCCATCGTTACCATGCTGCGGCGACGGGGTTTGACAAGAATCAAGTGTCAACGAAGCCGCCGCGCTTCGATGGCAGTGATGCAACCAATTGGGTATCCATGGTTCATTACTATTTTGATCACTTGATGATACCGGAGGTACAACGAATACACTATGCGGTGATGTTATTTGACCCCCCGGCTTCGGAGTGGGTGTTTAATTATTGTGCAAATATTGAATTCGTCACGTGGCAAGAATTTTTGGGAGATGTGCTCCACCGTTTTGATAGGAAGAGTTTCGCGAATGCAACAATGGCTCACACATTGGAATTTGCTGACCCTCAAGCAAGCAGGGCTCCTCAACCCCAGCCGATCGCTGATCCTCGTCGACCGTGGCAGAGCAGGGAAAACCGTGGCACGACGGTGACCTACAGCAGACACCCTCCGACTCGGTCTACACCTGGTACGGGGCCGTCACAGGAGAGTTCAGGACGGGCTCCGGAGCAGCAGCGCCGCCCTTTAATTCGGGTTTCTCGGGCGAAAAAGGCGGAGCGTTCCCGTTTGGGATTGTGTTGGAATTGCCCCGAAAAAGGGGTAATGGGGCACGTGTGTAACCATCGTCTCCTATGTTATGCGGACGAAGATGATGTGTTTGAGGAGAATATTGATGACGATAATCTAGCTGAGGATGTGGAGGACGTCGATTTGGAGAAGGATATGACGGAGGATTTGGCAGACATGGAGGTAGCACACGTACCGCCACGAAATCCCCTAGAAATGGATCGTTTGAAGCTTTTCGACAGCAACGACATTTCTTCAGACGACGACCTGTCCAAAATTGAAATCAACCAGGAACATGCCAAAAACAAGAAGCAATTGATTAAGGCGGGTCCAGAGCTAAGTAATGAAGATGATGAGAAGATTGGTGAAGAAGAGGAGACATGGTTAGAAGATAAGGAGGAGACATGGTTAGAAGGTAAGGAGGAGAGTGGTTGTATTGGTAAAGGAATCAAGCCGGGTTTGGGTACTTACAGCTCGAGTTTAGATGGTGCTTGCAGATATAACAATGGAGAGGTGATTGAGAATGTTTTATCTTCTATGGCACAGACGGGGCTTATCTTGAAAGGTCATGCTTCGAATTATGATTTGATCAACAAGAAGCTTTGTGGTGTGGGGGAAACGTTCGCAATGGATCTCTCCCTCATGAGGGCTTGCATTGATAACGCAGAACTAGAGCATGCTACGTATGAGTGTATGTTTATGGCGCTGCTGTGTGAGGGAAGACATTCAACTGTTCGATATGTGTTTGATCCCGGAGGATACGCATCGCCAAAGCCTTCAACTATCATCGTTGCTTCGTGGTTTCCACCTTGAGGACAAGGTGGATTTTAACCGGGGGAGAGTTGATACGAGCCTCCTTCGTCTAGTTTAGATTTGTTCCTTCTTCATTTAATTAGTTTAGATTTATTAGGGTTTTGCATATCTTTACATATATTTGTTTCTTGTTCGATAAGTTAGGACTTAGTATTATAAATAGGGAGGAATGTGATCAATTCATGGAATCAATAAAAAGAATATTATTTTGCTCTACTTACGTGACCCCTTATCAAATCCTAGTTATCGCGTTGCCCGACGGGAAGATCCCGCGCACAACTCGTAACTATTCTATCAAGAAACTCTAGCAAGCGTGCTGCCCGACGAGAGCTCTCGCGCACAGCAGCTTCTGGATTCCTCCGACCCCGTGTTGAGGGCGCCGGACGAGTGTTAGATCGACGACAAGGTTCGTCGAATTGTGGTTAAGGGAAAGACCTCTTAACAAATAACCTACCAGGTTAAGAATCCTTCTATCTAGTTGTAATAGTTATTGTAACAAGCAGGTGTTAGTAATAATGGTAAGAAATAAATGGTCTACATCTATGGAATGTGAAATGTCACGCGTTGATTAAATTTCCAATCGAAAACGTTAGTAATTGTATAGTTAATTTTTGCCATTTTTAGAGCTTGCAATCAATGATACTCCATCCTCTCAGTCATTTTTATTCATCACACCTTCACATATTTTTAAAAATTGTTTTATTCTGTGAAAAAATATAAAATGAAAATATAAGTGAAAAATGAGACCAATTTTTATATTAGTTTTATAGTGGAGTCTAAGTGCACATGCTATATTTTTTCACTTTATAATACTTCCTTTGTCCCAACTAATATGACACATTTTCCTTTTGATTTTGTCCTAGCCAAGAAGACATAGTTCTATTTTTGGTAAATTTCTTTCTCCAATTAATACATTCAACCAATTTTTTTCTATCCAATTAAATATTCAACTCTTTTTCTCTCTTCATTTAATATTTATACTCACTCTTTATCTCTCCAATAACTACATTAACCAACAATTCCTAAAATCTCGTGTCGATTAAGAAATATGTCATCTTAGCCAGGACAAATGATGTATATTCTTATCAAGTCTTACCTCACCATGTTCAAAGTGAATAAAATGCAAAGGTCTTGTTCAAAATCAAAGGTGATCTAGTGTAGTTAATATTTGAAACCAAAGGTTTTCAACTCGAGTCTACTATAACACATTCTTTTAACTTTTATTCATTAGCCTAAAAAATGAAACGTTAAGTGCAACATGGTGATTAGAAAAAATCATGACACTAAATTACATAATTAACATATTTAGCGTAGAGCTGGACTCTCATAATTTTAATATCCGCACAATCTTCAATAACTTCCTCCGTCCCTGAAAAATATGAACTATTTGCTTTTTAACTCGTCTCTGAAAAGTACGAACTTTATAATTTTGGAATAGTTAAATAACAACACATTAAATATCATTTTTTATAACTTATATCAGTAAACTACACTATCAATGATGTAGAGCTCACTATCCACTACTACATATTTTTCTCTCTTACTTTACCAAGTATACAATATAACATTCGTTAAACTAAATGTTCATATTTTTCTAAGACGGAGGGAAGTATGTATTAAAAATGTATATACATTTCCTGTCAAAAATGACTTAAGATGACATTCTTGTAAATTTTGGAAAACTATCCTTTTATATAAGTATAGATTTGAGATTTAAAAAATTTGAGAAACCTTAGGCACCCCTTTCTTGTTGCTACTCGTTAGCTCACAACATGCATCACCGCGGTCCTCTCATTGCCCGTCGCGGCGACGACCATGTGGCCAGACAAACATCTCCTGCCAGTCATAATGAAGCGGGCATCACAACACGCCCTAATCCCATCTACCGCGTACGCTCTAATTAAGCAGAGAAGAATATCAGTGTACAAAATTTACTGTAAGTATTAGCTATTTTTAAAAATCTTTTCTTACTCTCTCACAACTGTCATGTATCTTAGTCTTATGTGGGGGTGTTCGGTTTGTAAGATTGTATCCCGGGATAAATATGTAGTGTGTTTGGTTCATGAGATTCAATCCCACAACTCAATCCTAGATGAATAATCATGTGATAATTAGTCATAGCTAATCCCCTATGACTAAAATAATCTCACTATTCAATCCTTGTTTATATCTTGGTATTTTTATCTAAGAAACTGAACACCACCTCTGAATATTGATTGACGATTGCGCACTTTGGAATTATTTAAATTATTTATAAAAATAACCTAAATTATATTAGATGAAGTAACATGTAATGCCCAAAACCCACCTTAGACGGAAAAGTGAATTTCGGTGCTATAAATCGCTAGAATTAGGATTTTCGGAGAATAATTAGAAATAATTAACAAAATAAATTTTGACAATTTGATAAATTAGGGAATAATGAAATACCAGTCTTAAATAAGTGTAAGAAAAGATATGCGAGCAAAGAATTGAGTTTTAAAGAATTTTAGTATGTTCTTGAGAAAAGTCTTCGATTAGAGATTTTCGATGATATAACGGTACGAATATTTGTAAATTTAAATTAGTTAAATGCTATAGATGTCTAGAATTAAATTAGCAGTATTACTGTTTGGAAATTAGTGTGCCGAGATAGTAGGAAATTTTAAGGTTTCGAAAATGTGTTTATATTAATTTTTAGAATACATTATCTAAGTTGTAAGTATAGGATTTTTATTGAAATAAAGTGGGTAAGTGATACGCTCGGATTTTGCACTGTTTTAAGGCTTATTTTTGGTCCGTTTTTAATGTCATGATCACAATTCATGTCCATTTTTTCCATATTTTCTCTATTTTGGTATTTTTACGTGTTTTGTGAGATTTGTGCATATTTGAGCCTAAAAAGATAGCAAAAAGTCGAAGTTGGAAATCTGGAGCTTTCAAGAAGCCCAGCGGTCCGCTGCAACACGCACAACGACCACTGGGCCCAACGACCGTTGTGCCAGTAGCGGTCCGCTCCGGAGAAAGTAGTGTTGAAAAGAAGAACACGCCCAGCGACTGCTGGGGAGTGCGCAACGACCGCTCCAAGAGTTTCCGAAGCTACGAGATTATTCACAGCGACCGCTGCAACATAGTGTAGCGACCGCTACCCAAGAGGCAGAGGTTACGGATCAATGTGCAGCGACCGCTGGCCAAGGTGCAGCGGCCCGCTGCGAAAATGCGGCGCGCGAATTTGACCTATTTTCTTCCCAAGATTTACCAAACTTAACCATCCTTTACCTTATTTCATACTGCTTGATTTTTCGCCTATAAATATCCCCTAAAACCCCTTTATTAGTATCCTCTTTTTGCCTTATAATTCTAGAGCATAAAATTGAGAGAGTTCTTCCTTGTGCAAGAGGTTGAAGAATGAATCAATAGAAGATCAAGGCTATAAGGATTCAACCTTTGGGTTTTATTGCTTTCGTTCTTATGTTCACTTTGTTTTCCATTCATTCTATGTTTTTAGCTTATTCAATTATGTGTAACTAAATTCATAGGATTTTAGGGATATGTTAGTAACGACTTTGGTTATACAATTTCGCTTTGCTATTTAATATCCGTTTTATTTTTACTTCGTTTCTTCCCTAAGTTATTCCATAATACTTCACGTTCGAGTGACACATTCGGTGATGATTTAATATAACTTGCTACATGATCGTGAGAGGAGGTTGGCGAGTTAGATTCACTTAGTAGACACTACAATTAGTTTCCCTTAAAACGGCACTGTTAATTGAGAGTGATGACTTTTCAAGGGTCTTAGGAGCTTTTAGGAGTTACGGATCTAGGATTGACAACCCTAGTGTTAGTAATCTACGCTTGTAGCGCATGGGCAAAACTTATGTGACTCGTTCTATCGAAGTATAAACTGTGCTAGGGTATTATAATTGGAATTTGTATAACCATAACGGTGAACGCACATCCCTGGAATTCTCTTATCTCTCATATTTTACCTCTTCAATTATATGCAATTAGTTGTTTATTTGCTTTAAAATTGTTTTTAGTTTTCAAAAACTCCAAAACTTTCGGTTTTCCAAATAATGAACGAAGCTTAGTAGAAGGTAGACAGTCTGTGATTGTTTTCCTCGTGATCGATATTCGGTATTGACCTTTAGCTATATTTATCCTACTCTGTATACTTGCAGGTATTTATAGTGCTAATAAAAGTGCATCAGTTAGAAAATGAAATAAAGATTAATAAAAAAAAGAATTTGAGAGAATAAGGCCATCCGCTACGCTGTCTCTTATCTATCTCTTAATCGTCTCATCTCTTCACTATTCATGAGCCCCACTGTACTTTTTATCCCATCTCTTAACTAAGAGACATCACCTGCAACCCTC
This sequence comes from Salvia splendens, assembly GCF_004379255.2. Classification (NCBI taxonomy): domain Eukaryota; kingdom Viridiplantae; phylum Streptophyta; class Magnoliopsida; order Lamiales; family Lamiaceae; genus Salvia; species Salvia splendens. The sequence continues at coordinate 29,466,711 of NC_056040.1, forward strand.
TATCTCTTAACCATCTTATCCCTTAACTATTCATTCAATTTCATTTTTTATTTTTATTTCTAACAAATTCAATTAATAAAAACACACTTCATTAAATAAAATAAAATTACAATTTAGAATTAAAAAAAACAAAAAAAAAACACATAATTAAAATCCTAAAAAAACTAAAAATTACATAATTTAAAATACAATTTTATAGAAATTATAAAAACTACTCCGCTGGTGAATCAATCCCCGAAGGCGGTGGCGGTGCACTCAAGCTACCTGGAGGCGGAATACCAATTTGTCTTGCCATATACTCAATTCCGGCAAGATGGTCTTGATATTGGGGAGGCGCCATGCGGGAAGTGTCAGCCATCGTGGCGGTCAAGTACATGGACAATAGGGGGTTCGAGCTCGAGACCGAGCCCACCTGGCTTGATTCGCCCCGGCCCCTCCTCCCTCAAGCCGCCTTCGCCACCTTGGTCCCTTGCGGCCGATGATGCCCACAAGAGGAGCCCCCTGCATTGGTGGCCGTGCCCTCAACCTCTTGTGAGGCGTTGCTTGACCTGCCCTCACAAGACAAGTATTGGCCACCCGCCATGTGCTTTATGCGTTTCGAGCTCGAGCTCGTGCTGGACTGGACACCACTGGCCCATCTTTCAACGTCTTTGACGTCCTCCCAAACATCGACATGTTTGAATTCTTTGTCGTTGTCATAAAAAAGACTCGCATAGCCGCTCTTATAATGTCGGCTCTACTGGCTCCGCTTTGGTATTGAGCCACTTTATTCTTGTAGATGCCGCAAAATTTTTTGACATCTCTGTCGACTCGGTCAAAATGACTGCGGAGCATTTTCATGGTGCGGCGGCGGGACCGAGATGGCTTGTTCTCGTTGTAGGCGTCGGTGACCTTTTTCCAAAAACACTTGCGGGTTTGTTGATTCCCGATGATGGGATCGTACGAGACGCTGACCCAAGCGTTGAACAGAGTCATTGTGTCCTTGCGGCTGTATGGATGACGACCTATATCCTCCTCATCCTCTTCCTCCACGACGTCGAATGCGCGACCCCTAGATCTTCCACCGCCTCGTCCTCCTTCCGGATTGGGTTCATCCGGAAAATCCTCCATAATTTGGGATAATCCCTGCGATTGCCCATACCTCGGGGCGGAGGGACGAGAGTATGCATCCACATCAAAATAGGGTGGTTGGTACGCCGTCGACGTCGACGAACAGGAACCGGCAGCACCCAAGACATTGTACATGCCCCCCAGTCGCCAAACGTGTTCAAGTCATATCCGCCGGAGCCGCCCTCGTTTCCGTCGCCGGACATTTTGAGATGAAAATTGGATAGATGAGATGAAAATTGGAGAGAAAAGAGAGATGGTTTGAGAAGATTAGATGTGTGTTTGTGTGTATAATGAGGATGAAATAGGAGTATTTATAGAGTAAAAAATACCGTTGAAAACGGTAAAAAAACGGTAACATTACTGTTTAAATTTTTTATTTTTTAATTAAAATTGAATTTAAAAATAATGATTTATTGCGTCAGCCCGCGAGTGGGCGTCACGCCTACTGCCAGCGCGTGCCACATGGCGCTGGCGCGTGGCGAGGTATCGCGCCAGCAGTCCCTCCGGGACGAGACACCCGCCGAGACGAGACCGAGACGAATCCCTGCAACGCTGTCTCGCTGCAGTTTCGTCTCTCCGAGACGAGATAGAGACAACAATGAGACGCGTTGCGGATGCCCTAAGAATCTCACATCTGGAACTCTCGGGAAGGGGATCACTTCTACACAACTTATACTCATATTTTTTTGGAACTCGCACACTTCCTTACGGAGGAGGATGGAGAGACACGTACTCACACTTTGCTCACACATACTCACACACAGCCATCTCTCTCCGGCGACCGCCGCACAGGCACCCCTATCGCGTCTCCCTATCTGTCTCCTTGACTCTATATAAAACCCACACGCTTACATACACATTCAATCTCTTTTCCTGTCTGTACAACATCTGTTCGGACGATTATGTCGCTGCCCTCGCCGGACTCCGGCAACTATTGGATAGTCTTGTCTATCATCTATGTAAGTAACCTTCCCACAACTCTAATTCATCCAATTTCATATTGAATTTTAAAGTTAGGGTTGATGCTCAAGTTTTTCCCAAATTTGAATTCAGTAAATCTAATTTGTTTAATGACTAATTAGTTTTCTAATCATAAGTGGGGAGGTGAATTGGGAGAAAAATATGATCTAGTTATGCAATTTTAGTTTTAGCTTAGAATGCATTCAATATAGTTTGGGGGATTTGTGTTGCCAACTGGTTTTAGCTTGGGAATTCACTTGCGTAATATACATTTGGATCGTGAGAAAAATGCATTTTTGGTATAGGATGTTTTGGGAATTAATTATAATGAATTGATCTTGGAATTCTAATAAAATTAATGGGATGATTGGAGCATATAGTTGGATTATCTTAGATAGTAGGAATTTGGAGTTTACAAGTAGAAATTATGTTGTGGTGAAAGAAACAAAGGAGACAGCTTTTATGTCATGTTCTGATAGAATTTTCCAACTTCAGTTTAACCAAGTAAACGATCTCCTTTTCTTACCAATTTTTAACTGAACAAACTTTCATTTGTCTTCTGCTATGTGGCCAATATTCAGCTTCAACCGAGTCAAAATGAATTTATAATGATTTTTGTAAGAGGAGTGCGTTGTTCTGCTAGGTTTGGGTAAAATAGACATTTATGGCTTTTATTTTCATCTTGATTACGTTGAATTTTGACTTCTTGGTTGTCCGGATTAGTACTTGTTCCGTAAAAATCTTAAGACATGACCAAAGTCGAAATGCTTATGTTTTAACCTTATTCTTTTGGACAAGTGTATGAAGATGTGATTGCTAATATGAAATTTGGAAGTAGAGTAGTTTTGACTAGTCTAATGTCTTGTGGGATATATGCATAAATATTATGAAATTAAGTTAGAAGATAATGGTTAGTAGATAAACACTAATAGCATAGATTAAGTATATAAAATAGATTTATTTGATAACAATATGAATTTGATAATTTTATATGAATGTGAAATATACATTGGAAGGTAGTAGGAGATAACAAGGACATGGAGAAGGAGCAACAATAAAGTGATTCGTAAGTCAAAGGTGTATGTCAAAGGTGTCTGAGATTTTTGAGGTAGTATACTCTTCATTAGATTTTAAGTTATGATTTAAGTCTACGTAATTGCATGTATAATAGTGTGGGTTAATCAGTGATGCAATATATTTGATCTGAATATGTTGCTTATGGTATGAATTAGGTGAGTTCTAGATATGTGAATCTATGATGGTATTGAGATAATTGGAATGTAATCTGTTAATTTGATATGATATGGTGAGAAAAGAAGTAGTTGATTTGTTATGTTAAAGATTATTGGAATTAAGAATTTTCATGAAAATGAGTGTACTTGACTGTGTTTATGCCCGTGCTTGAGTGTCAACTGTGGGTTGATGCACTTTTTATTAGCACTAAATAAACCTGCAAGTATACAGAGTATATATATTATAGCTAAAGGTCAGTACCAGTTATCAAACATAGGGAAAACAATCACAAATTGGCTACCTCCTACTAAGCTTCTTTCAGTACTTGGAAAACCGCGAGAATTTTGGAATTTTGAAAATTAAAGACTTAAAAAACAAGTAAACAATTAATTGCAATTAAAACACAAACATAAAATATGAGAGATAAGGGAATTCCAGGGATGTGCGTTCACAGTTATGGTTATACATATTCGTACTACAATACCCTATCACAGTTATTACATCGATAGAACGAGTCACATAAGTTTGCCCATGCGGCACAAGCGTAGATTACTAACATTAGGATTGTCAATCATAAATCCGTAACTCCCAAAAGCTCCTAAGACCCTTGAAAAGTCCACACTCTCAATTAACAGTGTCGTTTTAAGGGAAGCTAATTGTAGTGTCTACTAAGTGGTCCTAACTCGCCAACCTCCTCTCACGATTATGTAGCCAGTTATATTAATTCATCACAGAATGTGTCACTCAAATGTGAAGCATTATCTAACAACTTAGGGAAGAAACGAAGTAAGAACAAAATAGATATTAAATTGAAAACGGAATTGTATAACCAAAGTCGTTACTAACGCATCCCTAGAATCCTATGTGTTTAGTTACACATGATTGAATAAGCTAAAAACATAGATTGTAGGGAAAACAAAATGAACATAAGTGCTAAAGCAAATAAAACCCAAAGGTTGAATCCTTGTAACTCTTGATGATCTATTGATTCCTTCTTCAACCCCTTGCACTATGAACAACTTTCAAATTTATACTCTGGAAGTAATTGGCAAAAAGAGGATCTTTAATGAAGAGGTTTGAGGGGGGTATTTATAGGGGAAATTTCGAGCATCAGCAAATAAGGTAAAAAGTGGCTAAGTTTGGTAAATATTGGGAAAAAAGTAGGTCAATTCTGTGCGCCGGGTTTTCCCAGTAGGCCGCTGCACCTCGGCCAGCGGTCACTGCGGGTTGATCCGTAGTCTCTGCCTCTCGAACAACGGTCGCTACATTTCATCCCAGCGGTCGCTGGAAATCATCCCGTAGCTTCTGGATCTTTTGGAGCGGTCGCTGCGCACACCCCAGCAGTCGCAGTGCATTTTCTTCGATTCAACACATTTTTCTCCGGAGCGGACCGCTACTGGCTCAATAGTCGTTGGGTGATAAGGCTCGTTTCATGCATTGGTTTTGGGTGATATTACATGCTTTTTGGGGAGATAATGCGCAAATTTAAGAGTAAGTGTGCAGGTATCTGCTGGGTCAAGTAGATGCTGCAAACTGATCGAGTAGATCCAAAATGAGCAGAAAATGAGTAAAAATGTCAAAAATCCGCTAGGTAAAGAAGAATTATCAGGAGAGCATGTGCGTAAGAAATTCGCCAGACCCAGGAGATTGTGCTAATTGACCTGGCGGATACAATCGAGCAGATTTTGAAGTGAAATAGCTGAAGCCGTCCAACGGACCTAGGAGAATCAAATAGGTAGTGGCAGAAGCAGAAGTGGGAGCAAAAGAGCAAGATTCGTAGACACCCTTATTTTAAGGGTACAAACGTCAAATCATGAAGAGCATACCCTAGAGATTTGAGCTTGAAGCATCTCTATATAAAGGGACCAACATGAATGAAGAAGGCAGCGCTTAACGCTATCGTAGTTTAGGTAGGAAGCTCTCATAGGCGCTTAACGCCACTGCTCTCTTAGCTTAGTTTAGATAGTTAAGTGCTTTCTTAGCTTAGTTCAATGGTTTCGAGGGAGGAATTGACGACTCATGGGATCCTTGCTTTCTTTACCGCTTTTGAGACATTGTAGTTAGATCTTGAGTTTCATCGGAGGAATTGACGACTCCGCCTTTGGATCTCGACTTATTTCCAGTTTTATGAAGGTTTGGTGTTTATTTTCATGTTGATGATGCTATTTACTCGTGTTTCTTGGATGCTTTTCACAATTGGTGGCTTAGATGTTTAGATCCATACTGTTTACATGATTTCCTGTAGTTTAGAGGTTGAGATCTAGTTGTTCACGTGCTCGATTTCTGAGATCTGTTAGTTTAGGTGATGCATGCAAGGTTAATTTGTGTTTATTCTGCTTCCTGCTTGACCCAGGAGAGTAGATCTGGTAGTTCTAGCTTGAATTTCGTGTTTACGTCTCATTTTGACGTATGCTCTGTTTTATTTTGTCAATGGTGTTGAAGCTCTGTTCCATGCTCTGTTTTTACTTAGTTGTTTGGAGAAGATGAAGTAGAGGTTAGTTAGAAAATCAGATCTGCTTTTTGCTTTTGCTTTTTGCTTTACACAACTTTTCTGCCAGCCCCAGCCAGTTTAGGAAAAATGGTCCCCACTTGCTTTTCAGCTTTGTTTGCCTATTTTAGGAAAGTCTTTAGCTTGGTTAGCAAGTTTCAATTGTTTTCTTGAGTTGTTTTCATGTTTTATTAAAATGATCAAAAATATGATCAAAAATATTTTCATGTTTTATTTTCCTCCGTACTTCTTCAGTCTCCTAGGTCAGTTAGATAGAGTCCAGTTTAATTCCCCAGGTCAAGTAGATTAGAGTCTTGACCCACTCAATGAATGCGTGACAGCAGCCGACCCATTTTCCAATTGTGTCGCAGAAACAATCTCTAGTAGGTCCCTAGTCCCTGTGGTTCGACCCCGCTCTTGCCGCTTATACTTCGTAAGATTTGTTGCATTAGTGGGAAAATTATAAATCTTGTTGAAAGGAGGGACACGTGCACACGATACACGTGCAAAACCCCTATCTTCATTGGGCCCCAGCGGTTGCTGGCTGTATTGCAGTGGACCGCTGGGCGTCTCGAATGCTCCAGATTTCCAACTTTGACTTTTGGCTATATTTTTAGGCTTAAATATGCACATTTCTCACAAAATACGTTAAAATACCAAAATAGATAAAATATGCAAAATATGGACATGAATTGTGATTTTGACATTAAAAACGGACCAAATAAAGGCCTTAAAATAGTGCAAAATCCGAGCATATTAACTCCCCCAAACTTACATTTTTATTTGTCCACGAACAAAACAATAAAGACACAAAAATAGACGCACGAAATGCACAAGGACTAGACTTCTTTGTTGCCTCAAAGTATGGAAAAGATAGGCTAGGCATAGATTAACGCAATTAATTCAAGCAAGGGTTATTAGTGCACTTTCATTAATAACTCGTGGAACACCTTGAAATCATACACTCACATGTGGCAAACTTCCAAAGATGGGAAATGATTTATCTCTCACTCTCAAAGTGTATAAGGTTAATGTGTATAAGCACTCAAATCATGCATCATGCAAAGTTTACCATAGGCTTGCTCAAAGTCTAATCCCTCCTCTACTAGATGTGATTAAGCATCAAAAGTCCAAAAGGTCCTTATTTTTTGTTATAGTGTAGGCTCTTTGGTAGGTGATGAATATTTGGCTAAAAAGTGACTTAAAAATAAAAACATCCCAAGTAGAGTAAAAATGGCTTCACTATTTCACAATTCGTATTTTTCTATGTTTAAGCACACTACTTTTTCTTACAACTTTCAGGCTCAAAAGTTGGCTCCAAAGGGAAAAATATGAAATTTGAGAGGGCCGAAAATTTGGGAATAAAAGTAGCTAAGAAAAGATGGCATAACATCCTCCTTCATCAACTTAAACACTGGCAGACTAGGAGCAAGTTCTAGAAACATATTCATGCATATATATAAATCACACAACAAAAAATTAAGGTTCAAATCTCACAAGGTATAAGCATCATTCAAGGCGAACAAGCAATTCACTAATTATGCACCTTTTTACCAAACCATCAAATCAAGACGTCAAGCCATACTTAATCAAAGATGAAAAGAACTTAATATCATTGTCAACTCGGTCTAATGTGTCCCTAAACATGCGTGTTTTTAAGTTCTTTATGTTATGTTCTTGACATGGATTCACCTTCAGGTTTTTAAAACAAAAACTTAAACTAAAAACCTAAAAACTAAAGCAAAAACCTAAACTCACGGTCCACCACTTGAACCCCCCAAACTTATTTACAACAAACTGTAAAATAAGTTTGTAGAGTCGGTAGGGACGTGACTGAACTACTAAAAAGAAAACATACTTTGAAATTTTCGTGTAGTGGCTGGACGAGTCAAAAATTTGAAAAATTTAAAAAATTGCGGCTGGAAAACTGTAATTGGGTAGCGGTCGCAGGCGACGAGTCAGAATGTTTCCAGTGAGGGCCCAGCGGGCCGCTACGCGCGCTGCAGCGGTCACTTAGGAGAGTCTAGAACTTGCAAAAAATTCAATCAACACAAAAACGAAAATTAAACACAAAACTACTTAAAACTTAAGCAAAAATTGTCAAAACACAAAAATAAATTGTCTTCAAAATAAAAACAAATATAATACAAGTGCTCATTTAAAGTCATGAGCTTGACTTCTTCAAACTTCATTGTGGAGGAGGAGGGAAGCGAGTGTTGAGGCCGTCAAAGGCACCAATAAGCGTCAATGGCGATGCTTTTGGAAAATTAATTTTTTTTTTGGTAATTTTTTTACTTTTGGAAAAGCAATTAAACTATTTACACTTTCAATTGAGTAATCTCGAGATCCCTTGGTTCAGTGTATAGATTCAAAATGCATTCTCATTTACCTGACCCAGGAATTCGTCGAGAGCACGTACTCACTAGACCGATTAGGCGATAATAGAGAGTGCGCGTAGTGGCACTTCCTCCACCACACACAACTCCGAATTATCCCTAAAAACCTTCACTCGATGACCATTAACAAGGAAAAGAATAGAGTTTGAGGTACTTCCCTGGATTTCCACAGCTCCATTCGCTCGAAGGTCAACAATTGTGTACGGCCCAATCCACTTGGACTTCAGCTTACCTGGCATCAGCTTGAGCCTAGATTGAAAAAGGAGGACCTTCTGACCCACTTGTAGTTCCTTGACCCGGAGGTTTTTGTCATGCCAAAGCTTCGTCTTCTCCTTATACCACATCGCGGACTCATACGACTCAAGCCTCAACTCCTCCAGCTCCTGAAGCCACAGTTTCCTCTCTTCCTCACAAGATTGGGGTTTCATATTGATTCCTTGACCGCCCAATACGCTCTATGCTCCACACCCACGGGCAAATGGCACATCTTGCCAAACACTAGTCTGTAAGGTGACATCCCAATAGGAGTTTTGTATGCTATCCTATAAGCCCATAATGCATTGCCAAGCTTCTTGCTCCAATCCTTCCTTGACGGATTCACCGTCTTCTCCAATGTCGCCTTGATCTCCCTGTTAGATGGAACCGGAGTAGGATGGTGTCGAAGTAGTGAACAGCGCAGAGTATGAAGAAGTGAAGAAAGAAATGAGATTGATGCGACAAGAGCTTGGTGGTGTCAGGGACGAGATAAAGACCCTCAGGGGGGCATTACCGAGCTTGTGGGGAGGTCATCCGCGTAGAATGAGCGTATGATGGAAACCGTCAAATTGATGATGATGATGACCCAGTGGCTGAAGGAGAAGTTTCCCGAGCCCCAGAGGAAATTGCCCTCTGGACCCAGCAGCGTGTCCCAGCAGCTAGGGCAGGGAAGCTCATCCATCCAGCAACCCCCACCAGCGTCAAAGCCGTTGTTAGCCCCGTCTGCATCGAAGCCCGTGTCTGTGAAGAAGAATGTATCGAGACAGAGTGAGAAGGAAGAGGAGAAGCCGGCGTCGCCGACAAGGAAGAAAGTGAAGGTGACCCGCCCCTATGTTCCACCCCAGTTTGGCTCCCGCGCGGGCCAAACCTCAAATTGAGACCCCCAATGACCAAGTAACTGTTACCTTTCAGTTTTTCTTTTCGTTTTTTTATGTTTGTATATGTTTGTTGTTTTGAGTTTATGCTTTTGTGTTTGTTTTTCCTGCATGCCTAGTAGGGTATATATGTGTCTACCTTTATATGTGTCTTCTCCCACGTAGCCCAATCTTTGGTCTAAGTGTGAGAAGTTTGTGTTTCTTTTAGGCATGTTTTGGCTTTTGTTCTGTAGTAATTTCTCCCACTTAGCCCGTTGCTCGACCTAAGTGTGAGAACTTTGTTTTACTTGTGCTTGTTTGTTGTTTTGTGTTGAGTTTTTGTTAATGTGAATAGGAGTCTTTAGGTCTAGGTCTTTGTGTGTCGCATGAGCTAGTGAATACAATACGGCAATATTCCCTTAGTAAAAGCAATTGAAGATAGGATGCATGTAAACTTTAAGGCCTTTTTCCTTAATAAGCTGAATTCGGTTTGAATGAAGTAAGGACGATAGAGGATGCCTTAGATAACCTAGTTGTGAAGCCCTACTATAAATGTGAGTTATAAGCCTATACACTTAGAGCTAACTTGTATAAAAAGGGACCACCACTTGATTGCTTAGGGAGAAGAGTCTGAAGAAAGAAAAAATAATAGAGGGTTTATGGAGGTATAAGCTGGACGAAGTCCAGGGAAAGGAGGTATAAGATGGACGAAGTCCAGGGGGAATGAAAAATATATAAAGGGAAATTCGGAGGTACAAGCTGGACGAAGTCCAGGGGAAAAAATATATATATAAGGGGAATAGAAGGAAAAAAATCTAAGGGCAGCAGACAATAGTAACCTGACCCAAGAAAAAAGGGGGACTGTAGGAAATAGAAACTCTCATAACCCGAAGCATCAGTGGTGTGTCATTGACTTAAGAGTGAATCGATCCTAACATCCCTGGTGAGGAATGAGCAATCGAGTGAATCCAATAATTGGGAAGTCATGGGCTATCTTGACGAACTGACAGACCGATTAAGTAAAAGAAGGGAAGAGGAGGATTTGGAGATCGTAGACGAATTTGATAGACCTTAAGCTTGTGGGGACGGCTGCCTAAAAGTTGAAACTAGTTCATACTTTTGTGTTTTTCTTTAAGTGTTTATTCTCTTTTTGTGAGTCTGTTAGTGTGTCTAGGTCTAGGAGTTTGTATCTTGTTTGTGTCTGTAGAGTCGGACATAGGCTAACCATGCATTGAAATTCGCCTTATTTCTTTTTCTTGTTTTTATACTTGAGGACAAGTATGGTTTAAGTGTGAGTAGTTTGATAAGGCTAATTTCATGCATTTGTTAAATGGTGGAATTCATGCATTTACGGGGTCTAACGCATTTTTTAAGCCAGGTGTGTAGAAGGTTTTGCCAGGTCCAGGAAGAAAAGAGGACAATTGCATGGTGGAGTTTCAACACACACCTCAAAAGGATTCAAAGTACTCATGGCTAGGGAATCAGATACAACGAAAGAGCCGTTCGGTGGTGGGGGTAGACCCGGCTCTCTGGCTCCAAATTATTCAACTGTTTCAAAAAACACAAATACGGTGGTCATTCGGGGATTTCGGCTACCTACAAGCGTCTCTCATCGTTTTTTCGTTGGTTTAATATGAAGAAGCAAATTCGCCTTTACATAAAGGAATGTGACGCTTGTCAAAGATTCAAATATGACAATAGTGCATCGTCGGGACTCTTACAGCCTCTCCCGATTCCCGACGAAGCTTGGTCCTAAGTTGGTTTGGATTTCATTGAAGGATTGCCATTATCAGGATTGCCATTGTCCGAGGGGAAGTCTATTATCTTGGTGATGGTTGATCATCTCACGAAGTACGCTCACTTTCTGAGCCTTTCGCACCGTTACACGGCCTTGACCGTGGCACAAACATTCCTGGATTATGTGTTTAAGCTGCATGGGTTGCCGACCATCCTTATCAGTGATCGTACCAAGGTTTTCTTGAGCAATTTTGGGCAGATTTCTTCAAATTGCAGGGTGTTGAACTACACATGTCGACAGCCTATCACCCGCAATCCGACGGCCAAACGGAGGTTGTGAATAGGTGTTTGGAGACCTACTTGAGATGTATGTGTGGAGACCTGCCTACGACTTGGCATAAGTGGTTGAACCTTAAGGAATTTTTGTACAACACGTCGTTCCATGCGGCAATTCAAACGACCCCGTTTGAAGCTCTATACGGTTATCCACTGCCAATCCACAATCCATATTTCAGGGGAGACCCTTCATTCCATGAGGTTAATGAGGGGCTGAAGGCTAGAGAGGCGATGCTGGAGGTCCTCAAACAATCCACCTTGGTCGTGCTCAAATGCGCATGAAGAAGAAATATGATCGCCACCATTCGGAGAGGCAGTTTGCTATAGGGGATTGGGTCAATTTGAAACTACAGCCTTATCGGCAGAACACCCTCCGCGATCGCCAATTTCAGAAACTAGTCCCCGTTACTTAGGTCCCTTCAAAGTGGTCGATAAATTTGGGCCGGTTGCGTATAAGCTGCTGCTACCATCTAGTTGCAAAATCCACCCGGTCTTCCATGTGTCACAACTTAAGCGGATAATGGGACATTTGGATCAACTACACGGTACTCTTCCATCTGTGGGAAATTCTACCTTCTTGGAGCCAGTGAAGATCTTGGACCGACGTTTGGTGAACAGGTGCAACAATCCGGTTACGAAGGTCTTAGTCCATTGGGCCAACTCTTTTCCAGAGGATGCCACGTGGGAATTTTTGCAGGATTTACAGGAACGCTTTCCACAGTTCAAACCTTGAGGACAAGGTTTATTTGGAGGAGGGAGATTTTGTACGTGAAGGAACATTTAATAAGCGTCGGAGGTGGCTAGACCGAATAACCGAGTACATGGATGCATGCACACATGGATCACCAAATATTATATCACACGAGACGCGCTAGGTGGAGAATGAAAAGTTAATTAGATGATGAGAGTTTGTTAGATAGTACGCATGCTCCTCTATAAGAGCTACGATTTCTCTTTATTTGTAATCTCAGTTATGAATTAATGCAATTTCCTCTTCCCTCATCTTCTGCAAGTACTTCCTTTCGTGTTGGTGCTATTCTGTTGCCGTTCCGATCATCGGCGACCCCAATACTGTACCAGTAGGTAATGATGGAGGCGGAAGAATTTACAGATAGAGAGAAGGGATGGAGTAGTGATAATAGACTTCAGCCGCCTTTCGTGTTGGTGCTATTCTGTTTGCAAGGGGAAGGGAGGGAGTAGTGATAATAAAGTTGGGGCGTTAGGAGTTAAACAAAAAGGGGAGAAGGATAGTGAGTTGTTAGATAAGAGTTTTGGGCTCGGTTTGAATAAAGAGAAATAGAAAGAGAAAGAAAAGGACGAGCTACTACGACAAATTTTAAGGTTGGATGATGGTTAGCGCGAATGGCCGGCCGAAGTTTCCTGCAACACCTCAGGCGGCAGCGAAAATCTAAAGGCAGCTGAAGTCTATGATCTAAAGTCACGAAAAATTTCAGCATCTCCTAAGAGGGATCGAAGGGTGATTTCTGCAACCTATTTTAAAGCCAGAATGAAAAGTAGAGTTGTGGAAGTAAGCTATCGAGATGGGCTATTTTATCCCATGTATATATGTAGAATTTATTATCTAAATCTTTTATTTACAAAGATATGAGTGTGGTATATGGGTGGTTTAAATGTTATGTTATGTCGTATTCTTCTGTTTTTGAATTGCCTATCTAATTTTCTACTGGGATAAAAGCCTAACTAGAGAAATGGTTTAGTGATTTTCGACATTTTTAAAGTAAAACTCTAGATTCACTCAACAATGGCCTGACATGACTTTATTTATGAAAATATTTTCGGCATAATTTCACTAAGTCCTACAAGGACTCAGCTCTTCATGTGTTTTCCCTCTGTGTAGGTTGATATTAAGTATGATGGTAAAGAAGATATCAAATAAATGTTCCAAATATTAGATCTTCATGCCAAAAGTAATTGGATGTTTTGTTTTAAGTCTAAAGGGGAAATGACTCAACTTTGTTGGGACATCCCAAAAAGGAATACGACTCAACTTAGTTGGGACGAAGGGAGTACCTTTTATCTTTACTTTATTCATTTTCTCTTACTTTACTCTTTCCACTCAACACACAAAATAAAGCTACATAAAATCTCGTGCCGCCCAACGACCGGGTAATCTTCCTTGGGACGGAGGGAGTATTATCCCTCTCTCAAATGTTTCTGATGATCATTGTTTAGTTCATCTTTCATGGTCGTTGAACATCGTTTTCTTTCTACTGTTGAACTACTATGACTTGTCACTCTGATAGGATGTTTTATGCTCCACTTTTTATTCACGATTCAAGTTCAAATGATTGTTTTCCCTATTTATTACTCCCTACGTCCCAACTAAGTTGAATAAAAACTTTTGGACACAGAGATTAAGAGACTGTGCAGAAAAGTATAAGAGAAGAATAAAGTACTCCATCTATTCCATAGTAGTTGAGTCATTTTGCTATTTTGCTATTTTGATATGTTTCATAGTAGTGGAGTCATTTCCCTTTTTAGTAAAGTTAGCACATTTCTTCTTATTTACTTTACTCTCTCTTACTTTATTCTCTATTCACCTCTCTATCTTTTTCATTTCCTACTTTATTATTCCTTTACTTAACTCAATTGCTTGCTGAAAAGAAACGCATACACTACTGTGGAACGGAGGGAGTAGGAAAAATAAAGAGAGTAACGTAAGTGATTGAATAAAGTAAGAAATAGCTGATGTTTTGTAGTTTTGTCAAAATTGGAAATGACTCAGCTTAGACGGGACATCCTAAATAAGAATACGACTAAACTTAGTTCGGTTGGAGAGAGCATCATTTTTTTGGATGACACGATAATCTGCACAACTCAGAAGAATTTGACGATTTCTGGTCGGGTTGGGTTTGACCTTATTAGGTAGGGTAGATAACGGGTTGACCTAATTATGCACTTTTTATTAGCACTAAAAACTACCAGCAAGTATACAGGTTTGATCTAGTATAGCTAAAGGTCAGTACCGAATATCAAACACAAGGAAAACAATCACAGATTGGCTACATTCTACTAAGAGTCTTTCACTATTTGGAAAACTGAGAGAATTTTGAATTTTTGAAAATAAAACTTAAAAAGCGCAATAAACTACTTGAGAAAATAAAACCCAGTGATAAAATTATATGAGATAAGGGAATTCCAGGGATATGCATTCACAGTTATGGTTATACAAATTCCAACTACAATACCTAACACAGTTCTTACTTCAGTAGGACGAGTCGCCTAATTTATGCCCATGCGGTACAAACGTAGATTACTAACACTAGGGTTGTCAATCCTAGATCCGTAACTCCTAAAATCTCCTAAGACCCTTGAAAAGTCCTCACTCTCAATTAACAGTACCGTTTCAAGGGAAGCTAATTGTAATGTCTACTAAGAAGATCTAACTTGCCAACCTCCTCTCACGAAGTTATATTAGATCATCATAGTTTATGTAGCAAGTTATATTAGATCATCATAGAAGCAATTATCCAACACTTAGGGAAGAAACGAAGTAAGAATAAAACGAATATTAAATAGCAAAATGAAATTGTATAACCAAAGTCGTTACTAACACATCCCTAGAATCCTATGAGTTTAGTTACACATGATAGAATAAGCTAAAAACATAGATTGTAGGAAAACAAAAAGAACATAAGAACTAAAGCAATAAAACCCAAAGGTTGAATCCTTGTAGCCTTGATCTTCTGTTGATTCCTTCTTCAAACCCTTGCAGAAAGAAAAACTCTCAAAGTTTATGCTCTGGAATTATTTTGCAGAAGATGCTCTCTTGTTGAAGAGGTTTGAGGGGGTATTTATAGCTGAATTTTCGATCATCATTAGTTAAGGAAAAAGGTGGCTGAGTATGGTAAATCTTGAAAAGAAAGTAGGTCAAAACCGTACGCCGTGTTTCCCAGCGGGCCACTGTACCTTGGCCAGCGGTCGTTGTGGGTTGATCCGTAGCCTCTGCCTCTTGAACAACGGTCGCTACACTTTGTTTCAGCAGTCGCTGGCATTCGTCCCGTAGTTTCTGGATAGTTCAGAGCGGTCGATGGGCGTGTTTCTCTTTTCATGCACAAATTTCCCGGAGCGGACCGCTACTGGCTCAGCGATCGGTGGCCGCCAGCAGTCGCTGGCTGAGTTGCAGCGGACCGCTGGACGTCTCAAAAGCTCCAAATTTCCAACTTTGACTTTTAGCTATCTTTTTAGGCCCGAATATGCACATTTCTCATAAAACACATCAAAATACAAAAATAGATAAAATATGCAATTAATGGACGTGTAATGGAACTTTGACACTCAAAATAGACCAAATAATGGGCTTAAAACAGTACAAAATCCGAGCGTATCAACTCCCCCAAACTTACATTTTTGTTTGTCCTCAAACAAAACAATAAAGAAACAAAATTAGACGCACGGAATGCATAAGGACTTCCAAAGTATGGAAAAGATAGACTAAGCATAAATTAACGCAATCAAATCAAGCAAGGCTTATTAGTGAACTTTCATTACTAGCTCGTGGAACACCTTGAAATCATGCACTTACATGTGTCAAACTTCCAAAGATGGAAAGTGATTAATATCTCACTCTCAAACTGTATAAAGGTAATGTTGTATAAGCACTCAAATCATGCATCATGCAATATTTACCATAGGCTTGCTCAAAGTCTAATCCTTCCTCTACTTGATATGATTAAGCATCAAAATTCCGAAAGGTTTTTATTTTTTGTTGTAATGTAGGCTCTTTGGTAGGTTATGAATATTTGGCTAAAAAGTGACTCAAAAATAAAAATATCTCAAGTAGAGTAAAAATGACTCCACTTTTCTAATAACCCAAGACACTTTTAACACTTATTTCTTCTTCAACTCACTTTCCCAATCCTTTTGATTTTCTTTCTTTTCTTTTCACAACCTTTCTTCCTTTTACTTTTTTTTTTCTTTTCCTTTCTTTTTCATAACCATTCTTTATAGATTAAGCACACATTTGTGCATATTTTTCTATTTCACAACTTGTACTTTTCTACAATTAAGCACACTACTTTTTACAACTTTCCTCCTTATCTCTCCAATTTCTTTACAAAAGATAATAATAACTGTACTAACCCAAGGAATTGTCCTCATTTATTTGGCTTCCAAAGAATAGACTTAAAGGCTCAAAATTGGCTCCAAAAGGAAAATTTTGAGAGGGTCGAAAATTTGGGAATAAAAGTAGCTAAGAAAAGATGGCCTAACATCCTCCTTCATCAACTTAAACACTATGTAGACTTAGGAAGACTAGGAGCAAGTTCTAGAAACATATACATGCATGCAGATAGATCACACAAGAAAGAATTAAGGCTCAAATCTCACAAGGTATAAGCATGACTCAAGGCAAACAAGCAATTCACTAATTATGCACCTTTTCATCAAACCATCATATCAAAATGTTAAGCCATACTTAATCAAAGATGAAAAGAACTTTATATCATTGCCAACTCGGTCTAATGTGTCCCTAAACATACGTGGTTCTAAGTTCTTCATGCTATGTTAATGACATGGATTCACCTTTGGGTTTTTTAAAGCAAAAACAAAACAAAATCTAAACTATAAACTCAAAAACAAAAACCTAAACTCACGGTCCACCACTTATTTACAACAAAGTGTAAAATAAATTTGTAGAGTCGGTAAGGACGTAAGTAAACTAAAAGAATTTGCGGCTGGGAACTATATTTGGGCAGTGGTCGCTGGGTGCACTCCAGCAGTCACTGGCGACGAGTCAGAACGTTTCAGTGAGTACCCAGCGGGCCACTGTGGGCACCCACAGCGGTCTCTGGGAGGAGTCCAGAACCTGCAAAAAATTTCAATCAACACAAAAATGAAAATTAAAAACAAAAACTTAAAGGAAAAAAATAGTTTAAACATAAAAATAAAAATTGTCTTCAAAATAAAAACAAATATGATACAAGTGCTCATTTAAAGTCATGAGCTTGACTTCTTCAAAGATCATTCTTGAGGAAGAGGGAAGCAAGTGTTGAGGTCGTCGAAGGCACCAATGGGATATGCAATATCGTTGCTCATTGTTGGGCACTTCTCTTGAGTCTCGGCGGCCATCCTTTGGAGCTCGGCAATTTGTTGAAATTGTTGAACATATGCGAGCCTTTGCGCCACCCAAAAATCTTGCCCTGACATCCGCCAATCACCTTGATCCGCCCAACCATGACGGTTGAAAGCATTTTCTTGTTGTTGCTCCACCCAATGGTTGTCCCAAGTGTTGGACATATTTTGCATGTAGGAGAACATCTCTCCTAAGCGGGCGGATGTGTCGGCTTGGAATTCCTCATTGGCGTTCGGACTTCCACGACGGCGGTTGGCTCGATTGCGGCGACGGTGGTCCTCAACCTCTTCCTCTTCATCTTCTTCTTCTTGGTGTGGTACCCCAATTCCTTGAGCATGTGAATGCTCTCCTCCTTCATGATAGTTCTCGATGGCGTCAAAGGCGGAGTCCTCCTCGGAATGAAAGGTGGGGATGCGCATCGGAATGTTCCTCTTCTTAAACTCCCCTTGAATGAGGTTTGCTTCAATGGCTCTTCAGTGGGTGGGGGTGTCGAGCTTCCACATGGCTTGGTTGTCCCATGTGTCGACCTTGGTCAAGTATAGAATAGAAACGGGAAAATGATCACGCTCCACTTGTAGGAAGAATGCTTGACCACTAGAATCGGTTTTCAAGAGCCCAACTGAAAAGAGGATTTCATAGGTGATAAACATTTCCCCATATCCACGGTGAAGTCCGTGGTCGGGATCTGATGTCTTCAGCAATTGTCGTGATCAATCCCCCGCAACATATCATGCTTCATTCCTGCTTCGAGATGCGGTCGACGTAGGTAGTGAAGAGGATCCCAAAGTTGATCCTCCTCTTGGTGAGAAGACACCAAATCACATCGAGCTCATTGGGACACTCCTCCACCGTCAATCCGAGCAAACATCAATTGGGTCATGGCTCGGGGAGGTACCTCAATGATGGGGTTGTGGGTGGACGAAGACTTGGCGTAGGTCGGGATATCGGAGTAGTCATACTCCACTTCTTCGCCGGGAGTAAGGTTGAAGCCATGGAAAATGATAAGTCTAATTTCATGCATTGGTTAGGGGTTAATTTCATGCATTTACGGGGTCTAACGCATCTTTTTAAGCAAGGTGTGTAATAGATATCTCCAAGCCAAGGAAGAAAGGAAGACAATTGCCTGGCGAAGAAAATTTGGAAATAAAGTGAGCATTATGAAGGAAAAATAGCCAGACGGAGGAGATCGCTAAGCTGAAGGACAGAACAGAGATTTCAAGTGAAAGCTTCTAGAAGATCACCTCCGCATCTATATAAGAGAGACCATGCACTTTACAGAAAAGGATTTTTTGGGCTCTCAGCTCACTCGCACACACTTTTACACACTTGGGTTTCGGAAATTGAGAAGGATTCGAGTTTCACTTTCGGTTAAGCTGTTGTGTACCACCATCCTCACGTAGGACGAAGAAACAATTTACTACTTTCATTTCGTTTGTTGTTAATTTCACCGAGTCTTTGCTGTTCGAAGCTCGGCTTTTGTTGACTATTGAAATATTGTTGAATCTTTCTATGCAATTTCTATTTTCCGTTATGATGATGTCGATTTCGAGTATGGATGAATGCTTGTTTCTGAGTTTATAGTTATTTACTTGAATGGATGCTTTTCGCACTTGATCTGTTGAATCGGCGTTGAATCGTGAGTGGATTGTCGTTGATCGGCGTGGATCTGTTGTTGCAGAGTTCATGGAGTTGTTTTTATTTGCAGTTTGGTTCGGATTGCTTGGATCCAGAGTTGATTAAGCGTTGGACGTGTAGATCTGAAGCTGAGTTGGTTGATCGGATAAAATTTGATGCTCCATTTCTGTGTTCTGTTTACTTCGTCTAGTAGAAGTAGATCTGTTAGTTTCCGATTAATCGTCATTTTTCGACGTCCAAATTTATATGTTTTGTTTGAATCTGGATTATTACTCTGTTTTCTCTATGTTCGTGTTTGAATCAGGTAACGAGATGCAGATTGTGGTTCGTTAAATGCAGATTTAGTTAGTTGCAGCTTTTCGTTCGTACTTTACCGTTTTTGGAAAATGGTCCCTACTGCATGTTTACTTTCTGTCTAGCTAATTTAGGTAGTCGTTTACTAGGTCGAGGAAGTTTGTTTGAGGTATGGAAGTTAAGATGATGTTCTATGTTTAAATGTTGTTTTCTATTTCATAGGTCTAGTGTTAGATTTTATTCCTAAGTCTAGTAATAGCTTTCCTCAACCCAAAATTGGGTGGCAGCAGCCAAATCATCTTTTCCAGAGTCTCTTAAAGGCCTTCTTACACATCTGTCCTCGTGGGATCGATCCCTGCTTTCCTGTACTAATTCATAGTATCGCGGGTTGAGGGTTTTGAACGCGGAGTTAGTGTGTACAACGACCGAGACTTCGAAGATCATCTGAGTTCCTAGACCTTGTGATCTAGCGGATTCCCTGGGTTTGCGAAGCTTGACCTAGCACAAAAGAACACTCTACTCATTCCGAGCAGCTTCAAATGGCGCCGTTGCCGGGGATGGATGGCGTAGATTGTGATTGTGTTTAGAGATTTTAGCGTATATAGTTTTGATTTATTTTTATTTCTTTATTTTCAGTTTATGAGTAAAGGCTCACAGTTTGGACACTGGGGTAACTCATCTGGGTAGAGGAACGAGCGGTTTACTTGGCAGGTCAAAGAGACAACATCTACTGTCACCACCAGATCGGGATTATCTACGGGAGATCCATTTCCGTTTGGTTCAGAAAGTGACAAGGATTGGAGTTCGTCAGGAAGTGAGGATCCCAAGTCGTCTTTAGAAACAGAAACAGAGGAGGTAGAGATCAGAGACATGGCATAGATAGTCGATCCAGATCCTGAGATCGGTTCGCTCACTGCCCATCTAGATGGTGAGCCAGCCCAGGCTATAGTTATGAATCCGCGTCAGAGGGCCATCGATATTAAGACAAATGTGCTAGGCATTCTACCGACGTTCTCCGGGCGTAGGAACGAGTGTCCATATGAGTTTCTAAATGAGTTTAGCAAGCTGAGCAGTATTCAGAAAAGGCCCAACGACACCACGGAGGAAGATTATATCCTACGCGAAATTCCATTTGCTCTCAAGGGAGAGGCAAACACATGGCTGCCGAGGCTGCCTCAGGATTCCATCCGTACATGGAGAGATTTCAAGTTGGAGTTTCTGGATTACTTTTTCCCTTCAAACAAGACCAACGGTCTCCAGAAGGAAATCGTGGAGTGTAAGCAGGAGTACGATAAATCTCTGAGTCAATATTGGTCGCGGTTTAAAGGATTGTTAGATGCTTGCCCGAATCATAGAATGGTCGAGGCAGAAATTTATTATCTGTTTTATGAAGGAGCAAACCCTGAATCCAATGATCTGATGAATTCCTCGAGCGGGGGAAATTTTATGAAGAAAAAGGGAAGTGAAGCGAGAGAGATCTTGGGAAAGTTGATAGAGGCCAAAAAGGCGTACGACAGCCCGAGGAATATTATGAGGAGAGGGTCAGCAAATGCGCTGAGGGAGCAAGATGACGAAAGAGTCGAGGCGAGAATAGATAGGCTTGAGAAAGCACTCTTGAATGCAATTGAGAAGACTAATCCACCAGC
Organism: Salvia splendens; assembly: GCF_004379255.2. Taxonomy (NCBI): domain Eukaryota; kingdom Viridiplantae; phylum Streptophyta; class Magnoliopsida; order Lamiales; family Lamiaceae; genus Salvia; species Salvia splendens. The sequence goes on from NC_056040.1 coordinate 29,487,749, forward strand.
CTCACAAGAAATAGAGAATCCTCCAGGTCCAGGAGAATGTCCACCCCAGCAATACTATGGCCCTCAAGAGGGAGATTACCAGGCCCAGGTTAATTCGATTGGGAGTTGGAATCCAGATGGGAGTTGGAATCAAGGGAGACAGAGGGATGCACCATTGAGAAACCATCCCAATTTTAGATGGTCAGACAACGATCCGAACCAGCCACCTCCACAACAGAACGCTCAGTTGACACATCCACCCGAAAGGCAGACTAACTGGTCTGGGAGAAATCAGGAAGGGCAGAACAACTGGAGCAACTGGAACCAAGGAGATCATTCGAATTGGGGAAACAGAAATCAAAACCAACAGGGGAACTCTTATGTACCGCCACACCAAAGGAAATACCCTAGAAATTATCAGAATTCCCAAATCACTTACCAGGGGAACCAAGGGCCAGGAAATCAGTACAACAAGGGAGTGGACAAAACCTAGGTTCGGGACCAAATTCCGGCCCACCTAATTACAAGCGACAAAGGTATCTTGACAATATGGTGCATGATCTAGTCAGATCTCAACAACATATATAGAATAACATGCAATCCAACAATGACGCGGTGCATAAGCTTCAGGACGCTCAGTTGGAGCAGAAGGCAGCAATGGATATGCTGGCAAAGCAATTGTCCCAGATCGCAACTTCCTTGAACGAGATGCAGGGCAACGAAGGAAAGATTCCTGCCTTAGTAAGGCCACCAGACAGAGCTAACATCAGTCAAATCACTTCAAGATCTGAGCGTGGCTATGAAGGTCCGATGATGAGGAAGAATGAAGAGACATCGCCCGTGGAAGGCAAAGAAGAGAAGAACTCAGCTCCCGAACCTAGAAATTCGAAGATAGGGAGTACCATAAGAGGAGATGACCTTCAGGAAGGTGATCTAGAGAAAATGCTACCTAGAGTGGCTGAACCATTTTTCCTAGACCCAGAGCCAGAAGCGGAGAATGAATGAGTGAGGAAGGAAACTAGCGAGCTTCCAGCTGAAGGATCTACAAGCCCAGGGAAACAATTGAAACCATTTCCGCACCGAGGAGAGGCTAAGAAGAAGAAGGATGGACCGGTGGATTTTATGGATATCTTTGGGAAGTTGGAGATAAACCTATCGTTCTTACAGGCTTTGAAATTGCCGGTCTTCAGCAAATTCATTAAGGAATTCATAGCTGGGAAGACAAGACCCAGTGGGAAGATCCTGATTGGCGAGAACGTGTCAGCAGTGATTCAGAAACGCAGGATGCCTTCGAAACGCACTGACCCAGGTATGTTCACCTTACCCATTTCCATTGGTGATGTCAGAATTGAGCATGATATGTGTGATTTAGGGGCGTCGTTAAATGTTTTACCGCTTTCCATATACAAAAAGTTGGTGGGAGTAGGAATGGTGGACACAAAAGTGGTGATCCGATTGGCGGATAGGTCATGCATTTGTCTAGAGGGAGTTTTAGAAAATGTTATAGTCAAAGTGCATGATTTTCTGTATCCGGCCGATTTCATGTTATTAAAATGAGTGATAATGAATCTGTTGAGTCTAGCGGTGTGCTCTTAGGAAGACCTTTTCTGCGTACCGCTAAAACCATTATCGATGCCTTTGATGGAACAATATGCTTGGACTATAATGGGGAGAAATATACATTTAGCATAGATGAAGCAATGAAGAAACCTTTAGATGTTGAGAATTTGCATGTTGTCGATGTTATTAACCCCCTGGTCCAGGAATATCTTGAGACCGAGTTGATGCAGGAGCAGATTGAAAATTCAGAGTTAAGTCACTCTATTGACAGAGAAGTAGCTGGCTGGTGTGAGGCAATGCACACAAGGGAATTAACGGATGAGGAGTTAGCCGAAGCTATTTCAGAGTTTTGTCAAAATCCAGAGTCAGCTAGGTCAAGGGGATCAGCCCATGTGGCTAGCGTGGAAAATTCTTCTAGGTCTGCTAAGGGAATGATAACAGATGAGACAGAAAATAATCCCTTGTCCTAGGAAACAAGTACCCCCAAGAAGGAACTGAAAACGCTCCCCCAGGCCTCAAGTATGCCTATGTGGAAGAAAATGAGATTTTCCCAGTCATCTTCAACAGCAATTTGACCGAGGAACAGGAAAGAGATCTACAGGAGGTAATCAAAATGAACAAGAAGGCAATAGGATGGACTCACTCTGACCTAGTAGGAATCAGTCCGGATCTTTGCATGCACCACATCAGGTTGGAAGAGGGTGCGAAGGCCTACAGGTACCCACAACGCAAGCTGAATCCAAACATGAGGGAGGAAGTTCTAAAGGAAGTTTTGAAGCTTCTTTCCCTAGGTATCATTTACTCCATACCAGACAGCGAATGGGTCAGTCCGGTTCACATGGTGCCTAAAAAGTCCGGAATTCAAGTAGTCAAGAATGACAAGAATGAATTAGTGCCCACTCGACTTGTTACTGGGTGGAGGATGTGCATCGATTACAGGAAGTTGAATGAAGCAACCAGGAAGGATCATTTCCCCCTACCCTTCATTGATCAGATGCTAGAGAGGCTAGCTGGAAAGAAATATTTTTGCTTCCTTGACGGGTACAGTGGATACTTCCAGATCTATGTAGATCCTGAAGACCAAGAGAAGACTACGTTTGCGTGCCCCTTTGGCACGTATGCTTATAGAAGGATGTTGTTTGGGCTGTGCAATGTGTCAGGCACTTTTCAACGCTGCATGATGAGTATCTTCTCAGATCTACTAGAGGATTGTATCAAGCTTTTCATGGATGACTTTACCGTATATGGGAACTCTTTTGATTCCTGTTTAGCTAGCCTGGACGTAGTATTAAGGAGATGTCAGGAAAAGAATTTGGCCCTTAACTTCAAAAAGTGTCACTTCATGGTACCCGAGGGAATCGTCTTGGGGCGTGTAGTCTCGGAGAAGGGCATACAGGTGGACTAAGCAAAGGTCGATGTGATTTCGAAATTACCTTACCCTACGAATCAGAATGAAGTCAGGGGATTCCTAGGGCATGCAGGTTTTTATAGAAGATTCACAAAGGACTTCACGAAGATTGCTCAGCCGCTCACCCACCTGTTGCATAATGATGTTGATTTCATCTTCAACGAAGAGTGTAAGAAGGCTTTTCAATTATTGAAAGATAAATTAGTATCTGCCCTTATCATCAGGGCACCCGACTGGAGTCTGTCGTTTGAAATAATGTGTGATGCAAGCGACTTCGCCGTGGGGGCAGTACTAGGTCAAAGGATTGATGGAAAAAGTTACGTGATCTTCTATGCCTCGAAGACACTCAACCAGGCCCAGAAAAACTATGACACCACGGAAAAGGAAATGTTAGCAGTCGTTTATTCATTCGAGAAATTCTGACCCTACTTACTGGGGTCGAGAGTGATAGTTTTTACTGACCACGCGGCTATCAAGTACTTGCTGGCGAAAAAAGAATCGAAGCCAAGGTTAATCCATTGGGTGTTACTCTTGCAAGAATTTGATTGGGAAGTGAGAGACAAAAAGGGGACAGAGAAGCTATACTAGACGCGTTCCTAGAGGAACATCTGTACTACATAGGAGAATCTCTTAGACCTATCAGTTGGGAAATGATAATGGCGATAATAGGTCCATGAGATGCTGAGAAAGGGAAGTGTCAGCTGAACGCTGAACCATGGTTCGCAGACCTGGCAAATTACTTGGTCACACGACAGGTGCCTAGTTCGTAAGAAATTTCCCTGGCCTAGAAGATGAAGCTTAAAAGGGAGGCTAAGTATTATTTCTGGGACGATCCTTACTTATGGAGGATGGGAGCTGACCAGGTAATCAGGAGATGTATCCCCGAATGGGAGCAGAGGGACGTGCTTAATCATTGCCATCCGTTGGCGTGTGGAGGTAATTTTGGGCCAAGGAAGACTGCGAGGAAAGTCCTAGACAATGGATTTTATTGGCCTACATTACACAAGGACTCTTTTGAATTCTGTCAAAACTGTGAGAGATGCCAGTAAACTGGAGGAATTTCAAGGAGAGATGAGATGCCGCAAGTCCCAGTAGTTGTCTGTGAAATCTTTGACGTCTGGGGGATGGATTTCATGGGTCCATTCCCATCTTCGTACGGGAATACGTACATCCTTGTGGCCGTAGATTATGTTTCAAAGTGGATAGAAGCCAAAGCAACCACTTCTTGTAAAGCCAAAGAGGAAATACAGAGTACGGTGTGCCCCGAGCTATTATATCTGACCAAGGGACGCATATCCGTAACTGAACCATAGAAGCTCTAATGAGGAAATACAGAGTTCACCACAGGCTTTCTACCCCGTATCATCCTCAGTCTAATGGACAGGCAGAGATCTCAAATAGAGAGATCAAGGCAATATTGGAGAAGACGGTGAATTCGTCAAGGAAGGATTGGAGCAAGAGGCTCGGTGATGCATTGTGGGCTTACAGGACAGCATACAAAACGCCTATTGGAATGTCGCTCTACAGGCTGGTGTTTGGCAAGATGTGCCATCTGCCCGTGGGAATGGAGCACAGAGCATATTGGGCGGTGAAGGAGATTAATATGAGACCCCAGGCTTGGGAGGAAGAGAGGAAATTGCAACTTCAAGAGCTGGAAAAATTAAGGCTGAAGTCGTATGAGTCCCCAATGTGGTACAAGGAGAAGACGAAGCTCTGGCATGACAAAAATCTCCGGGTCAAGGAACTACAAATGGGTCAGAAGGTTCTTCTTTTCCAATCCAGGCTCAAGCTGATGCCTGCGAAGCTGAAGTCCAAGTGGATTGGGCCGTACACAATTGTTGGCCTTCGAGCAAATAGAGCTGTGGAAATTCAGGGAAGTGCCTCGGACTCTACTCCTTTCCTTGTTAATGGTCATCGAGTGAAAGTTTTTAGGGATAATTCGGAGTTGTGTGTGGTGGAGGAAGTGCCACTACGGGCACTCTCTATTATCGCCTAATCGGTCTAGTGAAGTAAATGCTCTCGACGAATTCCTGGGTCAGGTAAATGGGAATGCATTTTTAATCTATACACTGAACCAGGGGATCTCGAGAGTACTCAATTGAAAGTGTAAATAGTTTAATTGCTTTTCAAAAAGTAAAAAATTACCAAACAAAGAAAAAATTTAAATCTTCTAAAAATATTTTCAAAACACCAGACTTCTTAGGGAAATTATTTTGTCACATGTTGAATCATTGACCTGGGAGTCTGGCGTTTCATTTGGTTGTTTTTCCTAAGTGTGGTATTCCGTAGAATAGCATTTACATGGAGGAGGAGAGATTTTCGGACCAGAAATTTGGGAGGGAAGTTGTAAAAGTTTCAAAATTCAAATTTTATCTTTATGAGAAGGGGTACATTTGCTAACATCACGTCTGCAACCGTCCTGCAGCTGTTCCCTATCCTTACCTAAAATACCAATTTTTTTCCTCCTTATTCTTTTTATTTTCCAATCTCAAAAATACCGAAATATCTCTCTACACTTTATTCTCCCACAAATCTTTTAACTCGCAATACCCACATTCCGTCTAACCCTAATCACACAAATTCTTCCAAGTTTTTGTGTTTTTGCAGAATTAGAACATGTCGAAGGCACCTGCTCACATCGAGAAGGCCGGGAACCCCACCACCTCCGCAGATTCCGACGCGGTGGCGTTCATGACGGATTTAACAAGAAAGTTTGGTAGTGCAGAGGAGGCGATGAAGGCCTTTGCCCTCTTCTCGGCGATGATGGAACAGGCCAAACCTTCCGCAAAAACAACCGCAGCACCATCACATCTGATGATTCCAGAAGATTCGACAGCCCAACCCGTAATTTCGCATGCAGAAGTCGAACCGACACCTAAGGCGCCAGAGAGAGACGCAGCGATGGGCGATGAACTGAAGGACGAGGGTGGGTTGGCCGGAGAACTTGAGCGTATGGTGGTTGGTGAAGAGATTACTGTTAGGATTGGTATACTGAAAAGCATATTTCGAGCATGTTGCACGGATAGAATTGCTTGTATACAATAAACTCTACAATCCACTTTTAACCCAAGCCGAGAAGAATTAATTTTATCGCATTGGTGTTTGCTTATGCATTTATAAGATGTTTCTCAAACATTTAAATGTATAAGAAGCAAATAAGTCTAATTCTTCTACATAGTAGACTGGTCATGAACGACGTTCACAGAAGGTGACACAGTCAGTTCTTTGTAGATGAGAAATAGAATTTCACAACCTAGATAGGCTTTGGCTACCTATCGTGAAAGGTTGCAGTGTCAGTCCGCATGTTTCCTTACCTTAGGAAATAAACGACACTGGTGTGGTATAGCACTGAAGGATCTAACAGTTGAGATAAGTCTTTCTTGCTATTTACTGAAAGACGAGGTCTCGGTGATTGTTATTTCTTAATCATTGTTGACATAACATTGAGCATACGATATTGATTATGCACTACTTTGATTTATCAAATGGTGCGGATTTTTCGCAATCCAAGAATCCTGATATCTTGGGTAGTGGTGATCTATGTCTAGAGGTGCTAGTATTGTTATTGCAATGAATCGTGTGCTGGGTGAGTCCAGTTTGATAATATCCTCAAAAGGTGTTCGAAAAAGGTTTTATTATTCAGAAACCCGGCCGGTTGGAATTTATTCCAGAATAATAAATAAAGATTTTGAACTAGACAACTCTTGGAAAAGATATTAATTAATTAAAGTCAAATAGCAGACTTAAATTAATTAATGGATATTTATATCTTAAACACGGGAAATAATAAATTAAAGAGGTAAAGCCCGGATTACTCGTAATTTGGGATTGGACGGGCAGTCAATATTATTTTACTGTAGTGGCTGATAATAATAGTCTGTCGGACTTGTATTAAATTGGGGCTCAATTTAATTAGTAAAAGTCCAACGGGGTTTGGCCCAAGTCCAACCTCCATGGATCCCTAATCTGGCCCATCATAACTCTATATAAAAAGGGATTAGAAAGGAGATTTAATGATAATTAACTCAAAAATTTCGTGCTCCCCTTTGGGAGTGGACGAAAAAATCAGTTCTTCACAGAACTAGAGTTCTGTCTCCTTTCTAATCAAGCCCTTTTCGATTCAGACAAGCTTTGCCCACCCAAAGGTCATTATCTGAGTTCGGGATACAGATTAGAAGATTTGTGGTTGAGTACGAAGAACATCACGTGGAGAAGGCGCAAGCAATCGTCGATTCTTTGGAGAATCATATCGGTAACCCTAAACCGTAGGAATTCATGAACTAGGGTTTTGATTCCTTATTTGTGAATTATATGTGTTCTAGCATGCAATTGATTGTTTAACATGAGATAAATTGATCTCATAATCTGTCAAATAGATCCATATGTATGATTTATTTGTGAATGTATGACTTCCGCTGTGCAAGGGGCACCAAACCCTAGCAATTGGTATCAGAGCCAATTTTTTGGCTCTGATTATGTGGATTAATTTCATGTTATGTGAATTGCTTGAATGCATGTTGTTGTTCGTTACTTCTTTTATTTACATAATTGTACGAATGAACAAATCCTCGACGCCTAGGGAAAGGGCTGCGTGGAGCATTAATTCTCGCCTCGTATGTAATCAATTCCTACGTGAATGTTGAGATACTTGTTATATTTGCTTTCATGATGTTGGCAATGATTATATACATGAAATCTCATTGAGTAATGATTACATTCCTTGGTTATATTTTCAATTCGTACCTTGTACGTGATTTTGAATTAAACATCACCGCTCGTTCGTCGCTTTGAGTGGGAGCCCTGCGTGGGCAGTTTCCCAGACTCGAGATGGACAGCGTTGGGGAAACAACGGCGCAGTAGCCGCTGCGAAGCCGCCGTCGCAGCAGCAGCGCCGGAGGCGAGAGCTGGGCTATTCCGTATAGCAGCGCCGGTGGCTGTAGAGACGACGACGACGTAGCAGCGGTAATCAGGCAGCAACTGCAGTGACAACGCAGCAGCGGCAGTCCAAACTCCGGGGATGCGAGCGCTGTCCAAGATGCAGTTACGGTAGAGTTGCGGGCAGCAAGAGGTGGCTGCGGTTCAGTGGGAGTACAACAACGCTGAATTAGGGTTTTTCCCTATGAAGACTTTCCAAAATTGAATTATAGTTTCCTAACCCTAATTTTGGAAATAATTCAGGATATAATTTAGAATAAGTTTTGAATATATCAATTTAATTGGATGGTCTAAAATTTAATTTTTAATTAAATTATGGATTAATTAGAAATTTATCTTTATTTTATGGATTTAGAAAGATTAAATTCTATCTAGATGAATCCTAGATAAATTCAGATAATACTAATTAATTTTATTTTGTCTTATGGATTTACGTAGGATTTAATTCTATGTAAATAAATCCTAGATAGACTAGATAAATAATTAATTAAATTTGGATTTTATCCTTATTTTATGGATTTAGATATATTTAATTATATCTAGAGAAATCCTAGATAAATTTGGATGAATAATTAAATTTATTTCTGTCATATGGATTTAGATAGATTTTATTCTATCTTGTTGAATCCTTGATTGACTAAGATAAATATTAATTAAGTTTATCCATATCTTGTAGATATTGATAGATCTATATCTATCTAGAATATATCTTAGTAGAATTGGATAATTAAAATCCATGTTTATCTTTATCTTGTGGATATTTATAGAATTAATTCTATTTAGAAAATATCCTAGTAGATTTAGATAATTAAATGTATCTCTATCTTATAGATATTGATAGATTTACATCTATCTAGAATATATCTAAGAAGATTTAGATAATTGTTAATCCAGTATTATAATTATCTTTTGGATTTAAGATAGATTTAGTTCTATGTAGTTAAATCCTAGTTGAATTAATTAATATTAATTATAGTTTATCCTAATTTTATGGATATAAATAGATTTATTTCTATTTAGAAAATATCCTAGATAAATTTGGATAAAGATAATACAAGATAATCCTAATCTAATTGGATTTTGATAAAATTAATTTTATCTAGAATAAATCCTAATAGATATGATATATTCTAGTTTCTTATTCTAAATAATCTAAGATTTTCTTAAATCTTGGAGTGATTGGATTTTATCTTTAACTTATGGATTTGGATAGATTTATTTCTATCTTGAAAATATCCTAGTATGATTTAGATAATGATAATCCAAGGTCAGTCTTATCTTGAATTTTAGGATTTGATTTTATCCCTGCAAAATCTAGAATAATCCTAAGAGGATTTAGATAGATTTCCTTCTATCTAGATAAATCCTAAATTAATTTGGATAGTCATTATCCAAATAAATCGTATCAAATTCGAAAATCCTATTTTGGATAAGATAAGGAATTAATTATTTATTTAAATCTCCCTAGATTTATTAAATAATTTCAATAATTATCCAGTGTGATTAATCACCATGAATTAAATGGATTTATCTATTTATTTGGGGTTAATCTGTTTTGAGTGGATTATCTGCCTTGTCTGCTTGTATGATAATTATGCAAAAACCATGTTTAAAATGACTAAGCGATAATTACAACAATGCGTTGGATATGGTCTCCATAAATTGGTCTATTTATGAAGCAGGTTCTAATATTATCGCGACCCACCTTAGTGGGAGCAATAATCCTACGAAATAGCAAGTTCATAAGATTAGACTTCTCAATAGTAAATTGTTTAAACTAGAAGCATGTTTCTAATATTATCGCGACCCACCCTAGTGGGAGCCATAATCCTGTGAAATTGCAAGTTCATATGTTTAAAACATATTTATAAGATAGCTATGGAATTTTGTTAGTGGCGTACGACCTTCCCTAGAAGGAGTATCAAAACAGAAACGAAATTCCAAGATGCAAATATTTATGGTAAAACCTTAGGCAATATTTGGCGGCCATGCCACCGTAGTGGTCTCTGGACTATTCGTCGGTATTGTGACCAGGAAATTGTTGGAATCCGAATTTGTATGACCTCCTTAGAGGCGTACTTATTTTGGTTTTCACGGTTGCGAGATACATAAATTGTTTTGTGGTTGTTTGCGATTATGTATTAAGCATAGTATGTGATAAATAGTTTTATTTCTTCTCAGTCAAATTCTTAATAATGTCTGCGAACCTTAAAGAAATCAAACTCGAAGGCCAAAATTATGTAGACTGGAAATATTAAATGGATAAGATTCTCATTGCTTAAAACTTAAAGTTTGTACTCACCAGTTCATGTCCTCCATTTCCTCGACAAAATTCTATAAAGAAAATCCAAGAATGCATTTCATGCATGTACTTGACAAGTTCTTTGAGATAGAAGGTCAAACTACTTTCTTTTAAGTAGTAAGACACGTCTTGGTTTATACCGATGATAAAGGGATATCCAATGAGGACGTTGTCCAGATTCTATTGGAACATCCAAAAGAGATAGAATGTTTTGATGAATCTTCTGATTCAGTTAACTCAGTTCATCGCCAAATGTAATAGGAAGTGATTATTTGAAGGTTGTTACTGAAAAGTTGGAAACCTTCGACATTGTACTCACTTTATTACTTTTGGAGGAAGATAACATGATAGTTGACGAATTCATTAAGGCTGCATCTTTCCTATGTCTTAGTTCAATCGAACAGAAGACTAGCAATGGAAAGAGGGAAGAGCTGAATTGTCATCAATGAAAGCAAGAAATGCAAGAAATATTTGGTGAAAAGGCAAAGAGAAGATGCATTGTAAGTCGGATTGACCTCTTATATAGAAGGACAATGGCTTAGATAACAATGCAACTTCTAAAGGAGAAATCTACATCCAGTTGGGCAGTTGTTGCACTGGGAGCTATTTATTTATGCTCACTTTATTGTTTTGTTTTGATGTTAGAGATTTAGTTTTATTGGTACAGTCTTGTTTAGAATGAATTTATATTCAGTTTCTAAACTCATTTATGATTCTACGATGTTCAATTTCATTTTATAATGCTTGCATTATTGAGAAATGTGGATCGAATATCTATCATAGTACCATAGAAAAATAAATTATACATCATAGTATCTAAACAATATAATTGCAAAAAGATTGAGCTTAACACGACAGTTCAACTTCTTAAACAATGAATGATAAAGTATTTATGGTACTTAAACATAAGGCCAAGAAAATACTTAGTAATTGTTCAAACTGATTATGTCTAACTCAAGTGACTATCGAGATTTTAACAACTTGTTTGTTGAATAGCTTGAAGGTCAAGTAAGTTTGGTTGATGCACTACAAGTTAGAATCATTTGGTGGTTTAAGGGATTCAGAATACTTATAGAGATGCAACATAGAAAGACTAGTAAGTCTCAATGGTTTGCACCATAGGAGACGAGCAAATGAGTTAAGATCAGTAGTGGGAGTTAAATCCTAGTTGACTACTCCAAGCATTAGGATAGTCATATAAGAAGATATCGAAGTCTCTCGAAGACAAGTTCGATAAGTGAACAGTTTTACTCAATAACACCTTATCATTGATGGGATACGTTGGAAATAACGAGTTATACCTTAAAGAAACTACCATAACATCAGTACCTTCTACAACACACGAGTTGTGGACTAGAGGTAAGTTTAGTCCAGCACATCTCAAGGTGTGGAGTTATTCCAAGACATGTTTTGGAAAAGGTATCCAAGTAATTGGAGTTGTGTACTGAGGTATGTTTTAAGATTGTCCCAAATGATAGCAAAGGTACATGTTCTATAATCTTCACGGCAAGATATGTGTTTGTTTCCACGAATACTAGATTCTTTGATGAAGATTATGAGGAGAACTACAAGTCTAACAAACATGATAATTCTCAAGATAATGAGAATATCTATTTTCCATCTTAATCAAGAAATCATACCATTAGAAACTTATGCACTAAAAAAAAATCAACGTTTGTACCTAAGATTGTAAGAGTCGTGTCGTAGTGGGAGCGTTCTTTGCGAACATAATAAGTTCATGGGCCTAAGAGAGTCTTTAGACTCAGTCTTAGACCAACTTGAACATAATCCCTGCAACTACAAGGACACAATGACTTATTCAGATAATCATTCTTGATAAGATGATAGATTCTGAATAACAATCTTAAATAGACAAGAATGTTTGCAAGACTTGCGATACTACCCACAGACTAGTTCAGTCAGTGGGAGCTAGTGGACCTGCAAGTGTAAGCATGGGTCTCAAAAGGTTAGAATAATGGCAAAGGGTTATACCCAGAGAGAATTATATTCTCGCCTGCCATTTTTGCCTAAGTCGATCTGTATATTGTCTATTGTAGCCTACATAAATTAGGATGTATGTACTATGATTGTCAAGACAGTTTTCTTTAAGTAGAAGTCTTGAGGAGATCATCTGCATGGAACATCTTAATGGTTATGTAATACAAGGCAAGAAAGTTGAAAGTGCACTATATATGGTATTCTTGGTACTCTACGATGATGACATCTATAACAGTTGAAAAACAACTAAGAGGGTTATCTAGCGTAGGAAACTGGTCATCTACCCAGTTTAAGGATGATGGATTTAAGATAATCTAGTTACATTCTAAGCATCTATGTCATCAGATTGCTAGAAAAAGAATGTTATGTTTCTTAAAGAATCCTACATCTACACAATACTTAGACACTTTACCATTGAAAATTCCAAGAAAAGGTTTTACTTTTCTAGATGGAATTATCTTGTCTCTAGTAAGTGTTTTACGACACTGAATGAGATCAAGAGGAATGAGACAAGTTCCGTAATTGGAAGTTCCAATTATGCTATGATGTGTATTAAGTTAGATATTAGCTTTACCGTTGGCATAGAAGCATGATATCATTTTAACCATGGCCAAGGACATTGGATTGGTAAAGAATATACTACAGTACTTGAAAAAGACTAAACGGTATGCTCTAGTTTACCAGACATTCATGTTATGTCCTTTAGGTTACATCGACTCGATTTTATAATTGATCGGTGATCGAGTCATCCTCTGACTATGTGTTCACTTTAGGAGTTGAATACTGAGACATGAAGGAGTGTTGATCAAATCATAGACTCTATCATGAAAATTACAAGTGTGGTTTCATCGGAAACTACTAAGGTAGTTGTTCATCTCAATAACTTTCTAATAGCTTTGATCGTGATTCCGAGAATGCCTATGAGTATTATATTTTGTTATGATTACTCTAGCCATGTGTCTAACTCGAGGGAAACACGATCTGATAAAGCTAAGCAATCACATAGAGAAGAGGAAGTATGAAATTAATTAAGGATTAAGTGCGCAGCAAGACGTTATGGTTTCCAAGATATCATCAGAGAACAACTAGGCAGAATTTTTCACAAAATGCCTATATGGCGACATGTTTTACACATGAGGTGAAAAGTACGGTAGTTCGATGTATCATGGCCTGAGACCTGCTTAGAGTATAAGTGGGAGAGTTTTGGCAGTGGGTATACTCGAAAGCATGATTTTGAGTATAAGTGGGAGATTGTTAGGATTGGTATACTGAAAAGCATATTTCGAGCATGTTGCACGGATAGAATTGCTTGTATACAATAAAGTCTACAATCCACTTTTAACCCAAGGCGAGAAGAATTAATTTTATCGCATTGGTGCTTGCTTATGCATTTATAAGATGTTTCTCAAACATTTAAATGTATAAGAAGCAAATAAGTCTAATTCTTCTACATAGTAGACTGGTCGTGAACGACGTTCACAGAAGGTGACACAGTCAGTTCTTTGTAGATGAGAAATAGAATTTCACAACCTAGATAGGCTTTGGCTACCTATCGTGAAAGGTTGCAGTGTCAGTCCGCATGTTTCCTTACCTTAGGAAATAAACGACACTGGTGTGGTATAGCACTGAAGGATCTAACAGTTGAGATAAGTCTTTCTTGCTATTTACTGAAAGACGAGGTCTCGGTGATTGTTATTTCTTAATCATTGTTGACATAACATTGAGCATACGATATTGATTATGCACTACTTTGATTTATCATATGGTGCGGATTTTTCGCAATCCAAGAATCCTGATATCTTGGGTAGTGGTGATCTATGTCTAGAGGTGCTAGTATTGTTATTGCAATGAATCGTGTGCTGGGTGAGTCCAGTTTGATAATATCCTCAAAAGGTGTTCGAAAAAGGTTTTATTATTCAGAAACCCGGCCGGTTGGAATTTATTACAGAATAATAAATAAAGATTTTGAACTAGACAACTCTTGGAAAAGATATTAATTAATTAAAGTCAAATAGCAGACTTAAATTAATTAATGGATATTTATATCTTAAACACGGGAAATAATAAATTAAAGAGGTAAAGCCCGGATTACTCGTAATTTGGGATTGGACGGGCAGTCAATATTATTTTACTGTAGTTGCTGATAATAATAGTCTGTCGGACTTGTATTAAATTGGGGCTCAATTTAATTAGTAAAAGTCCAACGGGTTTGGCCCAAGTCCAACCTCCATGGATCCCTAATCTGGCCCATCATAACTCTATATAAAAAGAGATTAGAAAGGAGATTTAATGATAATTAACTCAAAAATTTCGTGCTCCCCTCTGGGAGTGGACGAAAAAATCAGTTCTTCACAGAACTAGAGTTCTGTCTCCTTTCTAATCAAGCCCTTTTCGATTCTGACAAGCTTTGCCCACCCAAAGGTCATTATCTGAGTTCGGGATACAGATTAGAAGATTCGTGGTTGAGTACGAAGAACATCACGTGGAGAATGCGCAAGCAATCGTCGATTCTTTGGAGAATCATATCGGTAACCCTAAACCGTAGGAATTCATGAACTAGGGTTTTGATTCCTTATTTGTGAATTATATGTGTTCTAGCATGCAATTGATTGTTTAACATGAGATAAATTGATCCCATAATCTGTCAAATAGATCCATATGTATGATTTATTTGTGAATGCATGACTTCCGCTGTGCAAGGGGCATAGCAATTACAGCACAGGTTGTTGAGGGGGTAACCCCTGTTTCTGCAGAGGGTGTTGTTGAGGGGGAAACCCCTGTTGTTGACAGAACAGTTGCTGAGGGGGAAACCCCTGTTTATATTGAGGGGGGAACCCCTAGTTTGTTTGAGGGGGTGAGGCCCCCGTTCTTGATGAAATTTCGGTACCCGAGGAAAGTGGGCTAAAATTGGTGGTAGATCTGGTAGAGAATCCGGAGGACACAGGCTCGTGGGTGGATCAAAGGGAGGCCAGGCGTATGGCCAGAAGGAATTTAAGGGATGCGATTGATGATCTCGCCCAACCTACAGCAGAGGAATCACTAGCCCCGGGGATAGAGGGCGAACAAGAGGAGGAAGCTCCTGGGACGAGCATGGAGAAGGATGAGGCAGAAGAACGCCGCCTAGCTGCGGAACGCAAAGGGAAAGGAAAGCATGCGGCTCCCTCCCAGATTAAGAAGTCCAGGAAGACCGCAACAGAAAAATCTGGTGAAGCTCCACTTCCTGCCCCAACAGAAGTTCCTTTCGCTAAGGAACAGGTCTGCCCTAACCCGGCTAGTGAGTCCGAGGATGAAGCGATGGATGAGCAAGAGAAAGAGCTAAATTTCGAGCCAGCGGAGGTCTGGTTAACAAAAGGGTTTCTTGAAGCGATGGGGAAGTTTGATGATTCAAAGAGGGCAGCAACCTACAAGGAGCGAAGCGGTATCGGTAAGCTAGCGAAATCTGGGAAACAGTATGATCCGGAAGAGTTGCAGGAGATTGACTCAGACGAGGAGTTCCGTCAATACATTGGTGCTATTGGGTTTAATTGGCTCTTGAAACATAGCACTGCGGAGGTGCCAACGGCGTTAGCACGGGAGTTTTTCTCGACATTCAGGCTGAAACCCACCAACGACCTTGACGCGGACTCGATCACCTTCCGGCTGTTTACTAAGGAGCACGAGATGAGTATCAGGGAGTGGTCCCTATGGATAGGGTTGTTCACTCGCACCGAGGATGATGAGGGCATTTGGAACGAGCGTATGGTAGGAGCTCCAAAGTACACCCCCGGGTTTAAGCCACAGTCTGCATGGGAGTTTGTCACCCATGTTAAGGTGGGGCAATTCAAGACCAGCTATTCAAAGGGTTTCCGTATTGAGAACCGCATCCTACGATTTGCCCAGACGTTCATAAGCTACAACCTGATGGGGACATCCAACTCTGCCTTGACCACTGCTGACCTCTACTTTACATGGTGCATGGCGAAAGATGTGAAGGTACACCTGGGCTATTGGCTGGCTCAGGCTTGTCATCATATGGCCGCCAACCCTTCACGCCACATGTATACGTGTCATTTTCTTGGTCATACCTCCAACGCAACACAATCATGAAGATAGACAAATCCGCGCCCGAGGTAGTCATGTGCGAGCCTCCAGAGATATTCAGCATTGATTATTTTTTCAATAAGGGCCTACTCTACATGCACGGGAAGGATGTCTATTTCTATGAGGTGGGAAGGATGGAACCCCAGGTGAAGACGAAGCAGAATGGTGTCGAAACAATAGCCAGCGTGGATTATGAAGAGATGAAGAAGGAGATGGGCATGATGCGGAAGGAGCTCGGCGGAGTTCGGGAGGAGATGCAGGCCCTCAGGGGAAGCATCACTGACTTGGTGGGAAGGTCATCCGCGCAGAATGACCGCATGGCGGAAGCTGTTAAGCTAATGATGATGATGACCGATTGGCTGGAGAAGAAGTTTTCCCAGCCCCAGAAGAAGCTGCTCTCTGGACCCAGCAGCGTGTCCCAGCTGCCAGGGCCGGGAAGCTCTTCTCTTCAGTAACCCCCATCAGCGTCTAAGCCCATGTTGGCCCCGTCTGTATCTAAGCCCCTGTCTGTAAAGAAGAATGTGTCGAAACAAAGTGAGAAGGAAGAGGAGAAGTCGGCGTCGCTGGCTAGGAAGAAAGTGAAGGTGACCCGCCCCTATGTTCCACCCCAGTTTGGCTCCCGCGGGGGCCAGTCCCCGAATTGAGACCCCCCAATGACCAAGTAACTTTTACTTTTCAGTTTTTATTTTAGTTTTCTTTCCGTTTTTATATGTTTATATGTTTGTTGTTTTGAGTTTGTGCTTTTGTGTTTGTTTTTCCAACATGCCTCGTGACGTATATATGTGTCTTTTCCCACTTTGCCCAATCTTTGGTCTAAGTGTGAGAAGTTTGTGTTTCTTTTAGGAATGTTTTGGCTTTTTTTATGTTGTAATTTCTCCCACTTAGCCCGTTGCTCGGTCTAAGTGTGAGAAGTTTGTTTTGCTTATGCATGTTTGTTGTTTTGTGTGTTGTGCTTTAGTGTATGTTTCGGTCTGTTAATACTTCCTTGTTTCCCCCCTTCACTGGGATAGCTTGGGGACAAGCTAGAGTGAAGTGGGAGGGGGAGGGAGTTAGTGCAGTCCGTGTTTAATGTGAATAGGAGTCTTTAGATCTAGGTTTTTGTGTGTCGCATGATCTAGTGAATACAATAAGGCAAGATTCTCTAAGTAAGAGCAATTGAAGATAGGATGCATGTCAACTTTGATGCCTTTTTCCTTAATAAACTGACATCGGTTTGAATGAAGTAAGAACGATAGAGGATGCCTTAGATAACCTAGTTGTGAAGCCCCACTATAAAAGTGAGTTATAAGCCTAAACACTTAGAGCTAACATGTATAAAAGAGGGCCGCCACTGGATGTTTAGGGAGAAGAGTCGGAAGGAGAAAAAGTTGGGAAAAGGGTTCTGGAGGTATAAGCTGGACGAAATCCAGGAAAAGGAGGAGAAATAAAATAAATATTCGGAGGTATAAGCTGGACGAAGTCCAAGGGATAAAAAAAATAAAAATTTATATATAAAAACGGGAAGAGAAGGAAAAGAAACCCAATGGCAGGAAGCAATAGTTACTTGACCCAGGAATAAAAAAAATGGGACTTTAGGTAGGAGGAACTCTCATAACCCGAAGCATGAGTGGTGTGGCAATAACTTAAGAGTGAATCGATCCTAACATCCCTAGTGAGGAATGAGAGATCGAGTGAATCCAACAATTGGGAAGTCAATAGGTTATCTTGACGAACTGACAGTCCGATTAGGTAGAAGAAGGAAATGGGAGGATTTGGAGACTGTAGATGATCGGATAGACCTTAAGCTTGTGGGGACGGCTGCCTAAAAGTTGAAACTAGTTCATGCCCTTGTGTTTTTCTTTATGTGTTTATTTCTCTTTGTGAGTCTGTTAGTGTGTCTAGGTTTAGGAGTTTGTGTCTGTAGGGTCGGTCATAGGATAGCCATGCATTGAAATTCGCCTTATTTCTATTTTCTTGTCTTTATACTTGAGGACAAGCATGGTTTAAGTGTGAGCAGTTTGAGAAGGCTAATTTCATGCATTGGTTAGGGGGTTAATTTCATGCATTTATGGGGTCTAACGCATCTTTTTAAACCAGGTGTGTAGTAGATATCGCCAGGCCAAGGAAGAAAGGAAAACAATTGCCTGGCGAAAGAAATTTGAGAATAAAGTGAGCATTATGAAGGAAAAATAGCCAGACGGAGGAGATCGCTAAGCTGAAGGATAGAACAAAGATTTCCTAGTGAAAGCTTCTAGAAGATCACCTCCGCATCTATATAAGAGAGACCATGCAATTTACAGAAAATTATTTTTTTTGGGCTCTCATCTCACTCGCACACACTTTTACACACTTGGGTTTCGGAAATTGAGAGGGATTCGGGTTTCACTTTCGGTTAAGCTGTTGTGTACCACCGTCCTCACGTAGGACGAAGAAATAATTTACTGCTTTCATTTCGTTTTCTGCTGTGAATTTCACCGAGTCTTTGTTGTTCGAAGCTCGGCTTTTGTTGACTGTTGAAATATTGTTGAAGCTTTCTATGCAATTTCTATTTTCCGTTCTGATGATGTCGATATCGAGTATGGATGAATGCTTATTTCTGAGTTTATAGTTATTTACTTGAATGGATGCTTTTCGCACTTGATCTGTTGAATCGGCGTTTAATCGTGATTGGATTATCGTTGATCGGCGTGGATCTGTTGTAGCGGAGTTCATGGAGTTGTTTTTTGTTGCAGTTTGGTTCGGATTGCTTGGATCTGGAGTTGATTAAACGTTCAACGTGTAGATCTGAAGCTGAGTTGGTTGATCGGATAAAATTTGATGTTTCATTTCTGTGTTCTGTTTACTTCGTCTATTAGAAGTAGATCTGTTAGTTTCTGATTAATCGTCTGATTTTGACGTCTGAATTTATATGTTTTGTTTGAATCTGGATTATTACTCTGTTTTCTCCATGTTCGTGTTTGAATCAGGTAACGAGATGCAGATTTTGGTTCGTTAAATGCAGATTTAGTTAGTTGCAGCTTTTCGTTCGTACTTTACCGTTTCTGGAAAATGGTCCCCACTGCATGTTTACTTTCTGTCTAGCTAATTTAGGTAGTCGTTTACTAGGTCGAGGAAGTTTGTTTGAGGTATGGAAGTTAAGATGATGTTCTATGTTTACATGTTTTCTATTTCCTAGGTCTAGTGTTAGATTTTATTCCTAAGTTTAGTAATAGCTTTCCTCAACCCAAAATTGCATGGCAGCAGCCAAATCATCTTTTCCATAGTCTCTTAAATGCCTTCTTACGCATCTGTCCTCGTGGGTTCGATCCCTATTTCCCTGTACTAATTCATAGTATCGCGGGTTGAGGGTTTTGAACGCGGAGTTAGTGTGTCCAACGACCGAGACTTCAAAGATCCTATGAGTTCCTAGACCTTGTGATCTAGCGGATTCCCTGGGTTTGCGAAGCTTGACCTAGCACAAAAGAACACTCTAATCATTCCGAGCAGCTTCAAAACAGCTCGCAAATGTCCATCATGGAGAAATTATGGTTACGGTTGCCGAGACGGAATTCTATCCTCTCGGGGATGCGGGAACGACGGTTCTTGTGCACCTTGAGTGTGCAAAGAACTCAAGAGTGAGTCTCCTATATGACGGCCACCTTCCTTGGACCATGTGAATGAGGCCATTCCTCGCCCAGACGTTGCACAACGCCCAAAAATCTTCGAGAATCCCCAAGGTAGTGAGGGGTAGCACATTAGGGAACCGTGAGGGCACCGTGTCTCTAGTCAAGACTCTTTTCCACATCGCTTTGTGGTCATTTGTAGGAAGGCTAACTCCATAGCTCTTCGCATTTTCGGGTTTTCCTCTTGTTGTCATTTTCCTACAAAAGAAAATCAAACTCTTAAAAGAGTACTAAATGATAAATAGACAAGGGTTTCCCCCAAACTTGCACCCAACAAAACATATATCAAAAATCAACAATGGTGTGCAACTTTGCATCAACTAAGCATTCTAAATTATATCATGAGAACATGTAAAACAATATCAACAATTTAGTACACATAAATTCACCCCCAACGTGAATTAATCCCCCATGTAGAGATGTATCAAAATAAACATCACAAATCAATCATCTTTATAACTACACATGTATCACAATTCATGGAAGTAATAATAGCCTCACAATGCTATGAACATGATTGCAATATATATAATCAACAAAGAACAATAGGGAAATTGACCAACAAACTCAACAATTCATCACCCTATGCAAGAATTTAACCATGAAACTCAAATAAAAACATCATCACAATCATCCTCCATGCTAAAACATGCTTTTCAACCGAACAATTCATCAATAAAGAGCAAAATCCATGAAAGAAATTCAAACTAAACTCATAAATTAAGAGTATGATTCATACCTTGTGTTGGAAAGAATTGAAAGATGAAAGCTTGAAAGAACGATTGCAATGAAGGAATGAACGTGTGGGTGTGTGAATTTAGTGATGTATTGTAGTTGAGGTCGTGTGCAAGGATGAACTGAAGAAGATGGTGGAGAAAAGAATGAGAAAACTCACCTTATATAAGCAGATCCGCGTCACTGACTCTCGCGCTGCGACCGCTGCACACGTTCAGAAAAACGGCGCTTATCCACCGGGCCGCTCCAGCCCGCCCTAGGCCCGCCCTAGTGCCCGACCTGTTCCTGCACACGTGTAAAATAGGCAGCTACTGATGTGGATTGTGCAGTGGCCGGTCTGGATTAAATTTTTATAATTTTTTGTGTGCAAAATGCACGAAAATTTAGGAAAATGAAAAAATAAAAATAAAAACAAGTTGGGTTGCCTCCCAACAAGCGCCTTTGTTTTAAGTCATTGGCTCGACATGAAGTGACCCAACTAGGTGGGCGGATCGACAACTCTAGTGTTGAACACCGCGAATGGTTTGTTGCATATCTTTTTCCACCACTTGTATTTCCCATTCGAGGTTTTGATCACGTAGACATCGAGGTCGACTAGATGTTTAGGCTTCTTCTTTTTCCTCTTCGCTTTTTCCTGCAAAGGAGCCTTAGTGAGTTTAGGCTTGCTCTTTTTGGGAGCTTGAGGTAGAGGATTAACGATAAAAATAGAAGGTTGAGAAAGATCTTACCCTTCTAATGGCCTATAAGGCTTCGACTTGTCGGTCATCATGACCACCCTGCATTCGTTGCCTTGTTGCACCTCTTCATACTTAAGCATTGCTCTCTCAATTTTGTAGGTAGATCTACTGTAGTTGTCACTAATCGTGATCTCGCCTCTACCTATATCAATAAGAGCTAACCTCTACCTATATCAATAAGAGCATTGCAAGTGGCTAGAAAATCTCTGCCTAAGATTAGAGGTACATTCTTATCTACTTTCATATCAAGTATAATGAAGTCGGCAGGGAAAATGAAGTCATCTACCTTTACCAACACATCCTCGATCATACCCACTGTTTTGATTGTTGTGTTATCGGCCAACCTTATGATCACATCTGATGTTCTTAGTGGTTTGATGTTTAGCTCTTCGTAGTACTTCAGTGGCATGATGTTCACACTTGCTCTAAGGTCGCAAAGGGCCTTGTCCACCTTGCCTTGTCCAATCGAGCACCTAATGATGAACTGGCCAGGATCTCTTTGCTTCACTGCCCTCTCCTTTTGAATGATCTCGTTGCACTGAAGAGGCAATTTGAGGTCGGCCTTGGTAAGCTTTTTCTTCTTCATCACGGTCTCCCTTGATAGCTTAGCATACCTAGGAATTTCCTGCAAAGAGTCGACAAGGGGGATGTTAGTATGTACTTTGCATAACATGTTTAGGAAATGCTTGAATTTCTCTTTAAGCTTGAACTTCCTCTTTGGCTGGAAAGGGAGTACAATCATATTGTGCCGCACGAGCTCCTGTTTGGCAGGTGCTTCTGATTCTTCGGTAACGGCCCGCTACGGTGTGTGCAGCGGTCCCCTGGGCGTCGGGCAAACTCCAGAATTCATTCCGGAGGTGCTAAGTTCATCCTTTTCTTCTTCACAACCCACTTTTTGTTGATGTCGGCCACTCGTGTTGCTGCCTTTGCCTTATCCTCCTCAATCTTTTGTTGGACTTGGTTCATTTGATTCTTTATGTTTGTGACGGCGGTGGCAATGGTGTTTATTCCGGCCTCAAGGTTGTTCAACCTTGCTTCAACGACCCCAATCTTAGTTTCATTCGTCTTCCTATCTTGCACTAGCATATCTAAAATTTTCATTATACCTTGGTCGTACTTCTCCTCCTGCTTGATCGGCTCAACTACCCCACATTTGCTCACATTAAATCCCGTAGAGGGTTGTAAGAAATTATTGTTAGAGTATGAAAGGTTAGGATGGGGGCGGTTCCCATTATAATTATTAAAATTACCGCCCCCTAACTAGGGCGATAATTGTTGTTGTAAGGCCTATTGGGACCACCTCCTTGTTGAACGTAGTTAACATCCTCGATAGGAACAACAGGAGTGTCGGGTTTGGTGACTGTAATGGCGGAGGTCGATGGAACCAGATCCTCTCTTCTTGATGTGTCCATTTGGTCAACCCTGACTCTAAGCTCGGCCAATTCCTTCGCAAAGGAGATTTCTTCGGCATCTTCAATGGCTGCTACCCTTCGTGAGTTGTGGCGAACTCCCCTATTACCGCCATGGCATTCGGTCCACTCTTCCGCAAAAATCCTCCGTTTGCCCCCGAATCCAACATAGCACAAATATTTTTATTAAATCCATTATAGAGGATTCCTACCTGATGGTCCACGGTGAAACCGTGGTTGGGGCACTTGCGGAGGAGGCCTTTGAAACAAGCAACAGCCTCGTAGAGTGGCTCGTCCAGGCCATGCATGAACTGGAAGATTTCACTCTTCAACTTTAGGATGGTGCCTAGCGGGTAGTACTTGTCGAGGAATGTTGCCACTATATCCATCCACGTGGAGACTTGCTCTGTGGGTAAGCACTCAAACCACTCCTTAGTAGAATCGATTAATGAAAAAGGAAAAAAGTCTTACCTTAATGGCGTCTTCATCGACAGCATTCAACTTTAGAGTGTTCACAATCTCCACGAACTTTGAGAGGTGGCGGTTGCCATCTTCTGTGGCCCTACCTGCAAACGGATACTGCTCAACCCTTTGTATAAGGGGCATTCGTAGTTCGAAGTTGTTAGCATCAATTCGAGGGCCTTTGGGAAAAGTAATCATGTTCCCGTGATTAAACATATGCATCACGGGTAGTATCTCCTTTTTCTTCTTTTCCTGTTCCTCGCGGGCAGTCTTCTCATCCATCAACTGCTTCACCAAGATATGTAGTTTCTCCAACTCAACTCTAGTTCCATCCTCCATGGTGTTTCGGTCACTTCTTATTTTCCTGCGGGTCCTTTCAAGTTCGAGATCTAGCGGCTCTAAGATGTTCTTCCCAGAAAGCGTTCGCATACACAACCTGAAAGAGACAGAAACAAAAACAAAATATAATAAAAATTAAAAACAGAAAGCAATAAAATCCAAATTAGCAAAATAATCCTTTTGAAGATATCAATCACGAAATGAATGTTATCCCCGGCAACGGCGTCAAAAACGTGATGCACTTTTTATTAGCACTAAAAACTACCTGCAAGTATACATGGTAGATCTAGTATAGCTAAAGGTCAGTACCAGATATCGAACACAGGGAAAACAATCATAGATTGACTACCTTATACTAAGCGTCTTTCACTATTTGGAAAACCGAGAGAATTTTGGATTTTTGAAAATAAAACTTAAAAAGCGCAATAAACAACTTGAGAAAATAAAACATAGAGATAAAAATATATGAGATAAGGGAATTCAGGGATGTGCGTTCACAGTTATGGTTATACAAATTCCAACTACAATACCCTAGCACAGTTCTTACTTCAGTGGGACGAGTCACCTCCGTAACTCCTAAAAGCTCCTAAGACCCTTGAAAAGTCCTCACTCTCAATTAATAGCCTCTACCTTTTGAACAGCGGTCGCTACACTTTGTTTCAGAGGTCGCTGACATTCGTCCCGTATCTTCTGGATCATTCGGAGCGGTCGCTGCGCACATTCCCAGCGGTCGCTGGGCGTGTTCCTCTTTTCATGCACAACTTTCCCGGAGCGGACCGCTACTGGCTCAGCGGTCGGTGGCCGCAGCGGTCACTGGCTGAGTTACAGCAGACCGATGGACGTCTCAAAAACTCCAGATTTCCATATTCGACTTTTAGCTATCTTTTTAGGCTCGAATATGCACATTTCTTTACAAAACACGTCAAAATACCAAAATAGATAAAATATGCAATTAATGGACGTGTAATGGAACTTGACACTCAAAATAGACCAAATAAGGGCCTTAAAACAGTGCAAAATCCGAGCGTATCACCTAAAAACTACCCAATCTGCACGATTTTGATAGCCCTACGCGGTGTATTGGCTGGTGTAAAATTGTACTCCCTCCGTCCCTCAATAATTGTCCATTTTAGTTCCAGCATGAGTTTTAAGAAATGTAAAGGAAAG
Source organism: Salvia splendens (assembly GCF_004379255.2). NCBI lineage: Eukaryota > Viridiplantae > Streptophyta > Magnoliopsida > Lamiales > Lamiaceae > Salvia > Salvia splendens. The sequence goes on from NC_056040.1 coordinate 29,512,501, forward strand.
TGAGTTGAAAAAGTTAGTGGAATGTGAGTATCATTTTTATATACTCCGTCCGCCCCATGGAAATAGGTCATATTTCTTTTTTCGTTCGTCCCATACAAATAGTCCATATCCATTTATGATAATCTTTTTCTCATTCTCTTTTACTTAATCATTTATGGGCCCCACCATCCACTATACAATTTCAACTATTTTTTCTCCTTCTCTCATACTTTACCAATTATATATTAAAACATGTGTCAAACCCGAATGGACTATATATATGGGACGGAGAGAGTATTAGTTTTATAATAAAAAAAGTAGGTGGAATGAGAAAGTGTAATGTGAAACCTACTCCCTCCGTCCGCCAATAGGAGTCCTATTTTTTGGCCGCACGAGTTTTAAGAAATGAATAAAAGTGGATGAAAAAAATTTAGTGAAATATGGATCTCACTTACATATATTAGTTTTTAAGTGAAATGTGAACGGAATGAGTTAGTGGTAGGGGTGAGCAAAAAAACCAGAAACCGAATATCCGAACCGAACCAAACCGAAATTTTGAAATTCGGTTCGGTTTTTTTGGTTTTTCGGTTCGGTTCGGTTTTAAAAACAAAAAAATTTCAGTTTTTCAGTTCAGTTCGGTTCGGGCGAAGAAAAAAACCGAAAAACCGAAAAACCGAATTATATATATATTCTATTAATTTAATATATTATATTATATATAATATATATATTCTTTTAATATATTCTACTATATAATATATATTATATGTATTATTAATTTTATATTATATATAAATATTCTATTAGTATATATAAAATAAAATAAAATACACATATATAAATATATATTTATATTATATTATATTTTTTTTCAGGTTTTTCGGTTTTTTTCGGGTTTTTCGGTTTTGTTCGGGTTTTTCGGTTTTTTAGTTCGGTTTTCGGTTTATCGGTTTCGGTTTTTCGGGTTCGGTTCGGTTTGGATTTTGAACTAAATTCGGTTTTTCGGTTTTGGTTCGGTTTTGGTAAAAAATCGAACCGAAACCCGAATGCACACCCCTAGTTAGTGGAATGTGAGACCCCATTACCATTTATAGTAAAAGTTAACCAAGACTCGTATTCGCTGACGGACTAAAAAAGTTAAAACGAGCTATATTTTTACAACCCGAGCTATAAAAGTTAACCAAGACTCGTATTCCGTTCCACCAGGCTTGGTATTGGGAGGGTGAGAAGCGGGCAGTGTCCGTCATTGTGGCGGTCATGTACACCGCCATAAGGGTGTTCGAGCCTCCCCGAGCCCGAGCCCGCCTGGCTTGATTTGCCTCGACCCTTCCTCGCTCTAGCCGCCTTCGCCGCCTTGGTCCCTTGCGGCCGACGGCGCCCACGGCTGGATATTGCGGCATCGCAGGCCGTGCCCGCAAACTCCTGCGATGCACCCTCACCGGTGTCGCCATACGAGTATTGGCCACTCGCCGTGTGCTTCGTGCGCTTTGAGGTTGAGCCCGAGCTGGAGCGGACACCGCCGGCCCACCTTTCCTCGTCCTTGACGACCTGCCAAATATCAACATATTTGAATTGTTTACCGGTGTCCTGGTTGTAGACACGCAAAGCCGCCCTCAGAATGTCGGCTCCCGAAGCTCCGCTTTGGTAGTGCGCCACTTCGGTAGAGTAGACGCCGCAGAATGTCGACTCGGCCAAAGTGAGAGTGGAGCATCTTATATATGCGCTTCCCTTTCGGCTTAATCTGGTGGTAGATCTCGGTGACCTTTTCCCATAAGCACTTGTTGGGTTGTTGATTCCCGACGACGGGATCGTACGAGACGGTGATCCAGGCGTTGTACACTGCCATCGTTTCGTTGTTGATGTATGGATGCCGGCCTAGATCCTCCTCTTCCTCTTCCTCCTCCTCCTTGATAAGGCTCATTTCATGGATCGGTTTAAGGGTAAAATGTATACTACTTGATCGGTTTATCGTGCAAAATAAGTGTTAAAATGTGCAAAAACGCTACTTGACCAAGGCAGCAAGGCCGAACTGATCAAGCAAGTACAAAAGGCGAAAAAGGGCCAAGAATCGGGGGAGTTGATCAAGGGGGAGCGATCAAGCAGTTAGGTGGGGACCGCTGGCTTTTAGAAGAAGAACACGTGAGGAAATGAGCTGGATATGGTGCTCCATTCTGTTATCAAGGACGACGTTCTAGAAGGGGACACGTGCCGGAATATGAGAACTCAGGGACGAAGCTGTTATACTAATCTGTTACCAAAAAGCATCGTCATTCTAGAAGAACAGCACGTAGCAATCAATGAGTCGCTCACTCTCAGAATGAGCGAATATTCCCTGTCAAGATCGTTATCCCGCTGGGAGTCGAATCGAGCTTATAAATAGATGATGTGCCACCACAAGAAGCGGCATCCGACACTTTACTTTCCGTCTAGTTTAGCTTAGTTTAGTTATCTAGCGTAGTTCAGCTCTCTAGCTAAGTTTAGTTCAGCTCTCTAGCTTAGTTTAGTTCAGTTCTCTAGCTTAGCTTAGATGGCTTAGTTAAAAGGGCGACCGAAGGGAGCGCTGCCGAATACTCATTTCTGTTAGCGTTATCTTAAGTTTCCCGCTGAGATTCTTCTCAGTTCTTACCGCTTTCTTAGCTTCCGAAGTGTTAGCTTAGTTTAAATTTCACGTTGTACTCAGTTTTTAGTTTAATCAAAGTTATTTTCATTTACATTCTCGCATTTACTTTTCTACTGTTAACTGCAATTCACTTGACCCAGTAGTTAAAGTTCCATTGATCAAGCTAGCTAGTTAAATTCTGCTTAGAGTAAAGACAATAGTTAAAAACTCCCAAGTTAAAGCGTGGCAGCAGCCAACCCCCCTGTTCACTACTCACACACTCGACACACCAACTTCTCTGTGGGATCGACCCCGAACTTGCCGCTTTACTGTTAAATTTGTGCAAAATTGGGAGTTTATAAATTACTTTGGCAAGGAAGAAAGAGCGAGAGCAAGACTGCAGTGATTAAGTGGCAACGACAATTTGCTAACTGATCCGACCGGTTCTGTTATCATTTCATATAACTTGATCCGCATTCTAATCGTGTTTTAGCCTCTTTCCAAGTCTCGCCACTCCTCCTCCTCGCCCGCCTCCGACTCCGCCCTGGAGCTTCGTCCGCCTTGGCCTACTCCCAGAGTGGGTTCAACGGGGAAATCCTCCTGAATCTGGGATAATCCCTGCAAATACTGCGGGGCGGAGGGACGAGTGTATGCATCCACGTCAAAAGTGGGTGGTTGGTACCCACCCGGCGTCGCCGAACCCTGGGTGCCCGGCGTCGACGAACCGGAACCACCCAGTGTGTTGCACATGGTCTCCCAATCGTTAAACGTGTTGAGATCCCACCCGATGGAGCCGCCACCGTCGGAGTTGCCGTCGCCGGACATTTTGTGATGAGATGTTAGATGAAAATTGGAGAGGAAATGAAGTTAATTTAAGAGGAATAGATGTGTAGTTGTGTGTGAAATGAGGATGAATTAGGAGTATTTATAGAGTAAAAAATTTAAAAAAAAAATAAAAAATAGTAATAAACGGTAATATTACCGTTTACAAATTTTTTTTATTTTTTTAATTCGAATTTAAAAAAAAATGTATTGCGTCAGCACTTGACGACGCTCACTCGCGGGCCGGCGAGTGGGCGTCACGCACGACGTAGGGGCGCGCCACGTCGCCATGGCACGTGGCGTGACAGCCCGTCCCCCATCTCGCAGGGACGGGTTACGGGACGAGATGGGAACGGTTCGGGGGCGGGAATGTGTGCCGCAACTCGTCGCGCTGGCGTTCCGTTCCTCCGGAACGAAACGCGGGACGGTTCCGCGCCTCGCTGCGGGTGCTGTTACCTCATTTCCACATTCATTTTTCCTTGCCTCTAGAGAGTTTCAATCCTAATAAAGGTGTGTACTTAATTTCGTCGAATTTCTTGCTCAATTTTCTTTTCTTGCTCAGGGTTTCCTGATTTTCTTTCTCCGCCTTCATCTTCTTCTTTTTTTCTCTCCTCTTTTCCATTTTTGTGATAAACTATTTTTCACTATTTCTGTGATTTTATGATCTATAGTTGAAGCTGATTCTGGGTGTTTCTATTTAGAAATATTGTCTTCCCTTTTGTGGAAGCAAGCTAGTAAATCTGGTCCATCTTCTTCTGTTAATACTTGTTTTGCTACTGCTGTTCTCTATCAAATTAATTTCAGCCGCCATAGAAAATCTTTGAACTTTTCTTCCATCGACAAAAGCTTGACCAAATTTGTCTACTTTGTCGGGGTTTACCCACATAAAATAACGGTTGATTAGGGTCTTATCTTTACTTAATCCCCCAAAACTGGGCATTTTTCTTGCTCAATCAAGCTCTTCCAAACCGCAATTGAGGCATCTCGAATTACTCATATCCACCACATAAAATGACATCGCAAGAATCTACTGTTCCCGTCTGAAAATATTTCTTCAAACTTTTGTGTATGTTGTCCTTGCAGGGCTGATGGATTAAGTGGAAAAAGGTGAGATCTTTACACTTTTGGTGAAGTGGGGTTTGTTTAATTCTGCTGTGGTGGGGTATTTAGAGAGAGAGAGGAGGAAGAAGAAGAAGTTCTTGTGACTGTTTTGGTAAACAGCACAAGGATAGGATTAGCAGCAGATGTTATCCACTGAAATCCCTCCTTCAGATCTCTGTTGCAGTGATGAGAGGGCATCTGATAATAATCAGCACCAGCTAGGGGTGGATCTGTTCAAGTCAGGCCTTGATTAAAACCCCCCACCTCCCAACTTCTTCATAAGGTAAAAGCTTGCTTAATCTCTGTTTTAAAACGTCTCCTCTCTCATGGTCATGCTATTTCTTGGGGGTTTTTTGATTGGTCAGATCCAAAAAGTATCTAATGATCTGGTTGTGATTGATCCATTTGTGGGCTTCATAGAAACAGGTAGATTATCTTTCTAGTGAGTTTTCTAATTTTGTGTTGGCAGGTTTTGGCTTTGAGGGCCTTCTCTGTCTATGTAAAGCCTTTTGTTCCCTTGTTGTTAGTCAATTTTGAACACCTTTATTCCGGCAAAACTATATTTTTTGGTCATTTTATGCTGCGGTGATTTGGGATAACAAAAACCTGCTTGGGATATTCACATATCCTTGGCTAGCAGTTTGATAAGATGAACTATTTTGTGTTCATCTTATTTTTTTCTAGTGGTGTTTCTGTTTGCAAAGTATAGGCCTTTGTATTCAAGTTTGGGGTTTTCGACAATCTCTTCTCTGATGGAAATTGCTGCTAAATTATGGTTTAAGTGTTGATGAGTTGCATTATTTGCTGCAGGGATTATGTATTCAATACAAGGGGCAAAGATATCAAGAATAACTGGCACTTCTCCCAGAAGAATTTGCAGCTTTGTTTAAAGCATGGAGTGAAGGATGTATTGCCTCCTTTCCATTCTCTGGGTTCTGTGACAAACAAAACTACGGACCAACTACTTGTAGTTGATAGTTTAAGGTATTCTGATGTGAAATATCCTGGGCCGTGTGTGTAATACCCCGACTTTTTCTACCTTTTTATTTGTTCTCGTAGTGACATCGTTTGTACACCTAAAATTTTTTTTAGTCGATAGAAGGATATTTCATTTTGGGCCTATAACAATTATTCTTTTTCTATCCCAATTTATTTATCTCCAAGCCCAATTCTTTTTGAAACTATTTCATTTTGAAGCCCAATTTTAGAGAAGACCAAGTCCGTTTTTATTTCACCAATTTTGAGCCCTTCTCCACTCCCTTTTCGGTTATCACATTTTGAGAAGGAGAAAGAAATCAGCTTTTAATTAGGAGCAAATCTCGGGCAATATCAACAAGATTTTCTGCTCAAAATATGGATATATATATATATATATATATATATATATATTTTGCCCACAACTCCACGAGCCACATCTTTCATTCAGTTTCGAAAAGAGGGGAAGAAAGGGAGTTGCTCTGCGTTCTTTTTCGGATCAGCGATGGAGTCTCGCGGCGGCGTGATTTCGGGTGGAGCAGCAGCGGCGTGATTGGACAGACGGAGGAGCTGCGAAGTGATGAAGTGGAGACGACGTTGGCGGTCTCACGCCGGAGACGACAGCGACTGGATGGCGCGGTGCAGCGCCAGGAGAGGAGATGACAGAGACGGAGGCGCTGATGGATTCGGGCGGCGACGACTCCTACTCCGATCAGCAGCCTCACAACCAACAACAACAGCGGCGAGCGGACTGCGCAGCCAACGACGGCGGTGGAGAAAGCATGACGACGCTGTGCAATTGAAACGGGAAAAGATGGAGAGTTCACGGTCGCGACGACGGCTGCCCGGCGGACAGCGGCTGTCCCGATCTGGGGCAGCGGCGGCTGGACTCCGACAGTCACAGAGTGAAGAGGAGACGGCAGTGCTTGATGCAGCAGCTCGCGTCGGCGGACAGCAGCTCGCATGGCGAAGAACGGTCGTAGCGGCAATGCCGAGTTTTGCCGGAGAGAAGAAGCGAGGGAGAAAAGAAAGTTGCTGCTCAAATTTGGAGGTTTGTTCCTCTAAATGTTAAGTTAGAAGAGAGAGAAACGGAAAGAGAGGTGGAAGAGAAGAAGAAGGAAAATAATTTGGAAACTTCAAAATCCTTGGATTTCACGTAAGGTGAGAATGAGTTGAAGTTTTGGGCCCTTTTTTTTATTTAAATGTTTGGGCCATGTGAATTAATTTATAGATATTGGCCTATTGTTTTAGTGAAGGAGATGATTGGAGTATCTAGTTTTTTGGCCGGAGTACATTAAATCAATAGGTGACTCTATGCACGCTTTTCGAGAACGGAATGGAACACAAGTTAAGGCTTTAAACGAACGAGGTGGGCTTTCGAACTAAAGTATTTTCAAGAGCTTTTGATTTAATAATATATTGGTTTGAGCAATATTTTATGTGACGAAATGCCTGTGATTGCGATTATTACATGATTATGTGATTTATGTGCTTAAAGTGAAAGTGATTGTCATGTGTTGCGCTGTATAGATTTTTGAGTGGTTTTGAATTGCTCGACTTGTTGATGTGATGTGAGATGATGCTCGACCTTGACAGAGAAAAATGATTTATGCTTCAAATACGTTTTTGAGGAAAATAAAGTTTGCAAAGGGAATGTCATGTCATGCTTTTGTTTGGGAAATGCCTAACTGTTTGTTTAGCATGGGAGTTGTCCTTACTAGACCTATTGAAATCGAATTCGGGTCTGACTAGGAAGTGAATTCCTACTCAGGCTAGTGTACACCACGTAGATCGTGCGCTATCTCTTCGAGTTGGCCGGTCTAGTGACTTTGAATGTGGCCGCATTCCTTGTCATGTATGTTGAGATTGTTGAGATGATGTTGTTGAGGTTGTTGAGATGATGATGTTGATGATTGCTTAGTGGGGAGTGAGTCCCTACTATGAGTTTAATCGAATTCGGGTCCTAGCAAGGGCGCGTCCCTGCTTGGGCTAGTGTACACGATGAGGACTGTGAGTCATCGAACGGGTTGGCCGGTTTTCGTGCTCGTGGAAAGTGGCCCCCTTACACGGCACCTTAAAGAACAGATATGGCAGTTTCTTAAATAATTCAAGGAGAAATGGTTGTGTTTTGAAATGAAGAGGAAAAAGGATTTAAGGATGAGTTGAAAGTTTGTGTTTGAGATATTTTTAGTGTCTCGGGCCTTTTCAAGTTAAAACCCGAGGTCACTCAATGGTGGCATGATATAACTGTTTTTTTAAATTGTTTTGGCATTTGTTCACTGAGTACATCAAGTACTCAGCCCTGCATGTGTTTTCCCTATGTGCAGGTTGAGCGGTGACGAGCGCGGTGTTGAGCATAAAAGTGAAGAATGTCTGTCAAATGTCTAGAATATGTTGTGTCTTCATACGTAGCATTATTCTACTCTCGAAATGCTTCCGCTAAATATTGTTTCTTTTGAGTTGTTGATTGTTGAGATACTCTGATTTTATTCGAGTTATTCCCATTTGTTTTGGGCTATGGTCGATTTGTGTTGTTTCCCCCTTTCTTCCCCGCTTCTGTAATCCTCCCCTAGTCGCGATCAACCGTGTTTTCTATCCTTAGAAAATGCGGACGTGACAGTGTGACCATGGTTTTCGCAAAAGGCCAGCTCTGAACATTAAGAACATCAACTCCAGTGAATGTGAAGAGGATAAAGAATTCCCATCAACTACAACAAGCCAATCATGCTCTGATGTAAATTATGTTCCCCCAATTAGAGAGAATTGCTCAGGACCAGAAGCTCGATATCTGAGGAGTGAAAAGCCTGGGTTTACAGTTCGAGAGTCCAAGAAGGCAGAAAGTTCCAATCAAAGCCCAGTTAAAAAGTGCAGATTGGTCCTCAAGTTAAACAATACTTCTGAACCGAGATCAATCGAAGATTCTGCTTTGGTTTCAAAAACAATGGCTTCAAAAGGGTGCCCCGTGTGCAAGACATTTTCGTCATCTTCTAACACCACTTTGAATGCCCACATAGATCAATGCCTTTCTGGTGAGTCCACGATCAAATGGACGAAAAATTCTAAAGTGATCAAGCATAGAATAAAACCAAGGAAAACAAGAATGATGGTGAACATATATGAAACAGTGCTATGCTGTACACTGGAGGATCTTGATAAAAGAAATGGAACCAACTGGGCTTCAAATAAGGGCCTTCTTCAACCTCAGGATCTTGAGGTGCCTGGTGAGGAGGAGGAGGAGAATAAGAAAACATATTTGCCACTTGAAGTTGAACACCTCAACCAGGAAGATGCTGTGTATATTGACTCAAGTAGTACTGAACTTTGAATTCCATCAAAGCTCAACAACCCTCCTTCAAAGACAAATGTTAATGATTCGGGAGGATGCAAGTTGGTCAAAAGAGATAAAGGAAACCAATTGCTCTTGAGTAAGAAGAAGAAAAAGAAGAAGAGAAAGAAGCATACTGTCCAGAGACTTGACATTCAGAAGAATTCTGTTGATGGCCAAGGAAGCTGCTCTCCCGTTCCTGATCAACTTTCTGACTGCCCTCCACATGGTCCTACAACTTGCTATCCCAGGATTGAGGTATTATGTCATGTCTTCATTCGATTTGTGCCATATATATTCCACCAGGCCAATAAAAGGACTTTCTTCAGAGAAAAGCTGGCCAAATCGCTACACCTTTGCACTGGATATTTCTAAATTTTGTTTTAATCTAATATGGAGATCTGTGTTGGATATTTGACGCACAAAATATAAGAGTACTCAACAAGGAAAAAGTATGGAAGATAAGTGGGACTAAAACTTCTCACAAAGGTATTACAAAATACACACTACAAAACTCTTCCTTCCTTTCTAACTTAGAGCTACGGCTCTTTCTTACAAAACTCTTCCTTCTCTTTTCTTTCTTTCCTTGATAATACAATAAACTACAACTACACCTATTTATAGATATTCAAAGATGGATAAACTAGGCTACCTAGTATACACATATCCACTACGTATCATGATTAGCTTATTTAGAAAGCTATCCCATACTAACCATATATTCCACCGCCTATTACATATTGGAATTGTGGCTTCATTTTGATCATGAGGAAACAAAATTTCATCCACATATATTAAGTAGGTGATGCACCTACTTCATCACTTTTCTTAATCATGAAGTAATTGAGTTTAATAACTCAACATCCTCCCTTAAGCTCAATTCTTCAAGGTCTTCATGCCAAGTAAAGACTTCAATCTCCTGAAGACATCCTGCTTTAGTGGCTTTGTAAATATGTCTACAATTTGATCATGTGACTTGCAGTATACTAATTCCACATCATTTTGGTTCACATGCTCCCGAATAAAGTGATAACGAGTATCAATATGCTTACTTCTTTCGTGGAACACTGGATTCTTTGCAAGTGTTATTGCAGACTTATTATCAACACGTATCTCCGTCGGGCCTTTTTGCGCGTATCCCAGAAAACTTAGTAAATTTCTCAACCAAATGCAATGGCACACCGTTGAACTTGCTACCACATACTCGGCTTCACATGTTGAGAGTGTCACTACAGCTTGCTTCTTTGACGACCAAGTAAAGATAGCATCTCCAATATAAAAACAGTAGCCGGTAGTGCTCTTTCTTTCATCCAAGTCTCTTCCCCAGTCGCTATCCGAATAACCAACGAGTTTAACTTCTTGATTAGAGGGGTAAAGTATACCTTCATTCAACGTACCTTTAATATAGTGCAAAATCCTCTTGGCCGTATTCAAATGAGACTGTGACGGCGTTTCCATGTATCTGCTGATTAATCCAACTCCATAAAGAATATCAGGCCTAGTGCACGTTAGATATCGTAAACTTCCAACGAGGCTTTTGAAGTAAGTTGGATCCACCTCAGCTTCACCATCATGCTTCCTTAATTCTTGACGGCTCGCCACGGGAGTGTTAACAGGATTGCAAGACTCCATTTTGAATTTCTCCAAGATTTGTTTTGCAAAAGAGCTTTGAGAGATAAATATCCCATCTTCATTTTGCACTACCTCAATTCCCAGAAAATGTGCCATCAAACCAATGTCCGTCATCTCGAACTCTTTGATCATGCTCTTCTTGAATTTATGAAACATTGCTTCACAATTTCCAGTAAAGATTAGATCATCAACATATAGGCAAACAAATAACATGTTACCTGCAGCATCTTTCTTCAAGTATAGAGCATGTTCGAAAGGGCACTTCACAAAGTCATTCTTCAGAAAATACTCATTGATTCTGGAATTCCATGCTCGTGGAGCTTGCTTGAGCCCGTACAAAGCCTTCTTCAATCTGTAAATTTTATCTTCAGCTCCTCGTTTCACATAACCTTCAGGTTGCTCAACGTAAATTTCTTCTTCAAGAAAACCATTTAGAAAAGCCGACTTCACATCGAGCTGATAGATCTTCCAATTGTGTTGGGCGGCCAGCGAGATAAATAATCTGATCGTCTCAAGACGAGCAACAGGAGCGAAGACTTCACTATAATCAATTCCGGCCTTCTGCTTGTATCCTTTCGCCACCAACCTCACTTTGTACCTTTGCACTTCACCATTGGCATTTTTCTTTGTTTTGAACACCCATTTCACACCAATTGCTTTTCGGCCTTCTGGCAGTGTTGTCAACGACCAAGTATCATTTTTCTCGATCGCATTGATTTCTTCATCCATTGCAATCTTCCATTTCATTTCTTGTGCAGCATCTGTATAAGCAATTGGATCAGCATCCATATAAAAACAAATAAGATTCACATTTTCCTCCACAGCTTTATCAACTTCTTCGGTAGCTTCATATATATCGTTCAGATTGCGCATCCTTCTTGGCCTTCCGACTGGACCTTGAGATGATGTTGGTGAATCAGGTTCTTCAACTTCACGTGCATCTTCTAGCTGATCAGGTACAATTTCTGACTTGCTTGTAGCTTTCTTATCCTCCCAGCTCCATGTTTGATCTTCTTCAAACACCACATCGCGGCTTATGATCACCTTCTTTGTGAGTGGGTTATACAATTTATAACCCATTACTCGATCACCATATCCCACGAAGATACATTTTTCACCTTTATCATCAAGCTTGATTCTTCGAGCTTCAGGAATTTTGGCATAGGCAATACAGCCAAAAACTCTTAGGTGCGCAACACTGGGCTTGAACGAGCTCCATGCCTCTTCGGGCGTCATGTTACGAACACTTTTGGTGGGACACCGATTTAGGAGATATACTGCTGTTGCGACAGCTTCAGCCCAGAATTCTCGGGGTAAGTCCTTCCCTTTGATCATACTCCTCGCCATATCAAGAATTATTCGATTCTTCCTTTCAGCAACACCATTCAGTTGAGGAGTATATGCAGGTGTAAGTTGGTGAACGATTCCATGATCCTTGCAAAATTTTTCGAACAGATCGGATGTGAACTCGCCTCCTTGGTCGGATCTGAGAACTTTAATATAGTGTCCACTCTGCCTTTCCACAAGAATTTTGAATTTTTTGAAAATATCAAACACTTCAGATTTCCTTTTCAAAAAATACACCCAAGTCTTTCTGGAGTAATCATCAATGAAAGTTAGAAAGTATTGATTACCTCTAGTAGAAATAGGCTTCAGAGGACCACAAACATCTGTATGAACGATCTCCAATGGGCGTGATGCTCTCCATCTCATTTCTTTTGAGAAACTTGGCCTGTGATGTTTTCCCAGTATGCATCCTTCACAAACTTCTTCAGGATGATCAATATGAGGCAAGCCTTTCACTATATTCTTTGAAAACAGAAGCTTCAAACCACCAAAATTCAGATGTCCAAGACGTAAATGCCATAACCACGATTCATCTTTAAAAATTGCATTCATGCACTTCAACATATCATGTTTCATGTTCAATGCAAATAATCTATTTTTGGACATCTTCACAGAGGCAACCAAACTACCACGAGCATCATTGATAGTAAGGCAAGAATTCTTGATATTAATATCAAATCCTTTCTCCAGCAATTGACCAAGACTCAAAATATTGCTCTTCATGGCAGGCACATAATAGACGTCATATATGAAGCCATGATTTCCATTCTTCAACTTAATCAAGATATTACCTTTTCCTTGCACCGCTACTTTGGAGGAATCTCCAAAAGTAACATCCCCATAAGATGTCTCCTTCAGCTCCACGAAGAGTTCCTTGTTCCCGCACATGTGGTTACTAGCTCCAGTATCCAAGTACCACGTGCTGCACTGATCACCCTCAAGTCCTTTATGAGTAAAAAGAGAGGTTGAAATTACCTGCTCATTATTGTCTCCACCATCGGCATAATGGACTTGTTGGTTGGATCTGGTATTTCCGGCTGTTGGACATTCATAACTGTAATGCCCGAATTCGTGACAAGTATAGCACTCGACATTTGCTTTATCAAACCCTGGTTGATTATAGGTTTGAGAATAACCGCCTCTGTATTGTCCTCTTCCTCGTCCTCGTTGTCCATAAGAATTCCGACCTCTGCCTCGATAGGTGGAATTTTGGCGTCCTCCCTCATTTTGATAATTCTGACCTCGTCCTCCTCGATTTTGGTAATTCTGGCCACGTCCTCCTTCGTAATGATAATTTTGGCCGCGTCCTCCTCGGCCACGATAGCCTCGTCCTCGGCTTCGACCTCGGTTGTATCCGCCACGTGATGTCCCAGGCTCAAACTTCTTGTCTTCTTGTATCGACATCTTTGCTTGTAGCATATGCTCAAGTGACGCGGTTGTCTTTTTCTTCATGCGTTGCTCGTGGACTTCCAAGCTGCTCTGTAACTGGTCGATTGACATAGTGTTGAGATCTTTTGATTCTTCGATAGCCGCAACGACGTGCTCAAATTTTGACGTCAAGGAACGAAGAATTTTCTCAATGACACGAACATCTTCAACTATCTCTCCTTGCCTTTTCATTTGATTCACAATAACTAATGTTCTTGTGAAATAGTCTGAAATGCTCTCCGTTTCAGACATGGCCAAGCTTTCGAACTCGCCACGTAGGATCTGCAGTCGAACTCGTATCGCCTTATCAACGCCGGTGAAAGAATTCTTCAGAATCTCCCAGGCTTGTTTTGACATGGTGGCCGCACTTACTTTCTCGAACGTGGTTTCATCAATACCTTGATAGATATTGAACAACGCCTTCTTGTCTCGTTTCCTTGCATCTCTGAGGGCGTTCTTCTGGTTGTTCGTCAGGGCATCTTCGGCTTCTGGGGAGGCAGGTTCGGTGTAGCCGTCTTGAACAATATCCCACAACTCTTGTGATTGCAACAAGACTCGCATCTGAATACTCCAATTCCCATAATTGTGTTTCTCTAATTTGGGAATCTAGGGTTGAACCATATTCAACGTTGTCGCCATAGGTAGGATCGAGTGGCTCTAGATACCAGATTTGTTGGATATTTGACACACAAAATATAAGAGTACTCAACAAGGAAAAAGTATGGAAGATAAGTGGGACTAAAACTTCTCACAAAGGTATTACAAAATACACACTACAAAACTCTTCCTTCCTTTCTAACTTAGAGCTACGGCTCTTTCTTACAAAACTCTTCCTTCTCTTTTCTTTCTTTCCTTGATAATACAATAAACTACAACTACACCTATTTATAGATATTCAAAGATGGATAAACTAGGCTACCTAGTATACACATATCCACTACGTATCATGATTAGCTTATTTAGAAAGCTATCCCATACTAACCATATATTCCACCGCCTATTACATATTGGAATTGTGGCTTCATTTTGATATGAGGAAACAAAATTTCATCCACATATATTAAGTAGGTGATGCACCTACTTCATCACTTTTCTTAATCATGAAGTAATTGAGTTTAATAACTCAACAATCTGTCGCTTAATGTCAGTATCTATCCATCTATATTAATTGCAAGTATATCATAGTTTTGTGGAGTCAAAGTACTTAAGACTTTCATGTAACTTTATGTGTGTCAAATGTTTGATATTTTTGGTATCTCTAGCTTGAAATTTGCCACATGTTGTTCATAGGTTAGTGATGATCATCCGAAGGTATATTCCTCTGAAGGTCAGAAGGAGGATGATCCTACAAAGTCCCCCACAACATCTGAGCATACGAAGTCCGATGATTTTGGAATGATTAAACAGCGGGTAGGCTCCAAGCGTACTGGTCTAAAAAAGAAGATCAAACTTGAGCTTCAAAATCCGTGTCCAGATAAAAGTTCGAAAAACTTGCTAAAAAAAAGTGTTTCGTCACTTGGTGGTGATAGAGGAAATAGTACCCCTATATCCTCAATTTCATCAGATGAAAATCATGTGTTACTTCCTCAAGTCCTCAAAAGAAAGGAAAACCTTTGCAGATCTGTTGAAGGATGGACAGAACTACTTTGTTTAAGAAAGGGACCTGGAATTCCCTCGGCCAGATCTGAACAAATAACTGAAAAGAAAAATCATTTGATGTCCTCCAAATTCAATGTTAAGCAGTCGAGAAAAGTCAGCACATCAGTTCATGATCACCTTGTGGATCCTCCAAATCGTGCACAAAGTCACACCCCTTCTCGCAGTATTAAGAGAACTGGGATAAGCAGCAGTCCAACTGTGAAAAAGGATAGTTCTTTTCTTTGCCCAAGCATCTCCCAGTATCGTGCTCTTTCTTCTGAAAGCAAGACAGCTACACATCCAAGAAAAATGTCGTCGGGCCGTGCAATGTCATCTGGAGGTAAGAAATTTTCTTCTTTGAAGACAAAGCTGTTGTCTGGGCGGCATGCATCTGTGCAGAACTGAAGAAGAATTTGGGGGGAGATCTTCCATTTTTCAAGAACCCTAGGCTGCATCGCACTCCAAGAACAGATGACGAGGCAGTAGTCTCACAGCCTATATTTCATGCAGAAAATAATCTGGTGGGTGAGACTGCAACTCTAATGGAGAAGAACTGTGGCGATCCATCAATCAATATAACTAGGGTTTTAAAACTTCGTAAGAGAATAGGGAGATTTTTTAACACAGGTGAAAGAGACATGACGTCCAAGGGCTCTAAGACATCACACGAGTTTGATAGTCATGACGTTGGGAAAAAATTTATTCTTTTATCGGTATCAGTGTTCCAATTGATACATCCAGTGTCTTAGAAGAAGAAGAGACTGAAATGATAGATGATATTGTTTGTGAGTGATACGATCCCCATACAAGAACCGCATCAGACGGTCGAAGAGTCCGCACGCGAAGTCGAAGGGACGGAGGAGACGCCGACGATGATGGAGAGGGACGTGCAGCCGTCGATCGCGACAACCAAAGGAAGAAGGAACCGACGGCCGCCCGACTTGTTCGGAGATTACGTTCCAAAGTAGAGTTAGGAGTATTTATTTCCTTTTATTTATTTCTTATTTTTGGATATTAGCTTATTTTGGTTATTTATTTATATTGAAGAGTCGAGCATAATTATAAGCTCCGTTTCGAGTTTTCTTTGTTGGTTCTTTCCCGAGATGCATTAGGATTAGGAGTCGAACTAACCCTAGGGTCCTTAATCAATAAATAGGGCTATGTTTATTAATTTGATCATCAATAAAATTCACATTATTTGCCCAACCGAGAAAGTTCATACTTCAAAACCTAGTTGCCGCTGCTCGACGGAGAATAGCCGCGCACAGCCTCAATTAGAAACTGCCGCCGATCCTGCGAAGGGACGCCGGGAGAGTCTCTGATCGCCGAGCTAACCAGCCGCCGATCTCTGTTAAGGACCAAGACCTTAACAGTGAGCCAGATGAAACTGAAAGAGAAGCTTTTGTTTCCTTTGGCAAATCTTTGGATTCTGCATTCCCTGGACTGTCTGGTTCAAATGTTGAATCCGTTTCACAATATTATAGCAAAGCATATTATGGGCATTGCCCAAGTGAGCTAGTATTCCATGCAGACCAAGAGATGTTTGGACAGACAATGTTGGCAAGAACTTGGTTACTCCTGATAGTTGCGAACTTACGGAAATGGATGGTGATGAATCACAAGGAAAATACTTTGTTGATGTAGATCCAATTCCCATACCGGGACCACCGGGCTCCTTTTTGCCAAGTCCTGGGCGTATGGGCTCAGAAGAACTATTGGGACATTCGTCGCTGACCACTTGCAGGATACGATCTTCTGATGATGGGCACAAAGTTGTTGATATGGATTCATCGGATTCTCCCGTTTCTGCAATGTCAACAGTGTCAAATTCCATTGCTGGAAGATCTAGTTCGTTATCCTTCACTAACTTATCTGCACAATCCCAGGTCACAGAAGAGAGGAACAATCCTGTAGTTGAAGGTTCTCCATTCGAGCAGATTGACAATGGAGAAAAAGAGCTTAACTTTGTCAAGTCGAAGGCCAACTTGATGTTACCTGAAGTGAATAGTGTAGTCCAGAATATCCAGCCATGCTGTTGCTCTAGGAAGGACGCCTCGCTAATGGTGGTTCTATGGATCATCAAGAGTTGCAAACTGTAAGGCGGCAGACTATGACTCCTCTCTCTTCTTGCCCAGGAAAAGGAGATTAATTATGATACCAAGTATGAAATCCACTGCGTCGATGTAAGAGCTGAAACACTCTCTGAGAAGGAGCCGCCTCTACCTATAATGGGGAAAGATGTGACAAATTCACCCATAGGTTACACTCATCATCCCGGGACAATGTTCCGAGATTGTGAGTTTCCGAGTCCCTCTACATCAAATCCTGTCCTGAGACTAATGGGGAAAAACTTAACGGTGGTGAATAAAGATGATAATCTGCCTAGCCATTCGAGTATGATGATAGAGCCTCCCGGTGTGACGTTAAGCGTTGAAAATGCCAGAATTAGACAGAATCAGCCCAACTCCTTTCACCACATGTTTGACAACATACAAGGCGACATTCCTGCAAACCACTTTGATTTCAAAACATCTGATCCTTTCAAGATTCCTACTAACTATAGGTCGTCTTGTCATCCGTCAACAGCCATGTATCCGACCATAAACACCCATGAATATGGCCGTGGGTTCAGCTTGGTCAGACCAGAAACGTATGATATTGAGAAAGTCAGTACACAGAAGGCAGATTCTTGGGGTGGCAGACGCAATGGTTACCACCATGGTTCCACCTTCCAAGGGAATCAATGGAAATTTAGGTAAATGGAATTGTACGACAGAAGACTCAAGCATGTGGCATTCAAACTCTTCAGCTGCTCCGTTGCCCTCATTGGCACACTCTCGGTCCTTGTATTACTCCCATGGATTCTTGTGACCGCATTTTGCAGCATATCGTGCGTACAACCTCGAGTCATTTCGTATTTAAAAGTGACAAAATATAGTCTGATGAAGACAGATGAGTTTTGATCTGGAAAATCACTCCTTGTAATGTATAGTGTATACTAGCACAGGAAAAGTGTTGCTTGTTTGAAAGTACCATTCTGGGGCTGACTGAAAGCTCCTGGAGAATCATAGCATATGTAGAGGAATGGAATTGTCTTTGAATCTTGAGTTGTTACATTAAGATACCTCCTTTTTTTGGCATGAAATTGAATTTCACCGTCCAATACTTGTCTGCTTATACTCTCTCTGTTCCCTTATAATTGGAGGTGGAACTTTTCGGCACAGAGTTTAAGAAAGGGTTGTTTAGTGTGTAAAGTTGATAGATAAACGAGAGAAAGAAAAAAATAGAGATGATAGAGTCGAAAGTGAATAAAGTAGAGAGAATAGAGTACGAAAGAGTAAAAGTAAGAGTATGAAAAGGTGTTAATTATTAGTACTGCTAGTGTAATCACTCGTGCTATGCACGGGACATAAGATTTTCAAATAATAATACAAATTATAATAAATTTATAGGAAAAAAAATTCATAACATTATGAACACTTAGAAAAAGAGAATGCCCTTATATTATCCCACTCCAAATGAAGCATTTGGACTTCGGCATATGATTTTATATAGTTTTAATCAACTGATGTGAGTGGAGTAAATAAAATAAAATAGAGGATATCATTGCATGAATTTTAGCACATCTTGAAATGCATGGCCAAAGGCCAAATGAATTTCGATTAGGGATAACCCGATAAATTATAGGGTTAGGGCTATATTTTTACAACCCGAATATAAAACGGGCTATATGGGCCAGTCCGAATGGGTCGGCAGGTTAGGTGGGTTGGCCCGATATGGTTGCGGGTCAACCTGATGGGTTACACTTTTCAATTAAAAGAATAAATTTAAGATTTGTTTTGAATATAGATCATGCTTTCATAATTTTATTAGTTTTTGCTTTCATAAATTTTATGGATAAAATTACTCATTTTAGAAATCATGATGAATACTACAAACGAATTCAATTATATGCTAACACTTTTGTGTTTTGCAAATTTATGATTATATTTTTTAGAATACATTAATATTGAGATTATTATTTTTCCAAAGTTCATGATATTATATTTAAAATATTATTATTATTTAATAAATACATATTTTTATTTTTATTTTTATTTTTATTTTTATTTTATACTCCCTCTGTCTCTTGCTATTCACTCTTTTCTTTTCTTTTTTTGTCTAGTTTTAAACTATTTCACTATTATTTTATATAAGATTTATCATATTTAATTAAAATATTATAATTAATTAAGTATCACTTATTGAGTGTTTCCTTATTACACTTAAATTATTAATTTAATTACACTAATTACTCAATTCTTAATTTACGGTTTAAAAAGAAAAATGTGCGAGTAGCATGGGATGGAAGGAGTACAATAATTGTGTTATCATTATAGTAATAATTATATTGTTTACAAAACAAAGAAGATTAAGTAATTCAATTACTTTATTATGTGAAGTAGTGGAAATGAATTCTAAGTTTTAATAAAATAAAAATTGGAACTAAGCATTGTTGAATATTTTGGCCTGATTAGCCCTGAAGTAGGAGCTGAGTCGGATCGTGTGTGTTTCGTGCGCTTACAGGGAACACTAATACAAGTGCTCGGTCAAGACACCGCGCTTCTTAAATCCACTGGATCACTAGGTCCAGGAACACATAGTGTTGTTGTCGTTGGACACGCTCGACTCTCCCTCAAAAATTAATCCCTCAACCCAAATTACTATTAAATTAGTATAGGGAAGTGGGGTCGATCCCACGAAGATGGATTCGTGAGTAGTGTTTAGAGACTCTGGAAACAAGTGGCTGCTGCCACGCAAAGGGTTGAGGTTTATAACAACTACCACTAGACCTAGGCACGGAATATAAATGCTAGACCTAAGAAACAGAATACTTGTAAAATCAGACATCAACACCGAAAGAAACAATAACTCGCTAGACCGTGTAAATGATTAACTAAATATGACTAGGCAGGAAGAATTAAAAAGTGGGGACCAGGACATTCAAATAAGGTAAGTACGGTAAAAGCTGCAACTAACAAACTCATGCAATTTCCTATCCAACTCAGAAACGTAAATGAAGAAAACAGAGCATACTCCAAGATTCGAACAGAATATAGAAATCGGGACGCCGGAAACTCGCTACGAATCGGAAATACATCAGATCTACATAAACTGAACGAAATGAAACGAAAACACGTAAGCTAGGCATAAAATTAAACCAACACGACTCAGATTCACGTCGAATGCTTAATCCACTCCGGATCCAAGACATCCGAACTCAACACCCAGCACAATCAACTCCATAGCTCCGATTCTCACATATCTACTCAAATCAACTCCAGATCCCAACATCACAGACAACCTTACCACATCAACAAGT
This sequence comes from Salvia splendens, assembly GCF_004379255.2. Taxonomy (NCBI): domain Eukaryota; kingdom Viridiplantae; phylum Streptophyta; class Magnoliopsida; order Lamiales; family Lamiaceae; genus Salvia; species Salvia splendens. The sequence goes on from NC_056040.1 coordinate 29,532,709, forward strand.
CAAGAACCCGATTCATCCACAAACAAACTTCATTCTCCCAGATCCAACCACAAACCTGCGATAATCTAGAAAACAATCAACTCCAACAATCCAACTCAGAATTCAAGTAAACATAATCGACAAACAAAGATCAACACAGTCGGCATAAACTAAAACAAAACTTGCATAAACACAGAGAATATCCATAAAACAAAGAGGTCTGAGCCTCGAACAGCGAAGCTCGGCGAATTCAGCAGAAACGTAAACAGAAAATAAATTGTTTCTTCGCCCTCAAGTAGGACGGTGTTACCACCAGATCGAAAAGTGTGTAAGCTAGAAGTGAACCCCAAGTATGCCTTGAATTTCCCACGAAGGAACCCAAGTGTGTGAAGAAAAGTGAACTAAGCTACAAGCTGTTGGCGAGGTCTCCAACCGAGAAGATCCCTCCAGCGTGCATGCTTCTCTCTTTTATAGACGCGGACATAACCTTCTAGAGTCTTCGTAGAAATCTCTATTCTACCCTTCAACTCCGAGGCTTCCTCCGTCGAGCAATTTTCCGCATAATGTCCACTCTTTCGCCTTCTTCCTAGTTCCACGCAACTGTCTCCCTTCTTTGTTGGACCTGGCGAAAATCTTCACACACCTGGCTTAAAACGCGTGTTAGACCCAGAAATTTCACGAATTAAAGCCCTAGACCTATGCATGAAATTAGCCTTATCAAACTGCTCACACTTAAACCATGCTTGTCCTCAAGTATGAAAGACAAGAAAATGAAATAAGGCGAATTTCAATGCACGGTTCCCAAGAACGATCCTACAAACAAGATTTAACAAAAACAAAAACCTAGACCTAGAAAACTAACACACTCAGAAAAGAAAATAACACACAAAGAACACAAAACACAACACATAAACATGCACTAGCTTCAACTTTTAGGCGACTGTCCCCACAAGCTTAAGTCTTCTCCGATAGTCTACAGTCTCCAAATCCTCCTTCTTCCTTCGTCAACCCAAACGGTTCGTCAGTTTGTCAAGAAACCTATGGATTTCCTAGCGGTTAGGTTCGCTCGATCACTCATTCCTCACCAGGGATGTTAGGACCAAAAACGCTCCAAGGTTAAAGTTACACCACTGATGCGTTGGGTTATGAGAGTTTCCCCTTTTTATTATCTTCCCTCTTTTCTGGGTAAGGCAAATATTTCCTAGGTCAGGTAATTTTTACTTCCTGCCCTTAGATAATTAAGCTCCTTTTTCTCTTCTTTTATTTTCCCCCTGGACTTCGTCCAGCTTATACCTCCTTTTCCTGGACTTCGTCCAGCTTATACCACCAGCTCTGGACTTTGTCCAGCTTATTCCTTCATAACCCAGTTTTTCTCCTTTATACTCTACTCCCTAAGCATCAAGTGGCTGCCCATTTTTTACAAGTTAGCTCAAAGTGTTTAGGCTTATAACTCACTTTATAGTAAGGCTGCACAGCTAGGTTATCTAAGGTATCCTCTATCGTCCTCACTTCATCCAAACCGCTTTTAGTTTATTAAGGAAGAGGGCATCAAAGTTGACGTGTATCCTATCTTCAATCGCTCTCACTAAGGGAATATTTCTGCCCTATTGTATCCACTAGCTCATGCAACACGTAACACACAGACAAGACCTAAAAAAAACTATAAGACTTACAGTCACAGACTGCACCTATTCCATCCCCCTCCCACTTCACTCAAGCTTGTCCCCAAGCCATCCTAGTGAAGGGGGGTAAATAGGGAAGTACAAACATGTAAAACAGAAAACCAAACAAATAAACAACGTGCCAAAACAAACAAACTTCTCACACTTAGACCGTACACCGGGCTAAGTGGGAGAAAGCACAACAACCAAAACCAAACATGCAAAACAGCTCAACCCCTTCTCACACTTAGACCAGAAATTGGGCTAAGTGTGGAAAGTAGCAACACATATGTACAGAGCAAGCATGCTGGCACAGAACATTAAAACAAACAAAAAGCAGAAACAGAAAGCAATAAAAGACGAAAAGTAAAAGTTACTTGGGTTGGGGGAAATTAATTCGGGGTCTGGCCCCCTCGGGAGCCAGACTTGGGTGGCACAGCCTGTTGGGTCACTTTAGCTTTCTTTCTTGCCGGTGATTCCGGCTTCTCTTTCCTCTCGTCAGTCTGTCCGGGTACGGTCTTCTTCAAGGTCATGGGTCTAGTAGAGGACGAAGTGATTAGAGGCTTGGTGACTTGTGGCTGCTTCCGAATAGATAGATCTCCTGGACTTGGCGCCCTGGGTCCGCCACTAGGTCCAGGAAGTAATATTGGTGCGTCCGGGAATTTCTCGCGCAACCACTTCATCATTGTCATTATTAACGCGACACCCTCCGTCTCTCAGTGCATCGGGACGACATTGCCACCAGATCAGAAACGCGCCCCTTGAGGGCCACCATTTCCTCCCTAACCGTCTGAACCTTCGATCTCATTTCTACCATTCCCGTTCGTACTCCGGCAACTTCCTTCCTTACTCTCTCAGCTTCACCACTGTCTTTTCCTTTACCCCGCAGGGCCACAATCCCTTCCATCACTTTTTGAATCTCGGATCTCATCCAACTGACTTCCTTTCTCATTGCATCCACCTCCACAACTTGCTTCATCTCCTGCATCAGCAACGTCCTTCACACCCGCCACCTCTTGTTCCTGTTTGATCTGGGCATCCGATTTACCAACTTCGTAAAAACAGACATCCCTCTTGTGCATGATTAGCAGCCCCTTGTTGAAGAAGTACTCCATATTGAAAACCTCGGGGGGTAGACACATCTTCACCTCCCGGCAAGCCTTGTGGATCTTCATAATCACATTGTGCTGCAGATAAGCTCCCAGAAGGTGGCATGTGTATAGATGCCGGGAGGGATTGACAGTTACTTGGTGGCAGGCTTGAGCTAACCAGTAGCCCAAATGAACACGTACACCCGTGGCCATGCACCAGGTAAAGTATAAGTCGGCGGTTGTCAAGGCGGTGTTGGTTGTGCCCATCAGGTTGTAGCTAATGAAGGTTTGGGCGAACCTCAGAACCCTGTCTTCGATGTGGTGAGCCTTAGAACAACTAGTTTTAAATTGACCCACCCTCGGATGAGTCAAGAACTCTCATGCGCTCTGCGCTTTGAAACCTGGCGTGAGTTTTGGTGGACCAACCATTCTCTCATTCCATAAACCTTCGTCATCTTCCGTACGCGTTAGTAGACCCATCCGTAGAGTCCACTCCCTGATACTCATCACATGCTCTTCATTGAAGAGCCTGAAGTTAATGGAATCGGCATCCAAGTCGGTGGTGGATTTAAACCGGAAAGTCGAGAAAAATTCCCGTGCCACGTCTATCGGAACCTCAAGGGTGCTATGCTTTAGCAACCAGTCAAAGCCGATTGCCTCTATATACCCCCGAAACTCGTCATTGCTTGAGATCCCCTTAAGCTCTGCTGAATCGTACATCTTTCCCGATTTGGCATGTTTCCCCACGGTACTCTTCTCCGCATATATCGCTGTACGTTTTGGGTCATCAAACTTCCCCATCGCATTCAGCAGTTCCTTAGTTATCCAGATTTCTTTCGGCTCAAAATTGAGCTCCACTCCTTGTTCTTCCTCGGAGTCACTGGACTTATTATGGCTTTCCGACTCGGCATCGGATGATATTTTAGCAGGTGGAGAGGGAGAATGGTCGGCGGACTTCCCTCTTGCTTTCTTGGTCGAGGAAGGAGCGATCTGTTTCCCCTTCCTCTTCCTCTCGACCGCGCGTCTGCGCTCCTCCTCGTCGCTCTCCCCATCGTCAGGTCTGGGAGAATCTGCCTGCTCAGGTGCTGCGGCCCCTCGACCCAGCATGCCCTCCTCCGTCTGCTGGACGGTTTCGTCTATCTCATCAAGCAGACTCCGACGAGCATGCCTCCTTGCTTCCCTTGCGTTTACCGGTGAATCGGTCCCATCGGGGACATCAGTCAGATCCACCATTAGAGTCATCCCATCGTCGACGGGTTCCTGTGCCTCGCCAGACGCGAGGTCGTCTTCCTTCCCAATCAATGGGGTTGCCCCCTCGATGTAAATAGGGGTCTCTACCCCACCCGGACTTCCCGTAACAAATTGGGCTTCGGTGCCCTCAACCACTTCTGGGGTTTCCCCCGCCGATTGTCTTTCAGAAGTTAGGGCTTCGCCGCCCGTTGGAACATCGCAACCAACAACAGGGGTTTCCCCCTCGACCAACTCCTCCAAAACAGGGGTTTCCCCCTCTGTAAACTCCTTCACAATAAGGGTTTCCCCCTGTGTATGGCTATCAGTAACAGTAGAAAGACCCACCCCCACAGATTCAGGCAGGGTGTCTCTCTCAACAAAATCCACGGCGGCAAACACAGGATTTACCTCCTCAGTGACAGAACCTAACCTAGGCTCACTTACGGCCAACAACTCCAACCCCGCGGTCAGATCTGCTTCTTCTTCGTGAGATTCTGCGGTGGTTGGTTCTTGAACAGTGACGGCTTCTTCTGGTACAGCGGTGGTGGGTTCTGCGGCAGCCACCAGTTTGGGTGTTGAAACCCCTGAAGTTCCCGGTTGTGATACGGCAGATGTAGAAACGGCTGGTGCAGATTTCCCCATTACCGCCGTGAACATGGCAAATGCCTCCATCGCCTTTTCTGGTCCCCCAAATTTTTGTAGTATATCCGCCATAAACGCCGCCGCACTTGAATCGGCGAATCCTGAAGTGTTTCCGGTACTCGGCTTGTTATCCATGAAGAATTCTGTAGAAAATCTTGACAAAAACTAGGACAGAAATTTCTTTGATTAGGGTTAGAGAAAGAAAACCTAGAGAGAAGTTTGGAGAATTCTGGATGTAGAGAGAGAGTGAATAAGGGAAAATGAAAAGAGAACACGGTTATTAACCGATAGGTATGGGAGAGGACGGTTTGCAGGCGGTTGCAGGCATGACGCTAGCGACTGTACGCCTTCCCATAAAGGTGTCCTTTGAAATTCGAACCGGTGCTAACTCCCTCCAAAACTTTACTTCTCAACTCCTCGCCCTAGCAAATTCATTCTGCAAAACCGTACTTAGGAAAAAACATTAAACAAAAACTTGAAACGCCAGACTCCTCGGTTTTAGGGTATGACAGTATCAAAAACATTCCTAAAGAGTCTGGTATTTCGAAAATATTTTTGGAAGATTTTTTTTTTTTTTTTGGGTTTTTCTAGATTTACGAAAAGCGATTAAATATTTACAAAATTTCTTATGAGTGTTCTCAAGATTCCCCGGGTCAGGGTATAAAAACTTTTCAGTCACTCGACCCAGGAAATCTTTAAGAACACTTCCTTCCTAGACCCATTTGCGGATATCAAGAAGCGCGTGTAGCGGCACTTCGTCCACTACACACATCTCCGAGGCATCCCTAAACACCTTCAGACGATGACCATTGACAAGGAAAGGAGTAGAGTTTGAAGAACTTCCCTGGATTTCTACTGCTCCATTTGCACGCAGACTCACAACAGTGTATGGCCCAATCCATTTGGACTTTAACTTGTCGGGCATTAACTTGAGCCGGGACTGGAACAGGAGAACCTTCTGCCCAACTTGCAGTTCCTTGGTCCGGAGATTTTTATCATGCCACAATTTGGTCTTTTCCTTGTACCACATTGCTGACTCGTAAGATTCAAGTCGCAATTCTTCCAACTCTTGGAGTTGCAGTTTCCTCTCTCCCTCACAAGCTCGAGGACTCATATTAATCTCCTTGACCGCCCAGTACGCCCTGTGCTCAATTTCCACCGGTAGGTGACACACTTGCCAAATACTAACCTGTAAGGAGACATTCCAATGGGCGTTTTATATGCTGTTCTATATGCCCATAATGCATCATCAATTCTCTTGCTCCAGTCTTTCCTTGACGGATTCACCGTTTTTTCCAGGATCGCTTTGATTTCTCTATTTGATATTTCCGCTTGGCCGTTGGACTGAGGATGATATGGTGTGGAGAGGCAATGGTGAACTCCGTACTTTCTCATTAGAGCTTCAATAGTCCGGTTGCGGAAATGCGTCCCATTGTCAGATATTATAGCTCTGGGTACTCCGTACCTGTTGAAAATGTTAGCTCTAAGGAACTTTGCTACCTCTTTAGCTTCACACGATGCGGTTTCTTTTGCCTCTATCCACTTCAAAACATAATCTACTGCCACAAGTATGTAGGTGTTTCCGTATGAAGACGGAAATGGACCCATGAAGTCCATCCCCCAGACATCGAAGATCTCACATACAATTATTGGAACTTGTGGCATTTCGTCCCTCCTGGAGATTCCCCTGGTCTGTTGACACCTCACACAGTTCTGACAGAATTCAAAAGCATCCTTATTCAACGTGGGCCAGTACCACTGTCCAACTCCTTCCTTGCGGTCTTCCTAGGTCCAAAGTGACCTCCACACGCTAGGGCATGGCAATGGTTCAGCACATCCCTCTGTTCCCACTCTGGGATACACCTCCGGATAACTTGGTCGGCTCCCATTCGCCACAAATACGGGTCATCCCAGAAATAGTACTTGGCCTCACTCTTCAATTTCATCTTCTGGGCCGGGGAGATTTCTTGGGAACTGGGTACCTCTCCAGTGACTAAGTAATTTGCCAGGTCAGCGAACCATGGCTCAGTGTTTGTCTGACATTTCCCTTTCTCGGCATCCCCTGGACCTATTAATGCCATGAGCTTTTCCCAATTGATGGGTCTAGGGGCCAGATAATACAAATGCTCCTCGGGGAATGCATCTGGAATTGCTTCCTCGGTCTCTCCTTGAAAGATACGACTTAGGTGGTCAGCCACCTTGTTCTCAGTTCCTTTCTTATCCTTAACTTCCCAATCGAATTCTTGTAAAAGTAATACCCAACGGATTAATCTTGGTTTAGACTCCTTCTTTGCCAGCAAGTACTTAATAGCTGCATGGTCCGTGAAAACGATCACCTTCGACCCCAGCAAATACGGGCGAAACTTCTCAAATGAGTATACCACCGCCAGCATTTCTTTTTCGGTGGTGTCATAATTCTTCTGAGCTTGATTCAGTGTTTTGGATGCATAAAAGATCACATAGCTTTTTCCATCAATTCTTTGACCTAGCACTGCTCCCACGGCATAGTCGCTTGCGTCACACATAATTTCAAAGGGTAGATTCCAGTTGGGCGCTCTAATAATGGGGGCAGATACTAGTCTATCTTTCAACAACTGAAAAGCCCTTTTGCACTCCTCATCGAACTCAAACTCCACATCGTTATGCAATAAGTGAGTGAGTGGTTGAGCAATCTTTGCGAAATCCTTTATAAACCTCCTAAAAAATCTTGCATGCCCTAGGAATCCTCTCACCTCTTTCTGATTCGTCGGGTAAGGCAGTTTCGAGATGACATCGATTTTTGCTTGATCTACCTGTATGCCTCTTTCCGATACCACATGCCCTAGGACAATTCCTTCAGGGACCATAAAGTTACATTTCTCGAAATTCAAAACCAAATGCTTTTCCTGGCACCTCCTCAGCACTATATCCAAACTCGCCAAACACGAGTCAAATGAATTCCCGTACACAGTGAAGTCGTCCATAAAAATCTCGATGCAATCCTCTAGGAGATCCGAGAAAATACTCATCATACACCGCAGGAAAGTCCCTGGCGCATTGCAGAGACCAAACGGCATCCTCCTATAAGCGTACGTTCCAAAGGGACACGTGAAAGTTGTCTTCTCTTGATCCTCAGGATCCATATAGATTTGAAAATATCCACTATATCCGTCCAGGAAACAGAAATATTGCTTACCTGCCAGCCTCTCCAACATCTGATCAATGAAAGGTAGCGGGAAGTGATCCATCTTAGTAGCCTCGTTCAGCTTCCGGTAGTCAATACACATCCTCCACCCAGTAACAAGTCGAGTGGGGACCAACTCATTTTTATCGTTCTTAACTACCTGTATTCCTGACTTCTTTGGTACCATATGTACGGGACTAACCCATTCACTGTCTGGTATGGAATATATGATTCCTAGGGATAGCAGCTTCAATACTTCCTTCAGCACTTCTTCCCTCATGTTCGGATTCAACTTGCGTTGCGGATCCCTACAGGCCTTTGCTCATTCTTCTAAACGAATGTGATGCATACACATATCTGGACTGATTCCAACCAAGTCAGAGAGCGTCCACCCAATGGCTTTCTTGTTTCTCCTAATTACATTCAGCAGTTCATCTTCTTGTCCCTCGGTCAAGCTGCTGTTAATAATCACCGGGAAGTTTTCGTTCTCCTCCAGATAAGCATACTTGAGCCCCGGTGGAAGTGTTTTCAATTCTTTCGTGGGGATATCTTGTTCCTGGGGCAAGGGATTTTTTTCTGTTGTCATTCCTTTCTTAGACTCAGCAGAACTGTTCATGCTCGCCACATAAGGTGTCTTCCTTGACCTAACTAGCGCCGGACTTGTACAGAATTCTAGAATTGCTTCCGCTAGTTCCTCATCTGATAACTCATTTGTGTTCATTGTTTGACACCAACTGGCTACTTCTCTATCAATGGCATGACCCATCTCAGAATTCTCGATCTGTTCCTGCATTAACTCTGTCTCAAGATATTCCTGGACCAAGGGGTTAATAACATCTATAGCATACAAATTTTCAATGTCAAGAGGTATTTTCATTGCTTCATCTATGCTGAATGTATATTTCTCCTCATTGTAATCAAGGCAAATAGTACCATCAAAAACATCAATGATAGTTTTAGCAGTCCGTAGAAAAGGTCTCCCTAGAAGTACTCCGCCAGACTCTGCAGACTCATTATCACTCATCCTTATCACATTGAAATCAGCTGGGTACAAGAAATCATGTACCTTTACTATCACATTCTCAAGCACACCTTCAGGACAAATGCATGACCTGTCTGCCAATTGGATCACAACTTTCGTGTCCACCATGCCTACCCCTACTAACCTCTTGTATACAGATAGCGGTAACACATTTATCGACGCACCTAAATCACACATATCATGCTCGATTTTCACGTCACCAATAGAGATGGGTAAGGTAAACATACCTGGATCATTGCATTTTGAAGGCATCCTCCGCTTTTGAATCACTGCCGAGACATTCTCGCCTATCAAAATTTTCCCACTGGGTCTAGCCTTTCCAGCTATAAATTCCTTGATGAACTTGCTAAACACCGGCAATTTCAAGGCCTGCAGGAATGGTAGATTAATGTCTAGTTTCCCAAAAATGTCCATGAAATCCACCGGCTCTTCTTTCTTCTTCTTGGCTTCCCCCCGGCTCGGGAAAGGCTTCAATCGTTTTCCTGCTCCTGTAGAACTGTCAGCTGAGAATTCTCCAGTCTCCTCCCTTTCTGCCTCGTTCTCAAATACTGGCTCTGGATCGAGGAAGAATGGCTCAGTTGACTTAGGCAAGGGTTTCTCCAAATCTCCTATCTTAAGGTCATCCTTGACCAAAGAACTTTCTCCTTCCAAGTCCCTAGACCTAGGAATAGTATCTTCCTCCTTACCTTCCTTGGGCTTATCGCTTCCTTCGTTCTCACCACTGGCCCATCATATGCCTTCCCGGATCTCAAGGTAAACTGACTTATATTCGCCCTATCTGGTGGCCTTACTGAGGCGGGAATCTTTCCCTCGTTTCCTCTCATATCACTCAAAGCAGTGGCTATCTGGGACAATTGTTTAGCCAGCATATCCATGGCTGCCTTTTGCTCCTGTTGAGCATCTTGAAGCTTATGCACTACGTCATTGTTCGATTGCAGGTTGCTTTGCATATGTTGCTGAGAACTGACGAGGTCGTGCACCATATCATCGATACTCTTTGGTGACTTTTGTGGTTGACTGGGCCCTGGCCCTATACTCAGCGTCAGTCCACTCGCTTGATTCTGACGAGCGTTCCCTTGACCGCCTGAAGAGTTGTTTTTTTAATTTCCTTGGCCCTGGTAATTATTCTGAAAATTCCTTTGGTGCGGTGGCACATAAGAGTTCCCTTGATAATTCTGATTTCTGTTCCCCCAGCTTGAGTGGTCTCCTTGGTTCCGATTGATCCAGCTGCCCTGCCCCTCTTGATTCCTTCCTGACCAGTTACCTTGCCTTTCGGGCTGAGGTGCAAACTGCTGACTTTGTTGTGGTGCTGGCTGATTCTGCTCATTGTCAGTCCATCTGAAATTCGGATGATTCCGCCAAGGTGCATCTCTCTGTCTTCCTGGATTCCAGCTCTCATCGGGATTCCAACTACCCAATGCATTGACCTGGGCCTGATAATCTCCTTCCTGGGTCCCGTAATATTGCTGAATTTGACTATCTCCTGGACCCGGAGATTTCTCCTTCCCTTGTGAAGTCAGTGGATTCGTTTTCTCAATCGCGTTCAAAAGAGCCTTCTCGAGCCTATCAATCCTTGCCTCCACTTTATCATCTTCTTGCTCTCTTACGGCATGCACCGACCCTCTTCTCACAGCATTCCTAGGGATATCGTACGCCTTCTTAGCGTCGATCAATTTTCCCAGAATTTCCCTTGATTCACTTCCCCTCTTTCTTGTGAAATTCCCCCCACTCGAGGAATTCATTAAATCCTATGACTCAGGAGTCGCTCCTTCGTAAAACAGAGAGTAGGTCTCTGCCTCTATCATTCGGTGGTTTGGGCATGCATCCAACAACCCCTTAAATCTTGACCAATACTGACTCAAGGATTCGTCGTAATCCTGCTTACACTCTAATATTTCTTTCTTCAGTGCATTCGTCTTGTTGGATGGGAAGAAATAATCTAGGAATTCCAATTTGAAATCCCTCCATGTGCGAATAGAATCCGGGGGTAACCTTAATAACCACGTGTTAGCTTCCCCCTTCAAGGTAAACGGAATCGCACGTAGGCGTCTGTTGCATCATTCGGCCTCTTCTGAATACCACACAACTTGCTGAATTCATTTAAGAACTCATACGGACACTCATTTCTACGCCCAGAGAACGTCGGCAAGATGCCGAGCACGTTTGTCTTGATCTCAATAGTCCTCTGGCGTGGATTCATCACTATAGCTTGAGCTGGTTCTCCATCTAAATGGGCAGTGAGAGAACCGATCTCTGGATCTGGATCTACTACCTGCGCCATGACTATTTCCTCTGCTTCCCCTGTTTCTGACTCTGTTTCTGATTCGGGTGGGGATTCTGGATCTTCGCGTCCTGACGACGTCCAAGATTCGTCGCTAGTTAATTCACTCGGGAACGGATCTCCTGTGGTGAACCCTGATCTGGTGGTCACAGTAGAGGCTGTATCCTTAACCTGCCAAGTAAATTGGTCGTCCTTCCTCCCAGACGAGTTGCTCCAGTAGGTAGATCCTGAGCCTCTGCTCATAAACTACAAACAAAAAAAGAAAGAAAACAAATCAAAACTATTTACACCACAGACTCTGAACACTAACACTAAGCACGCCATCCCTCCCCGGCAACGGCGCCATTTGAAGTAGGAGCTGAGTCGGATCGTGTGTGTTTCGTGTGCTTACAGGGAACACTAATACAAGTGCTCGGTCAAGACACCGCGCTTCTTAAATCCACTGGATCACTAGGTCCAGGAACCCAAGGAACACATAGTGTTGTTGTCGTTGGACACGCTCGACTCTCCTTCAAAAATTAATCCCTCAACCCAAATTACTATTAAATTAGTATAGGGAAGTGGGGTCTATCCCACGAAGATGGATTCGTGAGTAGTGTTTAGAGACTCTGGAAACAAGTGGTTGCTGCCACGCAAAGGGTTGAGGTTTATAACAACTACCACTAGACCAAGGCACAGAATATAAATGCTAGACCTAAGAAACAGAATACTTGTAAAATCAGACATCAACACCGAAAGAAACAATAACTCGCTAGACCGTGTAAATGATTAACTAAATATGACTAGGCAGGAAGAATTAAAAAGTGGGGACCAGGACATTCAAATAAGGTAAGTACGGTAAAAGCTGCAACTAACAAACTCATGCAATTTCCTATCCAACTCAGAAACGTAAATGAAGAAAACAGAGCATACTCCTAGATTCGAACAGAATATAGAAATCGGGACGCCGGAAACTCGCTACGAATCGGAAATACATCAGATCTACATAAACTGAACGAAATGAAACGAAAACACGTAAGCTAGGCATAAAATTAAACCAACACGACTCAGATTCACGTCGAATGCTTAATCCACTCCGGATCCAAGACATCCGAACTCAACACCCAGCACAATCAACTCCCTAGCTCCGATTCTCACAGATCTACTCAAATCAACTCCAGATCCCAACAATCACAGACAACCCTACGACATCAACAAGTTAAGAACCCGATTCATCCACAAACAAACTCCATTCTCCCAGATCCAACCACGAACCTGCGATAATCTAGAAAACAATCAACTCCAACAATCCAACTCAGAATTCAAGTAAACATAATCGACAAACAAAGATCAACACAGTCGGCATAAACTAAAACGAAACTTGCATAAACACAGAGAATATCCAGAAAACAAAGAGGTCCGAGCCTCGAACAGCGAAGCTCGGCGAATTCAGCAGAAACGTAAACAGAAAATAAATTGTTTCTTCGCCCTCAAGTAGGACGGTGTTACCACCAGATCGAAAAGTGTGTAAGCTAGAAGTGAACCCCAAGTATGCCCTGAATTTCCCACGAAAGAACCCAAGTGTGTGAAGAAAAGTGAACTAAGCTACAAGCTGTTGGCGAGGTCTCCAACCGAGAAGATCCCTCCAGCGTGCATGTTTCTCTCTTTTATAGACGCGGACATAACCTTCTAGAGTCTTCGTAGAAATCTCTATTCTACCCTTCAACTCCGAGGCTTCCTCCGTCGAGCAATTTTCCGCATAATGTCCACTCTTTCGCCTTCTTCCTAGGTCCACGCAATTGTCTCCCTTCTTTGCTGGACCTGGCGAAAATCTTCACACACCTGGCTTAAAACGCGTGTTAGACCCAGAAATTTCACGAATTAAAGCCCTAGACCTATGCATGAAATTAGCCTTATCAAGCCCCAAACCCGAAGGGTTAGGGTCGAAAAATTGCAACCCGTCAGAATAACCCAACAACCCGAGCGGGTTGGCCCGATTGACATCCCTATTTTCTATATTAGACTAAGATAAAAAAAAAACTAAAGTAGATCTTTGAGAAACAATATCTAGGGGTGAGCATTGGTGTTTCGGTTCAATTTTTTACTCAAACCGAACCAAAATCGAACTTCAAAAACCGAATAAAACCGAAAAAAAACACACACACACATACACACACACACATATATATATATATATATATATATAATATAAAATCAATATTATATATAATATATATTATATAGTAATATATTGTAAAAGAATATATTGTAATATAATGTATTAAATTAATAGAATATATAGGAGGATTAAAACATTGATCTCTACGTCATTTGTATATTGAGCTAATATATTCTAAGAACATATAGGATTGAATAGTAAAATGCCATCAACATCGAATAATTAATCTACACTTTATAATATTCAATTTTGATTTAAATAAAACTTCTTTTATCTTATTTAAATTAATACTAATTATTAGTTTATGTTTTCATAAAAAATATTGATATATTATATAATGTTAAAGCACTAATACGTTTTAACAAAGAAATTACATAATTTGTGCATGATAAAGTAATTATGTATATCATCCCAAGCCTAACAAATAAAAACCCATATAAGAATCATAGTAGTACTTAGTATATTAGGTTACAGCCCAACTCACTATAACCCTAAAAATACTAACCCTAAAAGAGAACACATAAAAACTTCATCTCCAATCAAATCGGCGTCGCCGCCACATCTATCTCTTACTCCATCTCCGATTCAACCGGTCTTGCTAGCACTCTCACTCCGGCCATCTCCAGTCTCGCTGACCTTCCCCAAGACGATCCTCTGCCTTCCGACGCCACACTGTCAACGACCCCATCCGCATGCAACCCAGAAACGCTCTTCTCTACCACTGTCAACACTGTCCCGACTAAGATCTCGGCAGCACTCCGGCTCGCCGTCGTATATATGGATCCGTGTCCGTTTCCTATTCTTTCGACAATTTTTCTTACTCAGGTTTGGTTCTTAATTATTACCTTTTGCATACTTGGCTTGTTCAATTCTATTTTGGCATGCCTGTAGTTTGTAGTTTCTGTAAGAGTAATGCCAATATGTGACTTGTTCAATTCCTAAATCTACTTTCATGTTGTAATCTTAAATTATTTGTAAATGGCGATGTCTAATACAATTTCCAGTTGAGCTTGAATTTGGGTTTTCATAAAATCAGTCTAGACAGTAAATTTCGTCCAAGACGAAGAATTTTTCAAAGAAAATAAGATTATTTACCCCTTCACTTTTTTCTCCATTTTTAGTTGAATTCTAAGTTGAATTTATGCTCCATTTTCCTCGTGAAACTGCATCTTTTTCTCTTCTCTTCCTCTGTGCAAAAGATTTTTCATACTACATTCCTTTCAGCTTTTCGACATCAAGAATGAATTCTCCTCCTCCTTTGTTGTCTGAAATACTTTAACTTTACTCCTTTATGCTTTTTCACTGCAATACTTCAACTGGCTAAGAAGATGCTGGAGCAAAGCCAAGTAGTATGCACACTGTTTTTTTTTTAAATTAGAAAAATACTAACGCCATATTATAAATATTTCCTCATCTTTGATCTTCTTTTTTGCAGCCTAACAGATCTTAGGATTCATGAAGAATGGTTTTATCCAGTGAAGAAAAATAGATACGACACAAATAATAGTATAAAAAATTAAATAATAAAGACAACAAACAAACAATAAAACAACTGAAAAAATAGCCAAAATCATATACAAACGCAAGGGATAATAAGTAGTGAAAAAGATAGTTGAAGAATGTAATTTTGGAGAAGAGAGTAAATGGACATGGAAAACTAATTGATGGTGATATGTATTTATAGAAAAACGTAGTGCCTTTGGCTCTGTTTTTAAATTTGAATCAAGTGTCACAATTTCCTAAAATCGTAGCTTGTATGGTACTACTCTGTAATCTTTCACACTTTCCCAACATCTACACAAAATAGCTCACAAAATAAAAAGCTTTCACAATATCCTATGCCATGCACTGTCTTATGTTTCTGGCCTTCTCAAAATGACCAAAAGGGCAAACAAAATAGCTTCACAATTTCCCGTTAAAAGGGCAAATAAGTCTTTTCATTAAACTGGCACTTTAGATTATGATAGATATGAAAGTGGAACTTTTCAAAATGGAAAAATGACTTAATTATGAGGGAATGGGGGGATTAGAATATAAGATTGAGAGGTGAAAATGTAAATTAAACCAATAGATGCATGCAAAAATATGTGGATATGTAAGCATACGCCTATTATTTCATGTAATAAAAAGCAGTGAGAGAATGTATGGTGTAACAAATTAAGTAGAAAACCCTAGTATGAATATGATTCTTTTCTTGAGCCTTTTTTTTGTTCATGTCTTCTTTTTTGCTTTGCATTATATGTATGTATGTATGTATGTGCGGTGTTAAAAATAAGTGGAGAGCAATGTTTTAAAAACCGGACCGGACCGGTCGGTTTAATCGGTCGGACCGCGAACCGGTAGGTAGTCCAGTCCGGTTCACCCATTTAAACCACCACTGCATTGAACCGCCGTGAACCGGTGGAACCGGCCGGTCGGACCGGTTGGACCGTGAACCGGAAACCGGTTTTCTATTTTTTTTTCAAAATTTTTTAAAATTTGTTGTTGGTAGAGGTTGAACTCATGACCTCTCTTCTAGTTAAGAAGACCCCCACCACTCCACCACATGGACTCATTGAACAATTTGAACATTAAATATTTTTATACATTAACCATTAATTTTATCTACAAAAACTAATAATTCATTTTAATTTTATTATTCTTTAATATAATTGTTAATTATAATATATATATAATTATCATCCTTTATATTTTAATGATGCTCTACTTACCACCTATATTATTATTAGTATCATATAAGATTCATTATTTACTATAAATAAATTTTTTATATTACATACTTAATTTATATACCCTAGCTATTGACATTAATGAATAATCTTATCTAAACTAATTAATAAGTATTTAATTCGTATTTAATTATATATTATTTTACGAAATAAATTTTCTTAAATTAATATAAACATTATCTATTTTAATACATGAAATATTAATTTTTTTTATCTAGACTAACTAATATTAAATATATATATATATATATATATATATATATATATATATATATATATATATATGTATCTAAATATATTTACTAAATTTTAATATTATTTATATTTACACATCACTAATTATCTATAAGGTTTAATGTTTTGTGATATATTATTAATTGTAAATCATTTACTAAATTTAATATATTTTTATATATATTTGCAACAGTAAAACGGTTAGACCGGTGGTTCGACCGGTTGGACCGGTTGAACCGTGAACCAGTAACGTCGCCGGTTCGCTTGCCTGTCCGGTTTTTAAAACATTGGTGGAGAGTGTATGTGTGTGTGTGGAAGATCTATCTGTTTGAATTATAAACAATAAATTAGAACCACTTACTAGATTCATTAAATCAATTTCCCAGAAAGAATAGAAAAGACCATTCATCTCGTGAGTACTGTAGGATGTTTGACCATCAATATAAAAACCATGAAGAAAACAAGAGATGGTTCAAAATTTCAAAAAGTCAAACATTATAATAACTAGTATTAATCCACGAGCGATGTACTATCCATTTCATTTTCCTCATGTGGAATATACGATGATATATTTGTAAAGATAAATATTCACTTCAAACCTATTAATCCTATGATTCAATAATTCATCCTTCCACAAATATATTCATTTATCTTACAACATAAGCATCTTGTATCATTTATTAGATTGTACTATTTTATATTTTGTTATTAATTATAGTATAATCCAATAATATGAAAAGAAG
This sequence comes from Salvia splendens, assembly GCF_004379255.2. Lineage (NCBI taxonomy): Eukaryota > Viridiplantae > Streptophyta > Magnoliopsida > Lamiales > Lamiaceae > Salvia > Salvia splendens. The sequence goes on from NC_056040.1 coordinate 29,549,662, forward strand.
CTAAAAAAGAGAGCGAAATATAAATGACCGAATTAAATAAAATTATATAATTTAACATTATTAATTTTCAATTTAATTCCTTTTGGATTCACTATATAGCTAGAAATTTAGAGAACTCGTCATCATCTTAAATATTAGTAATTATTTCTTATGTTGAGCAACACACACGCACACATGGAATATCATATTTGACTTTATATATCTAAATATCCTAATATTAAAACAATAAGTAACCAAGCCTTAAAAGTCTCAAAGGAGGTTGTATTACTTATGAAATTGGATGATCAAGCCGAATATTAACAAAATTTAAAATATGTTAGCCCATCAACTAAAATCAATCCAAATTTGACTTAGCCTACTCTCAGTTTATATGACATTCAACTCACTTTCTGAAACCTAGCTTCTTAGTTCTCCCTCAGCCGCCAACCACCACCATGCCTCTCACTTTTTCAAACGAACAATTTATTGTTGTCCATCTTGTTATTGATTGTGAGTACTACTTTTGAAGCTTTTTCAAGGCAAAAATATACCTGCAAAAAAAGTGAAGATTCTATAAATTTTGATATTGTTAATTAATGGAATTAGTATTTATAGAAAATTTTGATGGTAGCTCAATATCCTTTATTATAAATTTAATTAATATTAATACTGTAATAAATGTCTCACTTACGACCTTTCAAATTATTGTGAGGAGTGGAAGTGTTTGTAAATCAAAAATTTTAACCTATCAATTTAAGTTTGTAATGGTAGTAACTCATTTTTCTTAATACAATTGTAACGATACTGACTTTGAAATGCATATTCCAATCTCATTTAGTAGTAATCTCATTTATTAATACTAATATTTAGTTGAGCACCGTTCATTATATATGACACAATGACAAAAGCATAAATTTATAATTCAAAATTTGATGTCTTTGGAATCATAGCATATAATATTACCTCCAAGATTTATTAGTTATTATAATAAATAAATATTCACATATCAATTTAATTTTTTAAAGGCAGTGACCCATTTTTTCTACATAGAGATGTAACGGTAAACTCATTATGTTAAATATGATAGCATTGAGTTCTAAGAAATGTATCTTAAAATATAGTAATTTTCTAATTATTCATAAATTATACTATTAAATAGAGTTGTAATGGTAACTGCTTATTATATTTGAATCGTGCTTAAAATTTAGTAATATTAAAATCCATACTCCGCATTCATGAATATTCAAAATATTGCCAAAACTCGCCTTTTATATATGTATAGATTTTCAATGCTATTTTTTTCTATAGTATTGTGATATTAGAATTATATATGATGATATTTTGGCCTTTTGGAGTTTGGTGATGGAATTTCTATGGCTGAATGTGCACGGTAAAAGGTAGACAGCTACTTCATTGTCATAAAAGAATAATGGTAATAATAAAGTGGGACCGAATCATGTCCCACATTTCATCTTATAGTACACGATCCGTCTGTCACACTTTCCTTTTTAATTTGTCCCATAAAAGATGTCACATTTTCATTTTTGAAAAAATGTTCTCTCTCACATTAATATAAAAATTATATTTTCTCTCTCCACTTATCACACAAAACAAAACCTCTTAAAATCTCATGGCGTTCCACAAGTGTGACATCTTTTGTGGGACGGAGGGAGTATTTGTTATATTCATTTCTATCTATATAACTATCTATATAACCAATTGCTTATAAATGAGTACAGTATTTCATTTCTCTTATTAAAAAAAATTTTATCCAATCTCATAAAATTAATTTATTTTTATTTTTGACAAGTTTTTTTTGTCTGCTGTGAGACACTCCAATCACTTCTTTTCATTTTATTTTTCTCAAACTGTATTAATTTCGAAAAAAAATCTCATTTTATGTTCAAATGTTTTGACAACATTACAATTTCTTAGTTTGATTATCTCATTTAATAGGAGTAGTTAAATTAGAATTGATGGCAGTGTTGTAAAATCTTATTTTCATTTTTTTATGTTTTTCTTTTGTTATGATTTGACTCTCTAAGGATAGCAATATCCGAAACACAATGACTAGGGATGAGAAATAAAAAGAGAGGACAAAAAATGGAAACGAATCATCAAACAAACATCCATTTATCACAAAAGATAATACTCCCTCTGTCCCAGTAGTAGAACTGTAGAAGCGTTTCATTTTGAGCACTCGTTTCGAAAAAATGGTACTCCCTCCATCCCATCGAAAATGATCCACTTTCCTTTTTAATTTGTACCACCCAAGATGACCCATTACTAAAAATGAAAACCTCTTGATCTCTACTTTATTCACTATCTCTTAATTTATTCTCTTCACCTAACACACAATAAAACTACATAAAATCTCGTGTCGCCCAAGGAATGATCATCTTCCTTGAGACGGGGGGAGTAATAAATAGTTAAAGTGGAAAGTGATAATAAATAGTTAAAGTGAAAAGAGAGTAAAGTAAGAGAGATAATAATATAGAGACTTTTATCTACATTATTATATCTCTTATTTTACTCTATCTCTCGACTTTAACTATTTATATCATTTTTTTTAAATCGAGTGCTCAAAACGAAATGTCTCTACTACAGTGGAATGGCGGGAGTAAGATTTGCGAGATATTTACATTGACATATAGACCCCCAAAAAAAGAGTTTATAAAAAATGATATATAATGATCCTATTAGGGATATGCATCCCATTCTCAGGTTTCACATGGATGGGATTACATTCTAGGGTCCTAACATGGAGTTCTTAATTAAATCCGAATATTCAGTTACTTGAAAACAAATAATCTCTAATCCAACAATTAATCGTGTAGCGTATATTTGAATTAAATTCAAGTTTTGTTCAACTAAAAGGGCCCCGACACTTGAAAATATTAAAGGGAGCTCAAAACAAATAAAAAGCCCAATATTATTTCTATACCTCATTAATATTTGGCCCACGCAGGTGAGGCCCAACTGTAATAATTTAAAACAAACTGGCCCAAATGACCGCCCACACTGAAATCAGATTTGCAAGGGGGGCCGTCGGCCATAGCGTTGCCGGCCGTTGTTCCTCCCTCCTTATATAATTCTATCTTAAGAAACTTAATAGATACTCTCTCTCCGTTCTTTGTTAGAGGCACTTCTTTTCACTATGGAGATTAAGAATAATTTATTAAGTGGATAGTGAATAAAATAAAAGAGAATAAAGTATGAGAGATGAAAAGTGAAAAAAAGTATAAAGCAGGGTATTTTTTCAAAAATAGAAATGAATTAATTTCTTAGAACTTTCAAAATAAAAAAATGACTCAGATAACATGGAATCGAGGAAGTACATTTTAAAAAATGATAATGTAGTTGTGATTATAAATGAGAATGAAACAAATTACGAAACCAAAAGAAAGCGAAGCCTATTTGTGTACGATCGAAAATATATCATTTTTAAGAATCACAATATCATTTTTCACGGGATTTTTTTTCTAAAAATTTTAATATTATCATCACATAAAAACAATTCCCTCTGTTCCTTAATAAGAATCCTATTTTGGCATTTTTGTCTGTCTCACAATAAGAGTCATATTTCAGTTTTAGCAAAAATGATAAATAGGTCTCACATTTCACCAACTTATTCCACTCACAATTTATTATAAAACTAATATATATAAGTGGGGACACATGTTCCACTATCTTATTCAAATCACTTTTCTCTACATTTCTTAAAACGTGTGTCATAAATAAATCGGACTCCTCCTATTTCGGGATGGAGGGAGTATCTTTGAATTGTCACAAAATTATCTTCGATTTTATACTCCTCCTGTTCCACTATAAGTGAGTCACTTTCCCTTTTAGGACGTCCCAACTAAAAATGAGTCATTTTCCGTTTTAGCAAAAACAAATACTCACACCTCTACTTCATATTTTCATTTTTCAAAACAAGTACAAAAAAGAAGCACCTCGCTTATCTTAGGAAGGAGGGAGTAATACATTTATCTAACTTACTCACACCTCTACTTCATATTTTCATACTTTATAATACGCTTGGATTTTGGACTGTTTTTAGGCCATTAATTGGTCCAATTTGAGAGTTAAAGTTGCATTACACGTCTATTATTTGCTTATTTTATACATTTTGATAATTTTACTTGTTTTACGAGAAATGTGCAAAATATAGCCTAAAAGGTCAAAATTTAGAAGCAGGAGAAGAAGCGCATTCCAGTGATCCGCTGAAACGTGTCCCTAGAGGTCAGACAAGTTCCAACAGCCCGTTGGGTCGTTCGTGCACAGCAGCCTTAGTTCAATCCTATTTTGCCGAAGATTCTTCGTTTTCGAAAGAGCTTTGTATTAGTACCTTAAACATCTCAATCAGAGTTCTATAGAGAAAGTAATGGTCGTTCTACGACTATCGCGCAGTGCATTCAAAGCTGACGATAATTTATGCAGAAATTCAAGGAATGAAATAAAATACTTATTACCTTGTGAAGCCAAATCTTTTCATTCCTTATATAGGCCACGAAATTTACCTTCTACAAACCATTTTCAAACCTATAAATACCCCATAACCTAACTCATAATATTCATCATTCACTGCCCCCAAATCTTGGAGAGCCTCCAAGGCTCCTCCTTTCTTCATCCCTTATTCCTCCATTTTTTCTCTACATATAAAATTCCTCCATTCATCATCCATCATTATTGGAAATTTGATCAAGGCAAGACAAGTCTAAAGATTTCACCACAATTTATCATTGGGTTTTGTTTGTTTTTCTTTATGTTTTGTACCTTAATTTATAATTTTTGCTATTTGTTTATGAGTAGCTAAACTATAAGAATTTTAGGAATGTGTTAGTAACTCTTTTTGTTTATATAATTCCATTTTTTATATCTGTTTGTTTATGTTCACTTTTTTATATTGGTTTTATAATAAAATGTGAGTGAAGTAAGTTTGTAGAATGTGAAACCTATTTATCATTTATGGTAAAAGTTAAAAGTGACTCTTATTTTAGGACCTAACAAAATAGACTTTTTATTGCGAGAAAGTATTACTTTTTACAAATTTTCTGTTACAAACCCCATCCATGATGGGTAGTAATTGTGTTTCAGCTTTGGTTTCGTATGCACATCATCTGTATCCATTGAAAATGGAAAATTGTCTTGTGGTATAGTGATACGCCTTCATTAGCGGATAGAAGGGTATAGATTCGAGAATTATTCTCAACGTAGTTGATGATTAACGTCTTTGGGTCTGGCGAGCATTCTTTGTTGTAGCTAGATAAAATGATGATATTAATGTCATGAACCAATCCCCAATCTTCAACAGAGTAGGCATTGACTGAGCATTTACTATTGAATTTATGGTCAATTGATGACTCGATATGGGTTAGTGATACGCTTGGATTTTGGTCCGTTTTGAATGTCGAAGTTGCATTACATGTTCATTATCTGCATATTTTATCTATTTTGGTATTTTAACATGTTTTGCGAGAAATGTGCATATTTGAGCCTAAAAAGGTCGTCAAAATGCGAAGTTGGAAATTTAGAGTTGTTCTGCAAGTCCAGCGGCCCGCTGCAACACTGCCGGCGACTGCTAGCGCCCAAAGACCGCTAAGTCAGTAGCGGCCCGCTCCGGGAAAGTTGTGCATGAAGAACAAGACACGCCCAACGACCGCTGGGAAGAGCGTGACGACCACTGCCCAAGGGTCAGAAGCCTCGAACCAACCCACAACGACTACTGGCCAAGGTGCAGCGGCCCACTAGGAAAGAGCCGCGAGCAGTTTTGCCCCACTTTCTCTATAAGATTTACCATATTTTACAACTCTTTTCCTTATTTGAGAGGGGCAATTTACTCCCTATAAATACCTCCCAATGCTTCATCAAAAAAGATCTTCTCTTTGCCAAATATTTCCAGAGCTTAAAAGTTAGAGTACTCCATTGTGCAAGGGGTTGAAGAAGGATTCAAGTTTACATCAAGGCTACAAGGATTCAACCTTTGGGTTCTATTTGTTTTAGTTCTTATGTTTTCATTGTTGATAGGGCTCTTTACAAGCATGGTTTTGTAGGGTTTATTACACTAACATGGCTAATAATGTGCAAAAAGAGTGGTGAATTTGAGTGTGCAGGGGCTATAAAGCGTAGAAACGGAAAGTGCAGGAATAACTTGATCAACTCGGGAATGAAGTGAAAAATGGCCAGAAATGAAGCTAAGTTGATCAGTTGCGTACAAACAGTGAAACATGCCCAGTCGACAAGTTGATCAAGTGGAGTTTACCACATGAAGTGATGAGTCACAGGAGAGAGAAGAAAAGATGACATCTCAAGGTCATAAATGTCAAAATAGGATAGGCCTACCCTAGGGATTTAGGCACAACATCGTCCTATAAATATGGAGAGAGTACAGACAAGAAGGAGTTCGGCACCATCATCACCTTCAGTCACATCATTTTCACCTTAGTTTTAAAGTGTGGAGTAGGAAGCTAGTAGCACGAGTCTTCGTTCTCACCTATGTTTTCATCTCTTCTTCCTCGCCAAGGAATGAGGGGCCTAGATCTACGTAGAAGCTTTCGTAGTTTGTGTTTTTGTTGCACCCCGAGGGGTTAAAACAATTTCTATTCTGTTTTTAGTTTATCGTTTGCGTAGCTTGGTTGTTTTTAATGTTTATCTTCCCGTTGCTACTCTAGTTTCCTTTCAGTTGTTAATCGATCTTTACATCTTGTTTTGGAATTCTGTTTTCGTTGCTTTTTACCGAAGATCGTTTATGAAATGTAGTTTTTAGTTCAAGTTGTTTTGGATCTGATGTTCTCTGTTTTGATTGCTTTCATTCGCTTTAGTTCAACTTTGTTTATGCTTTCTCGTAGGTAGATTTACATTTTCAGTTCGTCAACTTGCATGAGAATAGGTTAGAAACTTTAGATTTGCTTTCTTTACGTTGATATCATATGGATCTGTGTCTGATTTCTGTTTTTATGTGTGTTGCTCTGTTTAGATCTGCTTTCGTTGTTTCCATTTAGCTGCTTAGCGAAGAAGAAAGTAGAAGTTTGTTAGGATCGCTGTCTCTGTCACCTTTTCGGTGTTTACCGCTTTTTAGTAGTGCGCTTGTTTTGTGTCAGTGGTCCCAAGTTACTTTTTACCTTTCTGTTCTTAGCTTAGTTGATCAAGTTACCTTTCTCTACTTATGATGTTTCTAGTCTAGCTTGGTCAATTTAGTTTAGTTAGTTGATCAGTTCATTTTCCTTAGTTTAAAACTTAACCCACTTAAAAGCGTGGCCGCAGCCAAACCTCCCAAATGTCTCAATCCCAACTCCACTCGCCTTCATCTCTGAGGGATTCGACCCTTACTTCCCTTAACTAGTTGAATAGTATTGTGGGTTTAGGTCTTAAAAGCCCTGAGTCTCTCCGTCCACACACCCAACGACCAATAGTTGTCAGCCAGCTTGAACCGTCCGTTGTCTGTCTTGATCAAGTTGTGCATGCTCTACATGTTTTAATTTGCATGTGAACCCTGAGCACTTTAGTTTAAAGAGGAAATTACCAGCTTTCAATTGCCTTCCCTACAATCTATGTTTTTAGCTTATTCTATCATGTGTAACTAAACTCATATGATTCTAGGAATGTGTTAGTAACGACTTTGGTTATACAATTCCTTTTTCTATTTAATATCTGTTTTGTTCTTACTTTGTTTCTTCCTTAAGTTAATGGATAATGCTTCACGTTTGAGTGACACATTCTGTGATGATTTAATATAACTTGCTACATAATCGTGAGAGGAGGTTGGCGAGTTAGATCCACTTAATAGACACTACAATTAGCTTCCTTTAAAACGACACTGTTAATTGAGAGTGATGACTTTTCAAGGGTCTTAGGAGCTTTTAGGAGTTACATATTTAGGATTGACAACCCTAATGTTTGTAATCAACGTTTGCATCACATGAGCATAAGCTAGATGACTCGTTCTATCAAAGTAAGAATTGTGCTAGGGTGTTGTAATTGAAATTTGTATAACCATAAATGTGAACGCACATCCCTGGAATTCCCTTATCTCTATACTTTTATCTCCGTATTTTATTTGCAATTAGTTGTTTATTGCTTTCAAATTGTTCTTTGTTTTCAAAAATTCCCAAATCTTTCGGTTTTCCAAATAGTAATTAAGTTTTAGTAGAGGATAGACAGTCTGTTTTCCCCGTGATAGATATTCGATACTAACATTTAGCTATACTATTCATATTATGTATACTTGTAGGTATTTATAGTGCTAATAAAACTGCATCAATTAGTATTTGTCGATGGCACTATCCAAAGTGACTTATGTTAGCCAAAGTTATTAGTGCTCGACTAAGAAAGCATCGTTTGTAACGTAAGAGGTGGTGCTAAATGACATTTATTGTGCTTCAGTGTACACATTGGACGTCTGTGAAAGATCTGTTGCGTGTGCAATACGAATCATTCATCGTCTTCGTCTTGTATGCACACAGATCATGATAATCGAAGATGAATTAGAAAACGCAACTAATTAAGTCAATGATAAAGCCACATCTAGATCGACAACGCCAAGGAAAATTCATCTCAAGGTGCACCGCCTCAATTATGAGAATTTCGAAATTGACGAGCTTTTCATCGTAAAGAAAGAATTCACGAGCAACTACAAGATAATATGATTGAAAAAATTTGTGCATGCATCAATTGATTTCGATTATGTTTTTATTTTTAATTATGATTTTGACATTTCAATTAGAAGATAATTATAGCAATATCATAATTTACCTAAATAATACTCTATCCGTCCCATAAGAATATGCACATTTGGTTGTGCAAAAATTTTAATGTATAATTGATAAAATAAGAGAGATGCAGAAAGAAAAAGTAATTTAAATATTATTAGTGGAGAATGAGTCTCACTTCATTAAAGAGGAAAGAATTTCTAAAATTAGAAAGTACATATTTTGGTGGGACAGACTAAAAAGGAAAGAGTGCATATTCTTGTGGGATGCAAAGAGTAATAAATTAGAGATTAATAAAAACTTGATGAATCGAAAGAATTTGAGACGCTATTTGAAGTATATGAATAAGTTGCACATATATCTGCATAAAACTAGAGTTATATAGAATGAAATGTGCACAATGAACTCAGAAAAAAATATGTCATAGAATAAGAGCAACATAACATGGTCTAAAAATGGGAGTATTATAAACCCAAAGAAAGAAAAAAACATTGTACACACCTAAGAAAATCAACAAGAAGCAAGAAGTTGCAACCCTTCTTTCTACTAATCAAGGGTATCATTTCCAAGAATGGCCATCCCTGTTGTTCCTGAAGGCACAACATCCCACCGTGTAGACAATCACGAGGAACACCAGGAACACGATGCTGATCTCAGCCACCCTCTTCCAGTCACTCTTTATGATATCCAGCAGCCCGGCCTTGCACGAGTCACAGTCATAGCACAGTTTGTTCACATCGTTGCTCCATTTGGCGCAGTCTGGATTCTGGGATGTCGGTGTTGCACTCGGAGTCCAGTTTGTTGGGCTCACATATTGGAAGTTGCAGTCGTTTGATGGCTTGCAGCAACCTGACTGAAATCAAAGGAGCATCATTGTCAAAGCATTTCCAACAAGGAAATGTAAATAAAAGAGGTATATCATCTATTTATCTTATCCAAAAGTGTAATATACACTTCCAAAAAGTAACACATTTCAAAGGAAAAAGATATATAAAAAGGTAAATATTTTTTGAAAAATAAAATAATAGTACAAAATGCATTAAAAACATAAAGTGTAATACCTTCTCAAAATACCTTCCCCTTGGAGAATGGTTTTTCATGAAAAGAAGGCAAATACGGTAGTTATAAGATTTTACCTCTCCGTTGATGGAGAGGTAAAGATACTCTTCAAAATGGGAAAAGGTATAATACTTTCTCAAATACTTCTTCCTTTGGGGAATTATTTTTCATGAAAAAAAGATAAATACAATAATTATATTACTCTACCTCCCCATTTACCTTTTCCTTTGGAGATGCTCTCAATCACCCAAACCATAATGGAAAGGTACACTAAGTACATAGACAGATTCAACAAATCACTACTATATCTAAGCCTGTCAAATTAGGTACCCACGGATACAAAATTTTAGAAATACAAACTTGTAGTTCGAAATTGATACAAACTTGAAGTAGTTCGAGTTTAAGATAAAAAAACTAATACAAATTATTAGAAATAAAAAATCATATGTTATAACATCCATCATTCATCTATAATAAACATCACAATTCATACATTAACCCTAAATGTGACTTAAGAGTGAAGGATTTTAGGAGTACATTTGATTTTTTAAATAATAAAATAGATACATAATTTATTAAATTTAAAATAAATTTAAAAAAATCGGGTAATTTGGGTATACCCGATCGGATATCGGGTTACCCGATACCCAATAATAAAAAAATCTTATACCCGAACCCGATCCCGATACCCAAAAAATCGGGTATTGGATATCCAATTATCCAATATTTCGGGTTTGAATGTCAGGTATCCAATTTCCGATATCCATTTTGACACCCCTAACTATATCTTTGTCCATTTTAAACCATTGACAGGATATGCACTTCGATTACTGAAGATGAGAGTGTTTTTATCAACATATTAAAATAAAAAAAATAAGCTTATCTCTAATAGTAAGACTCAAAATTAATACACCTCAGGTCCCTTAAAAATAGACAACATTTTTAATTCTATTTAAAGAAACTTTTTTTCTCTCTAATTAGGTGGGTACCATTCTTTACTAACAATCATCCAATCACTTTTTTTTCTCTCTATATGTCTCGTGCTTTTCCAATTGTGCATTAAAACTCGCATCATTCCAAATGTTGTCTATTACCTCCATCCACAAAAAATACACTGATTTTTACCATTTTTGGTGTCCACCAAAATTAGACTAATTCTAAATATGAAAAATTTTAAACAAATACTCCATTCGTCTGCTATTTATAATCTCATTTTGACTCGGCATGAGTTTTAAAAAAATGTTTGACTTTGTGAAGAAAAATGAGAAAATGAGTTAGTGGAATGTGGGCTCCACTTTTATATATTTTTAATTTTGTAATAGAATACGAGTGTAATTAGTTAGTCAGGTGATTTAATGGGACTGGGAGAGTATTATTAGTTGTTTCCTTTTTCCAAAATTTAAGAATTAAGTATTAAATTTCTGAAATCAGAAATAAAATTTGGTAAAGGAGATGTAGTATAATACTAGTAGAAATTTATAACGCAAGCAAGATATTAAAAAAAATCAAATTTATGCATATCAAGTGTTTGATGGAATGCCCAGATCAAGAATACCTGAATCGAGGAGATACGCTCCTCGTAAAAGTCCACAGCTGGAGTAGTGGCATCTATAAGCAGCGTGTGGCAAACCTTACTATCCACCAAACAGCTCCTAATCTTACCCCAATTACCAGTCACCCTCTTCTGCAGCCAATTCGAGTAATCGGCAAGCCTATACTCTTTGTATCCTCTACCGGAGAGCGCGTGGCCGGCGCCCTTGTTGGTGACGACGATGGCGAAGATGGTGAAGCAGAAGAGGAGCAGGATGAGGAGGAACATGACCAGCAGGTACACCCACATCAGCCACGTCACGCGGCAGCACGAGCCGACCAGCCCTGCGATCGAGACGAGCAGCACGAACACCCCGAGGACGATCACCGGCGTGTCCAGGAAGCGCTCGCACTCTGTGCCTGCCTGCTTGGACAGCCATATGCCGCTGGCGATTATCGGAATCGATAGCACCAGCGTCACGAAATTCAGAATTCCCACGAGATTGTTGCTCACGCGCATTTTCTCTCCGCCACTCTATTTTTATCTTGTGAAAAATTAATGGCTTTAATAATTGGGATATTTGTAGGGCACATGGCATCGGATTCAGAAATTGGAATATGGTCACCTTTTTTTGGTGGCATGTCACGCCATCTATTTCTACTCGTTTGTTTCACCAATTTTTCTCAGAGGTAATCACTTGAATTTAGAGTGTAGGGCTTTAGGCTGGGTTGAGCATAAAAGTCATCCCTTAATTATTATTGAAATTCATACCACTTTTAAATTTTATTCATTTTTATTCCATCTTACTGCAATCTTGACCTCTATCTCATTCCTTAACAATTTGTAAGTCCATTATTTTATTTATTTTTTATTTTAATCATTTTTATTCTATTTTTTAATCAAGAGACTATATTTATAGCTCTATCTCATTTCTTAACTATTATTTCATTTATTTTTTATTTTATTTTTTCCAATTTATTTAATTTCAATTAAACAATATACGCATTAAACTTATAAAAAGTACATATATATTTAAAATAAATTACTACATTAAAAATTAAATTAAAAGTAAAATTATATAATTGAAATGTTAAAGTTACAATTTATTAAAAGCGATAAAATGGAATAGCCTACTAGTTGTCAAATCTCGCTCAAATGTCTTCGATTAGAGCTTCTTGGAGTTGGACGTGGGCGGCAGCATCGCGTGCAAGTGCCCTACAGCATATGCGCTCGCTTGATGGTGCCGGTGCACCCCAACATTGGGGACTACTTGCGATTGAGCTTCCGGGGGTATCATCGTCGAAGAAATTTGTTGCACCCAGCCATTCGCCTTCGATAATCATGTTGTATATGCCCAAGACCGTAGTAGTAATTCAAAATATGATAAAAAAAGTCCCTTCAAATAAAATTCCATGATGATATTTATTATTATTTTTATAAATGAGTGCAGAAAATTCAATGAGACTAATAAAGTGAGATGGTGGGATGGAGGGAATAATTAATTTGATACAAGATGAAGAACTATACTTTAGTAATCATTTATAAAATTAATCTTAATCATAGTTTTAGAACTAAATACATCATCGATCATCGGCTAGCTCATTTTGAATGTAGGTAATTAATTTATACTATCATCGTTATTATTTCTAACATCACACTACTACGTAGGTAGTACAAAGTAAAGTAGCAATTAGGAAAAGTACCAAGCTAATAACTTACAAGTCCTAGAACAAAAAATAAAAAATTACAAATCCTAGAAAAAATATTGAAATAATTTAGAGAATAGAAATGGAGAAATTGGTGGAAGAATGTTGAAGAAATGAGATATAAATAGGCAACAAATTCGGGGAAAAAAAGTTTTGGGGCTTGCGGTCCGGCCCGAAGGACCTCCAATGTTGGGCCGGGACTCGTTGGGGCACGGCTCGTGCTGCTCCAACACTAGGCCGGGACAGACCTGGGTGCGGCCGCGAGACGTGATTGCGTCACCAGGCGCGACCCCGGTCCGGCCCGCAACGTTAGGCATGGTATTATACTCCCTTCGTCCCTAAAACATAGATAACATTGAAAACGACATGCGTTTTAATGTATAATTGATAAAATAAGAGTGAGAAAGAAAAAGTGATAGAGTATTGTAGTGGGAATGAGACCCACTTCATTAAAAAGAAAAAAATTTCTTTAAATAAAATTGATCTATTTTTAAGATATATCCGAAAATGACAAATGTAGTCTATTTTTAAGGGACGGTGAATACTAGTACTATAGACTATAGTATGAAGTACATGGTAATGGTAATAGTAACTAATAAATCATGGATTAGCATATATTCTAATCTATATTAACAATAATAATGCTAATTGCTATTATTAGAACATGTCACAGCTTATAATTGGAAAAAATGTAATTAAACTATAATGTATTAAGTATTACATTTTGATATTATTAATTATTTTTTAAATATATTAGTATAATATAGGCTCATGGAATAATATATTAATGCAATGTGGGAAGGATTTTGATTTTCGTAAGAGAGTGGGAAATGGCAGGGCGTACGGAGAATGGAAAATTTCATGTTTTTAAACAAATTAATCTATTTTTAAGATTTTTATTATTTTAGAATAAAAATTAAGTTAGAACATAACATAATGGGTTTAAAATAAAAAGAAAATATAATTATGTAAACACAACTATATCATACAATAACTAGTACTCCTTATTTATGAAATTATATTATAATACACTCTATATTAATATAATTTTAAAATGTAAAATGATAATAATATTATAGACTATATGATTGTGTCACAACTTATAAGTTATTATCAATTTAAAAAAACCTGAAAATTAAATAATATTGTAAAAAAATTATTGAAAACAGAAAATTAAAAAATGGATTAGCAAAATGAAATAAAAAAAAAACAGCTACAGTTAATTAGAAAGGGCAATGTTTAAAATTATTAGAGCATTAAATGAGATATTTGATTCATTGATAGCTATAACATCTAATCACTAATCTAAATTTAGTAAAATGTCATTTTATATGGTCAATCATAAGGTGGCTGCGTAGATTTAAGAAATGCAGAAGAAGAATAATGTAAATCTGCTATAACAACTAGGGTTAAAATAGTAAAAAAAAACTAGGGTTAAAATAGTCAACAGCCTAATATAACAAGGGAAGACAGAAAATATACTAAGCCTCCATCTCGATTTTATGGTTAAATCATGCCCTTAGAGTTGTGAAGGGTAGTCCTGGAAATGTGTAATGTTAACATGGTGTATATTTGTGGAGTATTGTAATGCCTACCAATCTAAGTGACATCAAACGCCAAAGAAAACATTCCACAAAGTAAACAACCAAACACATTGGCTTGGCTTCCAAGGAAATCTATCTTCCTGAAATGTCTGCTCTAGGCCTCTTAGAGGTCACCAAACCGAACCGGCCCAGAACCGTCTCCGGCGGTTCCGAACCGGGACCGGAACTGTCGCCGGCGGTTCGAACCGTGACCGAAACCGGCGGTTCCTCCGGGCCGGTTCAGGTTTCGAATTTGGAGGAACCGTAACCGGTGGTTCCGAATCGCCGGTTTCGCCGGAACCGCCGGTTCGGCGGTTTCCGACAACTTTTCAGGCCTACAACCGCCCTACACCTAGCCTTTTCAGAAACCACTCCCGCGGGCCCCGGTTTTGTCGAAAACCGTTGACGGAAACCGCCGGTTTCCACCGAAAAACCGCCGATTTTTTCAAAAATTTGAAATTTGAATCCAGCCGACAAAACCGCCGGTTTCCCCCGAAAACCGGCGGTTCCTGCGGTAAACCGGCGGTTTCGCCATTTTTTTCAAAATTTTGAATTTTTTTTATTTAATCACAATTTTCCTCTATAAATACCCCCCTCCTCTTCATTTCTACTCACCCCATTCTTGTGTTAATAAGAATTTCTCTCTCAATCTCAATTTCTCAATTCTACATCCTCATTCTCTCAAGTTGTTTACGTTATTTGCGCTCATAATTTACTCACGTTGTTCACGTTATCATATTCACACAATCACACTACTCTCTATTCTCCACTTTCAATTTCCATAAACATCATGTCTTCATCTCGTCGTGGCGGTGATCGGGGCAAGAGAATTACCCAAGATCAAAGTGATACTCGTCGTCGTCGTGCCCCTACTAGAGCACAAGTTGCGGAGGAGGTGGGAAGGCGAGCCACTCTTCGAGCACAAGTAATTTCTAATATGTTTTTGTTTTTGTTAATTCATTTTTATTAAATTCATAATTTCATTTTTCAACATCTATGTGTCTATGTGTTTTATTTTTATGTTAGTATTTTTACTTAGTTGTATAATTTTCGTAGGAGGAAGAAGATCGAAATGCTGCCTTGTTACTTGCCCTCGCCGACGACGACCAACAAGGGGGGCATTCACATTCGGCTTCGCGTTTCGAGTACGATGTGAATCTATCGTCGGACGAAGGCGATGATGGATCGCATCAATTCCCCCTTCTAGCACCGCCCAAGTAGGCGAAAATGATGATGAGGAGGCCGATGCTCCTCATCCTTCCGCAGGAAGACAAAAGAAGAAGATGCCTCCCAAGTTGAAATCTGATATTTTCACCAAACATTACAAGAAGGTCCCGGTGGTAATTTCAAATCCTAATGATCCGACCACTACCGTGGAGACAAGTGAGTTCAAAGCATACTGCAACTATTGCGATAAAGTCTATCCATTTGGAACCGGTGGGGGATATGGTACTCTCCATCGCCATTTGAAGTCAAAACACCCCGTGGAATATGGGCATACTAAGTCCCAAAGCCAAATAAACTTCCCCTCCGGCTCATCGTCTCAAACAGGTACGCCTCTATTTAAATATGACCCCAAAAATGTTACCGATGCTATGGTAAGATGGGCGGCAATGAAACATTTGCCGTTCAATTTTTTTAATGACAAAAAATATGAAGTTACTATGCAAACCGCTTTTAATATTGCTACAAAAAGAATTCCCCCCTCTACTGCTCAAAGATCTAACAACCGTCAGTTTTTTGACAAAAAAAGAGAGGTTGGAAAATTTCTATCCACCTTGGGGCACAAAGTTAATATTTGCTCCGATGTGTGGACGGATTCTTTCCAACGAAATTCTTACATGGGAATTTCATGTCATTTTATAGACAATAGTTGGTCTTTAAATAAACGTTTAATTTGTTTTAGACAATTTCCTTCCCCACACACAGCACAAGCAATTGCATCTCTAATTATTCAAGTTTTGAATGAGTATGAGTTATGCAACAAGATATTTTCGGTTGGTTTTGATAACGCAACCGCTAACACCGCAAGTATATCCGATTTAATTGCGGCTTGCTCCCCGGTGATAAGTGGTAAGTTTTTTCACCAACGATGTATTTGTCATATTTTAAACTTATGTGTACAAGATGTTTTGTCTTTATGGCAAACACATATTCAACCTATTACTACAGCTGTATCCTTGATTCACTGGAAGCCTCAAATTGGCAAGGCGTGAAAGAAGTATTGCCACTCGAAGAAAATAAGGTACATAACTTTTACTTTAGACGTGTCTACTAGATGGAACTCTACATATGATATGTTGCATTCTACATTAAAGCATATAGGATATTTGGTTGATTTTTATAGAACTTACCCTGTTGATGATTTATATCTAACATCTTCTTGTTGGGATCAAAGCATGAGCTTATTTAAATTATTTAAAGGTTTTCGAAATGCCACTGTTGAGTTATCGGGTGTGTATTATTGCACATCCGTTCGTGTTTTAGAACATTGCATGATCATATCACTTGGTTTTAAAACTGCAATGAAAAATTCCACACACAATCTTGAGTTAATGTGTGTTTTATATTACATGGTTGAAAAATGGCTCAAGTATTTCAATGAGATCCCAACGGTTTTTTTGCTTGCCAAAGTTTTGGATCCAAAGTGAAAACTAGTTGGTACTTTCAAAATTTTAGAATTTTATTACAACAATTTGGCTTCTATTGATCTTGAACCACTCCGAGCTTTGCAAACTGACGAGGACGACGACAACTACATAAACCTAGCCCAAACATTCCAAATAAACCTCCCCCACCTCCCAAGCCTCCAAAGAAGTTTTGAGTTCGACTTGCGGGCTCTCTTTCACGATTACGAAGCCAAGTACAACACTACCCACCAAGTGAGACCTAGACCCCCCGTCAAACACATAACTTTGGCTTCTTCCAAGTTGATGACCTCGACGCCCAATCCCAATTGGTGGACCTATACGGCTTCAGCAGCGGAGGAAGGACGACAAATTCGACAAGTGAGTTAGATTTATATTTTGACTCACACTTTTCATTCAATGAGGAAGAAGGAGGTCCCGTTCTCCAACAAATCGACGTCCTAGATTGGTGGGGATCACACGAGAAAGATTTTCCCATCCTTGTATCAATGGCCAAGGAGATCTTTTCGGTTCCGGCTTCCACTGTCACCGTCGAGTCCGCCTTTAGTGTTGGAGGCAACGTCTTGGACGACAGAAGAAGTAGACTCACCGGGCAAGAACTGGATTGGGACAATCAAGTAGTACAACCCGACCAAGACTACTTCTGTCACGACCGCATTTCCTAAGGATAGGAAGCACGGGGAATCGTGACTAGTGGGGAAATTAAGAAGCGGGGAAGAAGGGGGTAGCAATCAAGGGAATACGAAATATCGATCAAAAGATGAAATTTCATTAATCAAACAACGTTCAAATCCCGAAAATACATAACGTAAGTGACATAGTTTGACAACTCAAAGGAAAGTAAAGAGATTCTTAAAAACGTAGAGTAGCGGAAGCAAATGAGAGTTTAGCTACTACTATGTATGAAGACATAATAGTAACCGGAACAATTATTGAATATGTTTCTTGAATCATCGCTCAACATCCTCCGCCTCCCGACCTCGCTCAACCTGCACATAGTGAAAACATATGCAGGGGCTGAGTACTTGATGCACCCAGTGAACTCATGCCCGAAATACATTTATCGCTAAGATATGTCAAGCCATGATAGAGTGAATCTCGGGTTTTACTTTAAAAAGACCGAGAAACACCAAAATCATTCCTTAAAAAAAATAGTGTCTGCGCAGACAAACATCATCCTCCATTATATACCATATCTGAACCATCATGTGAAACGAGAATGTGGCCACAAACTTGATCACTGGACCGGCCGACCTAGGGGACGGCTCACGATCCCCATCAGTGCACTAGCCTAAGTAGGGCTTAGACCCTAGTTAGACCCGAATTCGTTAACCATCAAAGTCTAGTAGAGTTTTATTCTAGTAGACAATGAGATAGGCAATTTCAAAACATAAAACACGGCATGACATACTATTTAAAAACCATCCTTATTACACCATAAACATACCAATTTAAAATAAAAGTTAAAGTAATAAAGCCCACCTCAAAAGCTTAGGATTTCCGTAAATAGTTCCTCGTTCCGACTTTTAGCGTGTGTGCGAACCACCTTTTCGGAAAATACATAAAGTTCACATCAATTCTCGGTAACGAAGGTATTTAGAATGCATGCACTCTAATTAAAATCTTTTAATTCATTTTTCTCGGTTTTCATGCGTTTTCGATTATTCGGCAGCCGCCCAAGGCGTCGCGTACGACGCCGGTCGGCCGCTTACGCTCGTTCTTTCCTGCGTTGGCTCCTCGTATTTTCCATGTCGTTGAAAATAATTTCTAAAAATTATTTAAGCGTATACTTTAATTATCGCAATTATTTATCGTTGAAAATATATTTTTTTACAATTAGAATAGAATTATTCATCCTTCAAAATCATTCCGGGAATTTAAATTAAATTTTCCCGCGATTAACTTAAATTATTCTTTACGATTGAGTTATCGGCCCACACCTTAATTATCTTCCTCATTTCCTACTTCCAAATAGATTTAAAAGCCCCAAAAAGAAAGGCCCAACTTAAAATTAAATCCTCCCCTAAATAAAATTTTGCCCAAAAAGTAAAGGCCCAAAACATTTGTTAAAACAAGCCCCATTCTTTTATCTCTCTCTCTACCTTACTCCCTCCCCCAAATCGACTGAATCACAGAAACGCAGACTTTCCCCATCCCGCCGCTCGCTCCGGCTTACTGCCGTCGTCGGAGCTGCCGCCGGAGTCACCGGGAAGTCGCGAAGCCGCTGCTGTCTCGCCGCGACGCCACTGCTGCTGCTGCTGAATGGACAATAATGGTGAAAAATCCTCCTCCTGCTCCCTTTCTCGGCACTCCCGGCTCCCTCTCTCACTCTCACTGTTTTTTTCTTTTGTTTTGCTTGAAGTGTTGAAGTGGAAGGGTGGGGAAAAGATAAATAAGTTTAACACTTAAGTGACTCTTGATTTCTTTGTGGAGTTACTGAGGGAAGATGGAAGGTGAAGAGAGTTGGAGGTGGAGAGCCTCCCTGGAACATTCGGCCGAGAGGTGGAAGGGAGAAGGAAGGAAGAAAAAATTTCTTGGGCTTGCTCCCATTTTCTTGGATAGATTTGGGCTCCAATTAAATTTTGTTGTTGGGCTCAAGTTAATGTAAGCCCATGTTAGAAATATTATTATTTAGTTAGATTGGACTCTACTTTAGATAGACAATTGGACTCTACTTAAATTTGCAAAGCCCAAAATAAATTCATACTTTATATTTTCATATTTTACTTCGATAATTAAAATTCATGGGTCTTTATTTAATTTTGTTAACTCGTTCTTCACAAACAAAAATTAAAGTACGTTTAACGGCACAACTTATATTTGGTGTTATTCCAAATATAATTCCTTCAACCATTCCTCGATTTACGCACGTCGTCTTCCATAAGAAAATATTCATCTCCACGTATTTCCTTCATCATGCTAAATATAGCAATATCGTCGCCATTCCTTCAACGAGACCTTCAACATGTCTCCCAACGTTCATAATTAACTAAAAAAAAGTACGTCCCCTTTCACATTAAACACATAAAACATACTACTTCCCAAAACACATTTATCGAGGAGCATAATATTCGAAATAATTTTATCAATTATTTCGTTACATAAATTAGATTCGTACTTAAAGGTACGGGTGTTACAACTTCCCCGACGAAGAAGAGTAGGCGCCAATTCCTCCGATCAAGCCAAATAGGTAAGCAAGGTAAGAGAACTACGTGGACTTTGATTCCAAAATGCAATTGAGCATTGAGGATACGTAGGCATCTCAACTTAAATTTAAAATTTAAGTTGAGTTTGAGTCCTTTTCCTTTATTTTTTTTTCTCCCATTTGTTTCGAATATGTAATTTGTAAATTGTAATCAAGACTTTAAGTCTTTTATAATTTATAATTTATAAGTTGTAATTTGTAAATTTTAAGTTGTAATTTGTAATTTTAAAGTTGTAAATTTTAAGTTGTAATTTGTAATTTTAAAGTTGTAATTTGTAATTTTGAAGTTGTAATCTGTATCAATAAAATTGCATTTGAACATCGCTTTATTCTAATTTTATTTATGCAAATATATTTACATATTTTACTTGAATTACAAATTTACAATGTAAAAAAAAATAAAAAAAATAAAATGAACTGCCGAACCGGACGAACCGGTCGGGAACCGGCCCGGAACCGG